>NC_040090.1:68692847-68995877 GCF_003369695.1 Bos indicus x Bos taurus
CAAATATATGAGAAGGGTATTAAAATACTTTTTCCAACTGTGTGTTTGAATGAGACCAGATTTTCTTCATCTTCTTCACCTAAAAAATGTGTAGCGGTAGATTGACAGCAGAAGCAAACGTTAGAGTACAGCTGTCTTCTGTTAAGCCAAACATTAAAGAAATTGGCAAAATTATAAAACAACACCATTCTTCTTACTGCTTTTTGTTTTAGAAATGAGTGTTTCTAATGTGTAACTTATACTGGGTTTATTGTTTTTAAATGGTTGACATATATTTTAAAAATGTAAAGGGGAGCACTTTTTTCCTTTTTGAGTGGCAAAGACTATAGATTCTGGAGCCAGACCAGCTGGGCTTTTTTGCCATTTACTAGTTATGTAAGTTTCTAGCAAGTTATTCTCTGTGCCTTAGTTTCCTTATTTGATAAATGAAGATAAGCCTCATAAAGCTATTAGGAGGACTAAATGAGTTCATGTGAGTTCCTCAATGCCCTTCACGTAGGAAATGTTCAGCAGTGTTTGGTTACTTCCATTTCCCTCTTTCCAAGACATGTAGTTCATTTGCCTCCAGGAAATTGTATTTTGCAGCATGTTTCCCTCTTTTCTAGTATAAATTGGGGGTTCTTATAACAAAACATAAATAGACTCACAGACCTAGAGAGTGAACTTATGGTTACCAGAGGGTAAGGGTGGGGGGAAGGGATAATTAGGGAATTTGGGACCAACATGTACACTTGCTATATTTAAAATGGATCACCGACAAAGGGCCTACTATGTAGCACAGGAAACTCTACTCAATGTTATGTGGCAGCCTGGTTGGGAAGGGAGTTTGGGGAGAATGGATATGTGTACGTGTATGGCTGAGTCCTTTGCTGTCCACCTGAAATGATCACAACATTGTTAATTGGCTATGCTCCAATACAAAATTAAAAGTTAAAAAAATTAGTCATCAGATGTGAATTAAGGGAAATTGAACAGCAGAAATAAAAGCAATGTCACAGACCTTAAAAAAATAAATAAATTGTGGTTTTTCTACTGGTGTTATTGTGTGTGAACTTCATGAATTCAGTGTGTGTGCATTCTTCTTGACCTAGCTCTGTAGCTCTTGACAGATTCTTTGAAAGGTGTTGTCCGTGATCCCAAACATGCAGGTGAAAGAGAGGAAGGAGGTAAGCATGGCCCAGCAGATCCAGTGTGTGTGCCCTGAGAGGGATGTGGGACTCTCTCCCTGCTCACTGCTCCACGCCACCGTCCAGCTGCTTGTGTCGTTACGTTTCTGTACCGGTGAGCAGTCCTCCACTTTGTACAGCTGTCTCTCTCAAGCATGTCATATTTGTCACAAGCCTCGTACTGGGCACTCTTTTGTCCTGACAGATACTCAACGTCATAGATCTTTGTGGAATGTATAGATGAGTTGTTTAGTCGCTAAGTTGTGTCTGACTCTTTGTGATCCCAGGGACTGCAGCCTGCCAGACTCCTCTGTCCATAGAATTTTCCAGGCAAGCATACTGGAGCAGGTAGCCATTTCCTTCTCCAGGGGGTCTTCCCGACCCAGGGGCTGAAGCTGCGTCTCCTGCATCGGCAGGCGGGTTATGTACCACTGAGCCAATAGGGAAGCCCATACATAAGGAGATGAGCGAATTAGTGAGTGATTCCGCACGGTGCTGCTAATCCAACTCACAGACCCATGAGCTTTTGTAACTCATAGGAGTTATAAGAAACCCAGATACTATCACAAATACCCACGTGTTTTAAAATATCATTTAAATTCTGTGGTGTGCTTTGGAACAGTCCAAGTTGAGTTTGCATCTCAACCTTAAGGCCGTGAGCTTTGTGACTCAGAGTGCCATTCCTGCTTTTGTTTAGGTGAAAAGGAGATAATGAAACCTAATTCTCAAGGATGTGAGAATTATCTGATGTAGTGTTTGTACCATATCGTGCTCAATAATGTTACTTTCTATGCCTTCCTTCCCTGTAATTAGATAGCTGCTTGTCATGTTTGGCTTGCTGACATAGTTGGCCATGTGATTTCTGAGTTTCAGAGGTAGACATATTTATTGTATAATATGATAGGCAGTTTCCCAGGCTTTTTTTCATCATATTGAATTAGATGTATTTTTTGTATGATTGCTTTGTTATTGTATCTTTATAACAATATTTTAGATGTAACTGAAATAGTCATTGGAGAAGGCAATGGCAACCCACTCCAGTACTCTTGCCTGGCAAATCCCATGGACAGAGGAGCCTGGTAGGCTGCCGTCTGTGGGGTCGCACAGAATCGGACATGACTGATGCGACTTAGCAGCAGAAATAGCCATATTCCCTTATGCTAACCATCATTCAGGTTAGCAGTTATGAAATAACGGGGCACCAAAACTATCAATTTCAAATATAAATTTATGAAAAAGTAACAATTTATGCAAAGAATTCTTCACTTTAAAGGAGTAAATGCAGATTAGTTGGTTGGCTAATTTTAGGAAAACTTGTCACTTTTAATTGTTCATCATCATTTTGCTTCATAAATCTAACACGTTTTGACTTAAAACATGATTGAATTATAAAATTTCAGTTTACCACAACTTTTCAGTTCATGTGTTGTACAAGATCTTATATGAAAGAGAAGTCCAGGCTTCCCAACCCTGATTCTGCATTCAAATCAGTTGTGAAGTGTGGCTCTCCAAAATTCATTTCTGGTCCACACTTGAGGTGATCTTGATGTTATAGGTCTGACATGGGGACTTGGAGGTGACATTTTAAAAATGTCCCTGAGTACTTTGATGCACCACAGGCCTGGAATTCATTGTTAAAGTGGAGACACTACTGTGAAAATAATAGATGGCTAAATGAGAGAGGTGGGAGGGGCGGCTTCATCCGCTGCCTTGGTGTTACAGTGGTTGGCAGCAGCTTGCTCTCCTAAGCTTTTATAAGTAATAACACAAACCTGCCTGTATATATTGGCATTTATGCAGGCATATAGGGAGAGAGGGAAGCTTTCTCTGAGCCTTTTCCCATTGTTCACAAGCAAGGACATTTCATTAAAACTCCTCTAATATTGACGTGAGAAATTAGGCAGGAAAAAGAGGACTTAGAATCAAGTGTGCACTTTGCAGTATACCTGAATCATTGTAAATTAACTAGACTTCAGTTAAAAAAAAAAGAATTAAGTATACATTACAATCCCAGTCCTGGGTATATATCCAAAAAAACCCCCAAGAATACTAATTCAAAAAGATACATGCATCCCAGTGTTCATAGCAGCATTGTTTACAGTTGCCACGATATGGAAGCAACCTAAGTGTCCAACAACAGAGGAATGGGTAAGGAAGACGTGACATATATACACAGTGGAATACTACTCAACCATAAAAAGGAGTGATATTTTGTCATTTGCACTAACATGGATGGACTTGGAGGGCAAGACATACAGAAAAATGCAAATGCTATATGATATCACTTATATGTGAAATCTAAAAAATACCCCAAACTAGTGAATATAACAAAAAGGAAGCAGACTCACAGATACAGAGAAACCTGACCAGTGGTTATCAGTGGGAAGAGAGGGAAGCAGGGGGACGGTCAATATAGGGAGAGGATTAAGAGGTACAAATTATTATGATTAAAATAAGCTCCAGGGATATACTTAGCTTACATAGCCAATATCTTATTATAACTAAAAATGGAGTATAACCTATAAAATTGTGTATTACTGTATTGAACACTTGTAATATATAATATTGTACCTCAACTATAATTCGATTTAAAAAATTGTGTGCATGACTAACTGATCTTTGGAAGGCAGGATTGCTTAGTAAGAAGAACTTTGTTGTTGGAGGGGCTGAGGGACTGTTCTGCTGGTTAGTTTTGTGACCTTGGGCATGACTTAACCACTGTGAGCCTAGTATCCTTGTCTACAAAATGGGAATAGGGTTGTGATAATTAAATACAGTAATTTTTATATCACCCTTGCACTTAATGTTGTTCAGTCGCTCAGTCATGTCCGACTCTGCAACCCTATGGACTGCAGCATGCCAGGCTTCCCTGTCCTTCACCATCTCCCAGAGCTTGCTCAAACTCATATCCATTGAGTCAGTGATGCCATCCAACCATCTCATCCTCTTTCATCCCCTTCTCCTCCTGCCCTCAATCTTTTCCAGCATCAGGGTCTTTTCTAATGAGTGGGCTCTTTGCATCAGGTGGCCAAAGTATTGGAGCTTCAGCTTCAGCATCAGTCCTAATGACTATTAAGGGTTGATTTTCTTTAGGATTTACTGGTTTGATCTTGCAGTTCTGGAACACTCAGGAGTCTTCTGCACTTAATAGGCCCTCAATAAATGGTAGCTCCTGATTGAATGGTTATATGTTTAATGTTTAATTTCTTGGGGGGATATTGGTTGCTTAAACTGTGTAGTTCATTCACGAGCCAATGTTGATTTGTGAAGTTGGTGGTGAGTGTGATGAGAAGAAAGGTACTTGCCTCTTGAGAGTCCCAGTCCCCACGAGACACTGCTGCCTGGCAGGCCTCTGGGGGCCACTCAGCCGCAGCAACATGCGTCCATAAGTTCTGGAAAGCTGAAGGAACAAATATGTATGTTTAAAGATGATTTAAATCTCAGTCATTCAATTAATATAGAGCTTATTTATTGAAACCGATCCAAGTAAATAAGTTCTAGAGACAGATCTGTTACACAGCATAGTGCCTAGAGCCGACAGTACTGTATTGTGTATTGAAAAGCTGCTGAGAGGATGGGTCTAAGGTAAGATCTTACTACACACACATGCACACATCAGTCTCACAAACAACAGAGAGCGTGAGAGAAAACTTTGGGAGGTCATGGATATGTCCATGACCTTGATGGTGGTGATGATTTCATGGTGTATTCTTATCCCCAAACTCAATGAGTTGCGTACATTAACTATGTATAGCCTTTTACATGTTAATAACACCTTAATAAAGTGGTTTTAAAAAAACACTCGAGGAAAAGAATCTCTGAAGTCCAGGTACTTCTAGTTTTAAGTAAGTTAACCAGCAAATACATCAATGTGAAATATGAATTATATTATTATGTGCCATTTGAGTCAAGGTATTTAGATAGTCTTTGGATTTGATATTAAAATCCAAATTTAGGACTTCCCTTGTGGTCCAGTGGTTAAGAATCTACCTGCCAATGCAAGGGACACAGGTACTATCCCTAGTCGGGGAAGATGCCACACGTCAAGAGGCATCTAAGCCCGTGGACCACAGCTACTGAAGGCCAAACTCTAGAGCCCAAGAGCTGCAACGGCTAACGCCCTTGCACCCTAGAGCCTGCGCTCAGAGACAAGAGAAGCCACTGCAATGAGAAGCCCGAGCACCTCTACTGGAGAGTAGCCCCCTGCCAGCCGCAGCTAGAGAGATTCCATATGCAGCAGTGAAGATCCAGCTTAGACAAAAATAAAAAACCTCAAATTTGAAAAATGACTTCCCCTTGGTAGATGAAGTTCTTTTATCATGGATTCTCTCATTGTGAGTCCAGGTGGTAGGACTGAGATGATTCCTTTTTTTGTTTTTTTTAATAGTGCATAGTTGGATACCCTCAGAGGTCTCCTGACTGCACCAGCTCTCAGACCTGTGGGAAGGAAGCAGAAATCAAAGGCTGCATTTAGAGCACAGTCCCAGGGCTCCCAGGGTAGCGCAGTAGTAGTGGTAAAAGAATCTGCCTGCCAATGTGGGAGATGCTGGAGATGCAGGTTCGATCCCTGGGTCGGGAAGATGCACTAGAGAAGAAAATGGCAACCCACTCCGGTATTCTTGCTTGGAGAATCCCCATAGACAGAGGAGCCTGGTGAGGCTACAGTCCATGGGGTCGCAGAGTAGGACATGACTGAGCGACTAAGCATGCACGCACACGTGCCTGTAATTAACCTGTTTTAGCGCTAGATGGCTATCTTTTTTTTTTTTTTTTTTGCCCAGTAGCTTTTACCAGGAGAAGGCAATGGCAACCCACTCCAGTACTCTTGCCTGGTAAATCCCATGGATGGAGGAGCCTGGTAGGCTGCAGTCCATGGGATCGCTAAGAGTCAGACATGACTGAGCGACTTCACTTTCACTTTTCACTATTATGACTGGAGAAGGAAATGGCAACCACTCCAGTGTTCTTGCCTGGAGAATCCCAGGGTTGGTGGAGCCTGAAGGGCTGCCTTCTATGGGGTCGCACAGAGCCGGACATGACTGAAGCGACTTAGCGGCAGCAGCAGCAGCTTTTACCAAGCCCAGGTTTCCTGAGTAGTTTGAAAGAGACAACTCACCTTTGAGTTAAGCTCTGTAGAATTGAGAATATGTTTGTAATTGGTTATTTTTACATGTACCTTAATTCCATTAATGTATATTTATCGAGTATCCCTGGTGGCTCAGATGGTAAAGAATGCAAGACGCTCAGGTTCAATCCCTGGGTCAAGAAGATCCTCTGGAGAAGGGAATGGCTACCCACTCCAGTATTCTTGCCTGGAGAATTCCATAGACTGAGGAGCCTGGCGGGCTATATAGTTCATAGGGTTGTAGAGTTGTATCCGACTGAGTGACTAACATTTTCCCTTTTTTTTTTTTCTTTTTCATTGAGTATCCATTATATGCTAGAGACTGCTGCGTTCACTTATCGTGAATGTGTGCAGATGAGTCATTGATTCAATAAATAAGTATTGAGCACTTACTTTGGTCTTATTCCTGCTAGAAACCGGAGATACAGAGGTAAATAAGGCATGGCCTCTGCTGTTAATCAATTATAAGTTATTAGGGGGACAAACTAAAAAAATTAAATGCACAGGGAATTTAATATATTGTGGCGTAAGTGTGCATGAACTGTGATGGGAACACAAGTGAGTGGCATGTAAAAAATTGGGAGAGGAGGGGTAGATGATTTCCTGGAGGAAGTGGCACTAGAAGAGGACTTCCAGAGACATTCAGATAGTCAGGGTATATATTGTAGTGTTTAGTGTGTGCTGAAGTTAGAGTTTCCTTGACTCAACTCATGCGGGGAGAAAGGCCCTCCAGATGGAGAAAACTTTGGAGGAACTGCAAGTATTACTCTAGTTTTGTGCAAAGGATATTTGGGTTAATAGACACGAGATTGTGCTAAGTTATGTAGTACTTTAGATATTAACAGTGTTATTTTCTTAGAATAGGTGTCAGAACAATTCATTTTTTTAAATAAGATAGGTATCAGAAGTTCTTTTTAAAAAAATTATTGAAATTTAGTTAATTTACGATGTGTTAGTTTCAGGTATATAGCAAAGTGATTCAGTTATACATATATGTATAAATGTATTATTTCTTTACATTCTCTTCCGTTATAGATTATGACAAGGTACTGAGTATAGTTCCATGTGCTATACAGTAGGTCTTTGTTGTTTATCTATTTTATATATAGTAGTATGTATATTTTAATCCCAATCTCTTAATTTATCCCTTTTCCCCTTCCCCTCTGATAAGTGTAAGCTTGTTTTCTATGTCTGTGAGTCTTTTTCTGTTTTGTAAATAAGTTCATTTGTATAATTTTTTTAGATGCCACCTATGACTGGTATCGTATGATATATGTCTATCTGAAGTTCTTGATTGTAAGCTGCACAAAGTAAGTTTGGCTAAATTAAGCAATTTGTTATTGTCAGTCATGTCCGACTCTTTATGACCCCATGGACTGCAGCACACCAGGCTTCCCTGTCCTTCATCATCTCCCGGAACTTGGTCAAACTCATGTCCATTGAGTCGGTGATGCCATCCAATCATCTCATCCTCTGTCATCCCCTTCTCCTCCTGCCTTCAATCTTTCCCAGCATCAGGGTCTTTTCTAATGTCAGCTCTTTGCATCAGGTGGCCAACTTAAGCAATAGAAGAATTTATTGAAAGTACCTTGGGCAGCTCACATATTAATGGAAAGCCTCAGAAAATGAGCAGGATATCTTTAGGTGAAGATATACTGGGAACCCATGCAGGGCTAGACTTGTTGTCTTGTGATGATGGCGGTCACCATAGACACCACTGCTACTCTTAAACTCTTGGGGGTTCTGTTACCATAGACACTTTAGCAACACCCTTTGTTTTTGTTTCATTTCCTCGAGATTCAGAGTCTTTGGTTGGAACATCAGTTAACTAGGCCTAGGTCCTTCTAACTGCTAGAACAGAGAGGGGCCTTTTGGCTTCTGTAACAGGAGGTAGACTCAGCCCCAAGGCTTACACAAAGAATTCAGAGTTCTCCAACACTATTTAATTTAGTATTTAATTAGAGGTGATTGACTATCAGGAATATGATAGGTAATAGTTGAAAGCTGAACCACATAATTCTAAATTATTTTCCATTTCTGTAGTGTTTATAATGCACTAGGGCTTTCATTTATTTTTATTGAAGTACAGTTCATTTACAATGTTATGTTTCTGGTGTACAGCAAAGTGATTCAGTTATATATACACACACATATATATTGCTTATCATATTCTTTTCAATCATGGTTTATTTTTAATACTTATTTAATTGGCTGTGCCATATTTGCACATGTGGGATCTTTATCATGGCATGCAAACTCTTAGTTGGGGCATGTGGGATCTAATTCCCTAACCAGGGATTGAACCCTGACCCCTTGCATTGGTAACATGGAGTGTTAACTGCTGGACTACTAGGCAAGTCCCTCGATTATGGCTTATTAAGAGATATTGAATATAATTCCCTGTACGGCAGGATCTTGCTTTTTATCTGTTTTATATTTAGTAGTGTGTATCTGCTAATCCCAAACACTTAATTTATTCCTCCCCCCATCCTGTTTCCCCTTTGGTAACCATAAGTTTGTTTTTTATGTCTGTGAGTCTTTCTGTTCATTTGTATCATGTTTTAGATTCTGCATGTAAGTGATGCCATTTGGTATCTGCCTTTCTCTTTCTGACTTCATTTAGTAAAATAATCTCTAGGTCCATCCATGTTGCTGCAAGTGGCATTATTCTGTTCTTTTTTATGGGTGAGTAATATTCCATCGCACATACGTATCACATCTTCTCTATCCATCCCTCTGCTGATGGGCGTTTAGGTTGCCTCTGTGTCTTGGCTGGTATAAGTCGTGCTGCTGTGAACATTGATGTGCAGGTATCTTTTTGGATTTTCTAGGTGTATGCCAAGGGATGGGATTGCTGGATCCTATGATAACTTTATTGGATTTTGAAAACCTCCCTTAAATACTGGACTGTGGGTCTGTAGATGCAGCTTCGTTGTGCTCCTTACCCACACTTAAGTGCCAGTGAACTCCCTATCGCTTAAAGTGCCCGGGCACCTTGGTGACTCAGTTCCTGTGCCTCACCTTTACCTCCCTGGGCTCATCTTTCCTCACTAGCACCCTCTCGTCACCCTGAATTGGATTAACAGCCTCCTCCTTTTTTCCACTTCAGCTTAGGAGTCTCTTTCTCCCTGTCATTTCAGCTCCTGAATCACCTCCATCAATCAATAGATAGGAAGGAATTACTCCTGAGCCTCCAAAACTTTGTGTCCCTGTAATAGGGCACTTACTCCGCAGTGAAATTTGGATCGCTGTGTGCACCTTGTCTCCAGAACCAAATCATAACATCCTAAGGCCAAGGACAGTCTTATTCATTTCTTTGTTATTTATAGCTCCCAGCACAGTGCCTTGTTGAACTCAGCTGTTACTTTAAAGCTTAAGCATACATTCGCATTTTGGTTCACACTGATAATATCTCAGAGATATTTTTAAATAAGCATTACAGAGTTACACTTCACACAACTTTAGAGAAAGTTATTCATCACAAATTCCACCTTGAGAGAGTCTAAATTAAATAGGTGTATTTACTGTACGTGTACTTTATGATGATCCAAGGATTCAAATTCAAGTTCAGTGCCCAGGATGACCATACCCTGTAGAGACTGGGAAGTTTGGAAACCTTCCCCCCTCCCACCTTGGGTTTCAAATACTGGTTCCTTGGGGGAAAGTGAGTGAGAAGGCCTCTTCAGGTATGTGCCTTCAGTTTAGTGTTGGAGATTCCTGTTTCCTTTTACAATGCGTGCAGGTGTTCATAGCCTGGGGTGCTGGGACCTGTCTTCCCCCAGGCCTCAAGTTCAAAAGTGTGACTTGGCTACCTCAGGGAAGGAGCTTGGCTTCACATGAGGGTCTGTGAACAGACCAGCCCTTATTTTTCTGGTATTGGCTGTGGGGTCTCCAGATTCCTCCTAAGACCTCGTTTCTAGGGCATCTGTCTCCTGGAGTGGACTATTCAACTCCCCGGGGAAACCTCCAGTCCTGCCAGGATCGGAAGGCTTGATTGCTTACATTTGACTTTGAGGATGCTGGCACACTCAGTAAATTCCTCAGCTCTTTGAAAAGGAAGGTGGAGGCCGCAGAATTGTTCTGTTGCCTGTGGTTAAAATCTCTGTCATAAAGTTAGAGGAGGTTATTCTCATCTCGTCGGTAAAGTTGTTTTTGAAGGCATTAGGTGGTTTTGGCTTACGTGGGCCTGGCGGAAAGTCTTGCACTTGGGCGCAATGACACCTGGGAGGTTTTCTGGGTTTGGGTTTTTTTTTTTTTGCAGTGAGTAAAGGCTTTGAGGAATCTGGCCTGCAGACCCCAGAGCATCACTGCCGGCTATAGTGGGGATAGTGAGTGCTTCCTCCTCTTAGGGTACTGAGAGGGCCTGGGAATCGTTGGGAACTCTCAGAGACCCACTTTGGAAGGACCTCTTTAAACTTGGCAGTGACAGCGTCCCAGAGGATATGCCAAGTCTCTCCATCGGTCAGCAAGGAGGGAGCAAGAGAACACAGGCTGTATACAGAAAGGAGCAAGGACTCGGATAGTGCCCAGCTCTAAGGTTCCCAGGACACTGGCCCCAGCCTATATGTATTGAAGTATAGTTGATTTGCAGTATTGTGTTTAATTTCTGCAGTTATGACGAAGTGACTCAATTCTACATATATATATTCTTCATTATGGTTTTATCACAGGATATTGAATGTAGTTCGCTGTGTTATACAGTGGGATCTTGTTTATCCATCCTATATATATACATAGTTTGCATCTGTTAATCCCAAGCTCCCAGTCCCTCCCCCATCTCTCCCCCACCCTTGGTAACCACAAGTCTGTTCTGTGTATCTGTGAATCTGTTTTTATTTTGTAGATATGTTCACTTGGTTCACATTTAGATTCCACATGTAACTGGTACCATTTGGTGTTGATCTTTCTGACTTACTTGCTTAGTTTGATCATCTTTAGGTCCATCCGTGTTGCTGCAAATGGCAGTATTTCATTCTTTTTAATGACTGAATAATACGCCATTATTTACACACACACACACACACGTATATGCTTGTGTGCTTACTTACTTCAGTTGTGTCCGACTCTTTGCATCCCTATGGACTGTAAGCCTGCCAGATTCTTCAGGCAAGAATACTGGAGTGGGTTGCTGTGCCCTCCTCCAGGGGATCTTCCCAACCCAGGGATCGAACTCACACCTCTTGTATTGCAGGTGGATTCTTAACTGCTGAGCCACCGGGGAAGCCCCATATATACATACATAATCACATCTTCTTTAGCCATTTATCTGTGGATGGATATTTAGGTTGTTTCTATCTCTTGGCAATTGTAAATAATGCTGTAATGAACATTGGGGTGCATGTCTCTTTTTGAATTACAGCTTTGCTTGGATATGTGCCCAGGAGTGGAATTGCTGGATGCACCAACCTATATTAAATGACAACCGCAAGCTGCTGGGCAGTTTAAGTGCTCAGTTGTGCACTTCCGATCATAATTGCCCTGGTTGTCGGGGGCAGGCAGGCCATTGTAAGGGGAGGTGTTCTAGAGAGAGTAACCTGAAGATGTCTTGGGGTGAACTTTAGAGGACCTCGGGAAGGGAGTGTGAAATGGGGCCTTGGAGAATGAGGGTGGCATGTTCATGGGATACTGGAATGCTGAGGGGACCAGCGAGACTGGTGACAGCTAAAGGAAGGGTCTGAGTGTAGTGGCCTTGAAAACCATGCAGAGTTTGAACTTGAAGCAATAGCCAAAATGGTGATGTACAGCGGATTGACAAGCTGACAGTGCAGTTTAATTAAGGACAGGTGATTCCCAGCTGTGTGTCCTCTGCTCTATACACCTGAAGGAGACTCCTGAGCCTGTTACATTGGTCTGTTTGTGGATTCTGGATCTGGTCTTAGGAACAAAGTAGTTAACGGTGAAGGCGAGGCTGGTGAGCAGGTGACCAGGGTTCTTGTTGTGCCTCTCACTTCCGCCAGGAAACTCACTTCATTTTTACCTTGATTCATTTCCTCTCAACAAGGAGGCCTTTGTCATCACTACTATGGAGTGAGGCAGAAAAAAGCCTTATTCAGGGTCGCATTGCCTAAAGGCCTCTGGACATTTACAGAGAAAGTAAGAGTGTAGAACCATAATGGGAAGGAAGTTTTCAGTGCTTTAGAAGCTAGCCAGAAGCAGTCATGCTCATAGAGAAGCAAAGGATTCTTTTTGTTGACAAATGACGTACAGTTTTTGCAAAGAGAAAGGAACTATTCTGGGTGAAATGGGTCATCATCAATCAAGGTAGAAAGGTTGAACCCTCAAACTGGACTTGCAGAATTTCACCCTCTGTGGACTGCAACACAAACAGACGTCTGGTTTTCCTTCAGGTGGGGCCCCCTGCCCAGAGGGAGACCCTGAGCCTGTTTTCTGTTGCTCCTGCCACTTTCCCCATGAAGACCTAAGCTGTGTCCTTGGTGGTCTTAGATGAAGGTCTGGTTTGAAAGCAGGTAACTCCTTATGTGGAGATTGACTTTTTTTGAAACCCCTCGAGGCAACTCCTTGCAAAGATTACACAGAAGCAGAATCCTTGCTCAGCCACTGTTTTTGTTGTTCAGCTGATCAGTTGTGTCCAACTCTTTGCGACCCCAAGGACTGTAGCATGCTAGGCTTCCCTGTCCTTCACCATCTCCCAGAGTTTGTGCAAATTCATGTCCATTGAGTCAGTAATGCTGTCTAACCATCTCATCCTCTGTCGTCCCCTTCGCCTCCTGCCCTCAATCTTTCCCAGCATCAGGATCTTTTCCATGAGTGGGCTTTTTGCATCAGGTGGCCAAAGTATTGGAGCTCAGCTTCAGCATCAGTCCTTCCAATAAATATTCAGGGTTGATTTCCTTTAGGATTGACTGATTTGATCTCTGCAATCCAAGGGGCTCTCAAGAGACTTTGAAAGCACCTGTTCTTCCACACTCAACGTTTATGGTCCAGCTTTCATGGATGCCCCTAAACACTGCCCTGTTCCATATGCCCTGGGTCCCAGCCAGGCCCTGCAGCACTCGCCGGGAAGGGGTGGCGTCTAGGCATCTCCTGTGGTTTATGGCAGCTCCTGCTCCGGGGGCTGGAGAAGTGCTAACAAGGAAAACCACATCTCTGCTCATGATGGATACTGATGTCTAGTTTCTGATTTCAGAGACCCTTGACCCTACTGGTTAGATTACGGACACTGTGTTTTTACATAGGAAAACACATGCAAATTACGCGACCAGAGTTCCTAATGAAGATCCTGAATGAACAGGAAGGGAAAGATTACGTGCTCGTGGGCCTGGGGTTGGTGTCTGTTTTTTGCCACGTAGCCCAGGAAGCTCCTTCAGAGCCTGTGATCCGTGTTACTGTCGTTTGCCCTTGTCTTCCCAGTGAGGGAAGGGAAGTAAAGTGATTCCTTTCCGGTGTGGCAGTACCCGCCCCGCCCCCAGCCCCGGGGGGATCTCTGGGCTCAGTGGAGTTATCATCCCTGGGCCTGTCTGTCCATAGGGTCTGTCCTGATCATCTGCTCGGCCAGCCTTTTCTCTCGCCCTCTGAGAAGGGCAGAGTGGGAACAGGACTCAGTGTGGGGGCTGCCGCATCTTAAATGACTGTCGGTGAGGAACTGAGATCCTGTCCTTCAGTCTCCATCAGTGCTTGTGTGTGTGTGTGCGTGTGTTCATGCACGAGTGTGAACTGCATTTGTTCTTTCCTAATACTGAACCTGCGGAAGAAATGGTGACAGGGGCACGTCTTTGATGCCCTCAGTGCTCATGCCCAGCATCCAGCCCTGCCATCTGCACAGCGCTCTGTGGCCTGGAGCCTTGGAGCTCGCTGCCACTTGACAGGCCATTGGATAAGGTGTGGAAAAACGATTTATACCAGTCTGGTGGTGATAGGAGCGACTTAATGCGGGGTTCTTGTTTTTTTTTCCCAATTTATTTTTGAAAAAATTTTTTAACTGACATCTAGTTGATTTACAATGTTTTAATTTCTGCTATACAGCAAAGTGATTCAGGTATATATGTACATATACACACACACACACATTCTTTTTTTAATCATCTTCTCCATGATGATTCACTATTGAATGTAGTTCCCTGTGCTATGCAGTAGGACCTTGTTTATCCATTCTAGATGTAATAGTTTGCATCTGCTAATTTCAGCCTCCCACCCCACCCCTCCTCCAGCCCCCTCCCCCTTGCAGCCACAAGTCTGTTCTCTTTGTCTGTGACATTGTTTCTGTTCCATAGATGGGTTCATTTGTGTCTTATTTTAGATTCCACACATGATTGATATCATATGGTGTTTGTCTGTGACTTACTTCACTTAATATGATAATCTCTAGCTACATCCATGTGGTTGCAAATGGCATTGCTTTGTTCTTTTGATGGCTGAGTAGTATTCCATTGTCTACATGTACCATATCTTCTTTATCCAGTCCTCTGTTGATGATGGACATTTAGGGTGTTTTCAGGTCTTGGCTGTTGTGAATAGTGCTGCTCTGAACACAGTGGTGCATGCATCTTTTTTAATTCAGAGTTTTGTCTGGATATATGCCCAGAGTGGGATTGCTGGAGCACATGATAACTGGCATCCATGTCGAAAGCATGTATCCATATATACACACATCCCCTACACACTCCTTTATACACCCATCCAATATACATGTATATTCTTAGGTATGCCTCAATTTTATTGGCAGTTTGCTCTCTGTTATCACTTACAATTCGTAGTCAATCTGATAGTACAATTTGATAGTAGGGCCTGAAGTTGTAATCTGCCTGCATATGCCATTCCTGACCCGGATCTACTGTAAGAGAATACCACACTTAAAAAAAAAAAAGTTGAATTGGAGTGTAATTGATTTACAATGTTGTGTTCCTTTCAGGTATACAGTAAAGTGATAACAGTTGTGTGTATATATATATATATGTTTTTTTTTCCCCAGATTCTTTTCCATTATAGCTTATTACAAGGTATTGGATACAGCTCCTTGTGCCGTATAGTTTATCTACTGTTTATCTATTTTGTATATAATATATCCTTGTTTATCTACCTTATACACAGTGGTGTGTATCTGTCGCACTCGCTTCTCTTTGCTGAAGTGTGTGGGTCCTCACTGCCCCTGACGCTCATCTGGTGGGGGAGGGGCTGCGGGTACAGCAGGTGTGTTTGTGTTTTCCTGTTTCTTTTTCTGTGTACACTGTTCTCCTTCTGGCTTAGGGCTTCTCAACTGTGGCTGCATATCAGAATCATACGAAGAGCTCTATGAAATGCAGATGCCCGGGTCCTCTCCTGGGACGCTGACTGCCAGGTCCGGGTGAGGCCGGGGTGCTGGCATTGGAGAGCTCCCCAGGGGATCCTCTCGGGCGGCCACGCTTGCTCTGCGCGGCTCTCCAACTTTCCACCAACATTTTCCACCTGTCTGCATTAGAAGCCAGCCTAGATTTGCCTTTGGATCCAGGCCATTGACGATTTCTAATTTTAACTTTCAGCTTTGAGACTTACAGATGTAGAGGGTGAGGTCCAGAAGGGACTGAGTGTCTTTCCATGGTAGTCCCTGTGGATTGGCCAGAAAGAGAATGCTGACAGATGCTGTCAGAGGCGCTGAAACTGTCATTTTAGGCTGATCTTTATATAGTATGTTATTCATACTCAGATTATATTCAACCTTAAGCTCTAACTCACAACTGCATTATTTAACATTGTAAGGTAAATATTCTAGTTGTCCAAATCTTTTTTTCTCTTTTTCTCTGTAGTCTAGACATGCTTATGCACCATGTGAAAAGAAAGATAGCTAATCACTTGGTTGTGTCTGACTCTCTGTGACCCCATAAACTGTAGCCTACTCTGTCCATGGAGTTCTCCAGGCAAGGATACTGGAGTGGGTAGCCTTTCCCTTCTCCAGGGGATCTTCTGAACCCAGGGATTGAACCCAGGTCTCCTGCATAGTGGGCAGACTCTTTACCGACTGAGCCACCAGGAAAGCCTTTTGCTACATGTGAGCACACGTTCAAATGTCATTTCATGGGTTGAGGGAGAGAAACTCAGGAAGAGGATGAGTAAATTTCCATCTTACAGCCTCTCGGAATAATTAGTTGCTTTGGCCTTATGGGAAATGGATAGATAACCATCCTAGCAAGAAATTTTGAATGACCCATTTGACGTGATGGCTGAAAAACCGTATTTTTTACTAATGGAATGATCTTGCAGGCAGGGATTTTAATTTTTTAAAAAAGCATGACTCTTTGCCCAGAGTAAACTAAATTACCTTTGCCAAAAAGAGCCTTCAACTTGGTGTGCACGGGGAGAGGTCAGTGCAGAGAGGGTGGAGCCTGGACTCCCCCCTCACACTGAGTGCTCCCACTCATCACACTGAGTGCTCCCTCAGTGTTTTTTGTGCTGTATCAGTGTCATGTCCTGGTACTTCATGTTCAATGACAGCAGGATTGAACCCAGTGTCACTTTTAATTGAAACAGGAAGCGTGTTCAGCTTTGTATGTGAAGCAGCCACGTGGGATCCGAAAGGCCAGTGCTGGGCAGAGGGCCAGAACCCATGACCCGGGCTCACACTGCCGCACAAGGCTCCAGAACCCCCAGAGTGGGGCCGATCGCTCTGTGCTGGGCTGCAACCAGCCCTTGCTAACACGTGGTCTGGCAAAATGACCACTCCTCTCTGCATCTTCGAGATGCTCCAAGAGACAGCTGCTCTTTCCGTTTTAGTTTTCCCTGTCTGGCCTCCCCGCCCCCTTCCCTTTGACTGCTCCGAACCTGGTGGCTTGTCCAGCTCCACAGGGGACTTGATGTTTGTGGCTGCTGTTGCCACTGGCCTTGGAAATGAGTTATGTGAAAAGGCCCCTGCCTTTGCTCAGTGTGTCTTGAAAATTATGATTATGACCTCACGGGTCATTGTGGTGGGTGCCAGACTTGTGATGATTCTGAATAGTTACTTTGGAATTTTATGAGTCAAAAAGACAGAGCTGCCCTGCCAGTGGAGAGGCTTGGGGGAGAATGGCTGGTGTGAGTCACATGGCGAGGAGGACTTTGTTGACACTGAAGTGCACTTTGCTCTCTGCCCCCAGGTCCCCCTCCGGCCTGTTACAGCCCCAGCAGTCCTGTCCAGATTCTGGAGGACCCCAGCTACTTTTTCCCAGACTTTCAGCTCTATCCTGGGAGGCATGAGGCATCTTTGACAGTGGAGGCAAACAGCAGCATCAGAGAAAAAGTTGGTGAGTTCTTTCACTGGCACTCATGTTGGAAAAGCAGAATGATTTTATGTTTTTCACTCTTCTGAATAATTTTTTCTCTATCCTCTTTTTAAAAAGCAACATATTGGATTACTGGTTGTTTCTTTATTGGTAGGTGCCTTATTTTTAATGTTTGCTTAACATTGTGCATGCGTGCATGCTGAGTTGCTTCAGCAGTGTCCAACTCTTTGTAACCCTACAGACTGTAGCTGGCCAGGCTCCTCTGTCCATGAGATTCTTCAGGCAAGAACACTGGAGTGGGTTGCCATGCCCTCCTCCAGGGGATCTTCCTGACCCAGGGATTGAGCCTTTGTCTCCTGTGGCACTTGCATTGCAGGCGGATTCATTACTGCTGGTGTTAATAGACTGTTAATTATAATACGTGACTCACTCAACAGAGAGAGTTCCTGAGTAGCTAGGAACTTTTGAATTATACCACTGAGTGCTTAATTTTTCTCTAATTCCTAAATGTTCTTTTTTGTACTCTTTCCTAGAATCTTTCATTTCTTTTTTCTTCTCTGCTTTCATTTATACCTCTTTTTGCAGGTAATTCAGAAATTCAGAGAAATTCTAAACTATATTCGGAAAGGAACTGCTTCCTTTGTAAAAATTTCCTGACTATTTTTAAGGGTTTATGAGATTGGTTACACCATGAAGGAATCTTCAAAACCACATTAAAGAAGGATCTTGAGGCTCTTGCCAGATGTGCTCATGAAAAGGAGATTCAGTTTCTGTGTCTAATGAGACCCCATTCCTTTTATTATTCATCCAAAAAATCATTTTCCTTTGGAAATACGTTTTTATTTGAATTTTTATCCATTTTTATTTGAAGTGTTGATTTTTTATTTGAATTTGCTTGTTCATTAAGCCCTGAGGGTAAGAACTGTCTTCTTTACTCTCCTAACCCAGCACCTGTCAGAATGCCTGAATATCACAGGCTGGCAGTTGGTATTTGTGGAGTGAGTGATGGCTCAACTCAACCCACGCTGTTAATTGCTTTCCTAGGATTGTGCATCACGTAGTACAGTTACTCAGCAGCTCATCTTGGGTGACTTTCAGTGGTCTGTTTTTGTTGTTGCAAAGTTCTAATTGCTGAACTTCAGGTTTATATCTCAGTTACTGTGCACGTTCTCTGAAAATGAGCAGTAAGTTTGAATTTACTCCACATACCATCCTGTGAAGTAGATATGAAGCCTGACCCCAGAGGAGAGAGAGGTTCAGAGAAACCAAGTAATTGCCTGAGCTCACGAGGGGTAGATCAGAGGTGAGCTTCAGGAACCAGTCTGTAGAGTTCTTTACTCTCTCGTTTTTTAAACCATTTTTTTAATTGAAGTATAGTTAATTTACAATGCTGTGTTAATTTCAAGTGTATAGTGAAGTGATTCAGTTATATCTATATATCTGTATATGTCGATTGTTTTTCAGATTTTTTTTCCATTATAGATTATTACAAGATATCAAATATAGTTCCCTGTGCTATGCAGTAGGTCCTTGTTTACTGATTTCATATATGAAAAGTGAAAGTGAAGTCGCTCAGTCATGTCTGACTCTTTGCGACCCTGTGGACGGTAGCCTACCAGGCTCTGCAGTCCATGGGATTTTCCAGGCAAGAATACTGGAGTGGGCTGCCATTTCCTTCTCCAGGGGATCTTCCCAACCCAGGGATTGAACCCAGGTCTTCTGCATTGCAGACAGACACTTTACCATCTCAGCCACTATAGTAGTGTGTATATATTAATCCCAAACTTCTAAGATATCTCCCACCCTCCAACAGTTCTTTCCTGAATGCCTTTTGTGTATTGTGGTAGTGTTCTAGACAGTGGGTTCACAGTATGTGATAAGACAAGACTGTCTGTTCCCTGGTGCTAGAGAATTCTAGTAGCGGAAGACAGGTAATAAATACACTGTTGATTGAAAGAGAAGGCCAGAGACAAGGCCAGATGTTAGGCTGTTCAGGACATTTAGCAACTGGTTAGGGGAGCTGGAACCCGGGGAATGGTTGAGATCATAGAACCTGGGGCTGCAGTCTTTGCTGTTACAGAGACACTCAAAATGTCATCTACTGTCACCTTTTCTCATATTTTAATACCAAAAAGTATAAGAGGAATGTAGTCCTTAATAGCAGCCCCTGCTAAAAGAAGGCAGTAAACTCAGCTTATGTGTGTCTAGGTATATACACATATAGATGTGTGATTATGTGTGTATTTATATATCTTGTAAGAGTATCACACCACCTTCATTTTTTTCTTATTTTACTATAAACTGAAAACCTAGCTTGGCACTTGATTAAATGTAAGGAGCAAAGGGGACTTCCCTGGCAGTCCAGTGGTTACGACTCCATGCTTCCAATGCAGGGGATGTGGATTTGACTGCTGGTTGGGGAACTAAGATCCCACATGCCATGTGGTGTGGCCAAATACATAGATAAATAAATTAATAAAGTACCTCTACAATTCAACAATTAAAAAAAACCTTTAAAAAAAAATGGAGGGAGCAAAGGAAACAAAAGAGACAAGATTGTATCTGCACTTTGTATGTGGATGACTCTTTGATCATAGATGAGGATGCCATTTATCAGAAAAAAGGCCACTTTGGGGAAGAGAGACGGTTTGGGGGGAAATAATGTGTCCTTTGTATATATAAAAACACAGAACCATCACTGCTTGGAATTGTAGGGCTGAAGGCTACTTAGAGATGGGCTTGCTTAGCTCCCTGCTTTTACAGGTAAGGATTTTGAGCCCAAAGACAGCAAGTCTTATCAGTAGTAAGTAGTAGAATGTTTACTAGCCTATCACTATAAATATCCTCAATACACTCCTTCTGAGTACTTTTTGTGAAAAGGCATAAATTATATATTTCATGGAACTCTTTTTACTGGTTAAATGTTTGACACCCATTACATGCAGGCACTAGGTTGCTTGTTGTTGTTGTTCAATTACTAAGTTGAATCCAACTCTTTGCAACCCCATAGACCACAGCACACCAGACTTCCTTGTCCTTTACCATCTCCCAGAGTTAGCTCAATCTCATGTCCATTGAGTCCATGATACCATCCATCCATCTCATCCTCTGTCGTCCCCTTCTCCTCCTGCCTTCAGTCTTTCCCAGCATCAGGGTCTTTACTATGAGACAGCTCTTTGAATCAGGTGGCCAAAGGCCAAAGTATTGGAGCTTCAGCTTCAGCATCAGTCTTTTCATGGAATATTCAGGGTTGATTTCCTTCAGGATTAACTGGTTTGATCTCCTTGCAGTCCAAGGGACTCTCAGGAGTCTTCTCCAGCACCGCAGTTCAAAAGCATCAATTCTTCAGTGCTCAGCCTTCTTTGTGGTCCAGCTCTCACATCCATACATGACCACTGGAAAAACCGTAGAGTTGTATGCTAGGGAGACCCAGATGAGGAGCCATGATCTCTGCCTTTAAGATGTTCAAAGTCTTGTTTACATAAATAAGTGCCATCTGACACAACTTAGCAACTAAACAACAACTTGTGATGATCGGTCTTTGGGATTTATGACAACAGAATTTGGATGTTGGAGAAGGAGGGCTCAAGCCTGCTGGGCTGCAGCAGAAAGGGTTTTACTTAGAAGGCAGCTTTGGAGCCATCACTCAAAGCACATCTAGGAATTTCCCAAGAAGATGTAGTGAGATGCATCTTTCCAGGCAGAGGGATGAATGGGGACAAAGTCCTGGAGGCCAGAGAGAGCTAGCTTGTTTGGGAACTCTGTGTTCTTGGTGTGTTGCTGGAACTCGAACTCTCAGAGCAGTAGGGTGGGCCGTGGCTGGAGTGTTTGAAAAGTGGAGACGGCAAGTGTCGATTGCTTTCTGAGGACAGTTAGGAGAGAAGAGAGAAGAGAAAATGGGTGGCACTTAGAGGTTTACACTGGGCTGTGAGAAGGTGGTTTCTTTTTTTGTTGTTGTTCTGATTTTTTTTTTTTTAAGATGGGAAAGACTGTTTATATGATGAAGAGAAGGGGTCAGTGGAGAGCTTAAAGGGAGAGCTTGAAGGCCTGAACAAGGTCTAGAAGGAAGCAGGAGGTGAGGGAAGGGAGAGTGGGAGAGGCGCACTGAGCTGGAGAGATGCTTCCCGTGAGAAACTGCAGGGTAAATGGGGGTGACGCGGTATTGGAACGCTTTAAATGCCTCTATCATTAGAAAGTTCATTATTCACAACATACACTGAGACCTGTACGGAACAGCCTGACATGTTTTTCCCATGTTTATCTTCCAGTTGAGGATCCTCTCTGTAACTTCCACCCCCCGAACTTCCCGAGGATCCCAGAGGTGGAGATGAGAGGTTCCGAGGATGCGGCAGCTGGAACAGTGTTACAGCGGCTGATCCAGGAGCAACTGCGCTATGGCACCCCGACCGAGAACATGAACTTGCTGGCCATTCAGCACCAGGCCACAGGGAGCGCAGGGCCAGCCCACCCCACCAACTTTTCTTCCACGGAAAACCTCGCTCAAGAAGACCCACAAATGGTCTACCAGTCAGCACGCCAGGAACCGCAGGGTCAGGAACACCAGGTGGACAACACGGTGATGGAGAAACAGGTGCGGTCCGCGCAGCCTCAGCAGAACAACGAGGAGCTGCCCACGTACGAGGAGGCCAAGGCGCAGTCCCAGTTTTTCCGGGGACAGCAGCCGCCGCCGCCGCCGCCACAGCAGCAACCGGGGGCCGTGGGGCACAGCTACTACATGGCCGGGGGCGCCAGTCAGAAGGCCCGGACTGAGGGCAGGCCGACGGTGAGCCGCGCCAACAGCGGACAGGCGCACAAGGACGAGGCGCTGAAGGAGCTCAAGCAGGGCCACGTCCGCTCTCTCAGCGAGAGGATCATGCAGCTGTCGCTGGAGAGGAACGGCGCCAAGCAGCACCTCCCTGGCCCCGGGAACGGAAAGGCGTTCAAGGCTGGAGGGGGGCCCTCCCCAGCCCAGCCTGCAGCCAAGATGCTGGACCCCCGAGGTCCTCCACCCGAGTACCCCTTCAAGACCAAGCAGATGGTGTCCCCGGTCAGCAAGACCCAGGAGCATGGACTGTTCTACAGTGACCAGCACCCCGGGCTCCTCCACGAGATGGTCAAGCCTTACCCTGCGCCCCAGCCTGCCAGGACAGAAGTGGCCGTCCTGAGGTACCAGCCACCCCCAGAGTACGGGGTAACGAGGTGATTATCAAGCCTAGATAATTTTAAAAAATTTATTCTTTTAATTGAAGAATAGTTGATAGATAATATTATTACTATTTTGCAGATGTACAATAGAGCGATGCATAATTTTTAAAGATTATGCCCCATCTATAGTTATTATAAAATATTGGCTATATTCCCCATGTCTTACAGTGTATCCTTGTAGCCTGTTTTATAGCCAGTAGTTTGTTTTATAGCTAATAGCTATAATAGTTTTATAGCTAATAGCCTGTTTTATAGCTAATAGCTAATAGTTTGTTCCTCTTAATCCCCTGCCCCTACACTGCCCCTCCTCCTTCCCTTCTCTCCACTGGTCACCACTAGTTTGTTCCCTGTATGCCTGAGTCTGCTTCTTTTATGTCACATTCACTGGTTTGTTGTATTTTTTAGGTTCCACATATCAGTGATATCAAACAGTACTTGTCTTTCTCTGCCTGACCTATTTCAGTTAGCAGATTGCCCTCCAAGCCCATCTGTGTAGCTGCAAATGGCAAACCTTCATTCTTTAATGTGACTGAGTGGTATTCCGTCATGTGTATCTATCACATCTTCTTTATCCATTGATCAGTTGATGATACTTGTGTTGCTTCCCTATCTTCTGTGAAGTTGCATCATCTGTGAATACACGATTCTTGATCTGTGCCCTTTGAACACTTTTGCGTACGTGTGTGCTCAGTTGCTCAGTTGTGTCCAGCTCTTTGCAACCCTGTGAACTGTAGCCCGTCAGGCTCCTCTGTCCATGGGATTTTTTCAAGCAAGAATATTGGAGTGGGTTGCCATTTTTTCCTCCAGGAGATCTTCCCAACACAAGGATGGAACCTGTGTCTCTTGCATTAGCAGGCAGATTCTCTACTATTGAGCCACCTAGAATGCTGCTGTGAATACTGAGATGCATGTGTCTTTCTGAATTAATGTTTTTATATACCCAGGAGTGGAATTGCTGGGTCATAAGGTAGTTCTGTTTTTAGTTTTTTGAGAAACCTTCATACTGTTTTCCACAGTAAGCCTAGTGGTTTCACTCATGGTTTTAGCTCTCATTATTTTCAAGGCATATTAGGTTTTTGTCATCAGTTTGTTTTTTTTTGGTCTGTGCACAATGTTTAGTAAGCAGAGTTTTGGCCAAAATATATAGAGTGAAACAGAATAGAGGTCAACTGGGGATTTTCTCCAGGTGTTCCCGAAGGCAGGTAGGGATTTCTGAGTTTGGGGCGGAGCCTCCATTGCGCGCTGTCCCTGGGGAGCTTGGCCCAGTGGGCTAGAGGAGCAGTGGTTTTCCTGGCTGGCTTTTTGGAGAGTGTCCAAACTCCTGGAACATGTTATTACCATGGGGTTTTATAGAGTCTTTCTTCATTGTAGATTTTAAAGGAAAATGTAGTCTGAATTCTAGAACAGAGGAGCTAAAGAGACCTAGAGATCATATAGCCTCACCCCTTTATTCAACAGAAAAGTGAAAGTATTAGTTGCTCAGTCGTGTCCAACTCAGGCAATGGCACCCCACTGCATTACTCTTGCCTGGAAAATTCCATGGACAGAGGAGCCTGGTAGGCTGCAGTCCATGGGGTCGATAAAAGTCAGACACGACTGAGCGACTTCACTTTCACTTTTCACTTTCCTGCATTGGAGAAGAAAATAGTAACCCACTCCAGTGTTCTTGCCTGGAGAATCCCAGGGACGGGGGAGCCTGGTGGGCTGCTGTCTATGGGGTCACACAGAGTCGGACACGACTGAAGCGACTTAGCAGCAGCAGCAGCAGACTGTAGCACACCAGGCTCCTCTGTCCATGGGATTCTTCAGACAAGAATACTGGAGTGGGTTGCCATGCCCTTCTCCTGGGGATCTTCCTGACCCAGGGATTGAACCCAGGTCTCCTGCGTTGCAGGCAGATTCTTTTACCATTTGAGCCACCAGGGAAGAAGCTCTGTTTATTCAAGAGATGAGAAACTCAGTTCCTGCAGTACTCAACTCTGAGGCAACTGGAGTGAGGCTCAGGTATCCTGACTGTCAAAACCATTTCCTTCCATCGCCCTAATTGCTCCGACTGATGGATTCAACAACACTTCCCACATTTGTAGTCTGTATAGCCCTGTACTCAGTTCAGAAATAAAGATACAGTTTCCACCGTTAAGGTCCTCCCAGCATCGTCTCAGGGAAGCCAGCATCTGAACAGATCCTTGGGCTGCAGGGTGCCGTTTTAGGATAGAAAGGTGCAGAGAGCATTCGGGAACCGGAGAGAGTGGTATGACTCACAGCTGAAGGGCTTGGGGAGAGTTGCACAGAGGAGGTGACCTTTGAGTTGGGTCTTGAAGAAGAAATCAGAGCTGTGGGGTAGAGGTGAAGTAGCAGGAGATACTATGCAGGACTATGCAGGGGAAAGGCCATTTCTTCAGACCAGAGCTTAGGGGGTTTTGTCTGGCATGAGCTGCAGTCATGCAGAGCCGTGGCGGTGTAGGAAGTGGCAGAAAGTGTGTTTGGACAAGGAAATTGAGACCAGTTGATGAGGATCTTTGAGTGTCATACTAAAGAGTTTAGAATTTATTCAGAAACAATTGCAAGAACCAGTGTTTTTCAGTAAAGACTGTGTTGATGTTTACTAGGCTGATTTTAATGGCAGCAAAGGATGAATTAGAGGAAGGGGAACCTAGAGGCCATGAAGACCATCAGAGATGAGGTGAGTTGTGTCCAGATAAGACTTGGAGAGAGTAGCCCAGCTTTGAGGCCATAGGTATGGAGGAGCATTATATGCTAAGAGAAATAGAGCTGACATCATTTAATGATTGATTAGATATGGACACTGTGGGAAATAAGTCAGTTGGAAAGCAAACTTTCAGGAGAGAGGTTGGCTCTGGAGATACCCATTTGGAAATTGCTGGAGTTTAGATGTTTCTGAGCTTGCTTTGCCTGGGGAGACTGTGGAGCATAAGAGAAGACAAGTGGGTCACTGTCTGTTATGGCTGTGTCTTCATTCTTGCCAGAGGTTTCATTTATCAGATTCTAAGTCAAATGAGCTGAGATTTTCCTGAGTGACCCCAATGGCTGGGTGCAGGGCCTACTTTGGCTGTACATCTTCTGAAAAGAGAGTGACTGGGCCTTGGCAGAGTGAGCTGGCCTGTCACTCACTTGGCAGCTGCTGACCCATTTCCCTGCCTTCGGTGGCAGTGGCAGTTTTGAAGCAATGTACCGACAGGCAGGCCCCTGACAGGCAGCAGGACGCAGCGGACACAGTGTGACCCCACCAGGGTATCCAAGTGCAGCCTGGGAGAGCTCTTGTTCTCACCCTTTTATGATTCCTTAAGCCAAGGAGAAATTGAAATTTAAAAGCTATTAGGTTTGAAGAGGAAAAATATATCTTCAAATTTCTGGTTATTAGCACATTGATTTGTCAGAGTTAAATAATCCATGGTACTTGCTTGGAAAATCCCATGGGCGGAGGAGCCTGGTGCACTGCAGTCCATGGGGTCGATAAAAGTCGGACATGACTGAGCAACTTCACTCTCACTTTTCACCCTCATGCATTGGAGAAGGAAATGGCAACCCACTCCAGTGTTCTTGCCTGGAGAATCCCAGGGACAGGGGAGCCTGGTCGGCTGCCATCTATGGGGTCGCACAGAGTCGGACACAACTGAAGTGACTTAGCAGACTTAGCAGACTGATTGCAGAATCATATCAGAGTTTGGGTTGTGATAGTTCACTTTTTTTTTTCTTAATCATTTAACTCTGTGTCTAGAGCTTGATCAAAAGTAGAAATATCCTTAGTCTCCTTACTCCTCTTGGGCTTTATTCTTGGTTACCTGGCAGGGCATAAAGGGGTCTTGCTGCTTTTTATCATTTGGCAGTAGGTATGCTGTGAGTGGAAGATAGGAAGGGGGAGGAGGAAGCTATTCCTGGAGGGCTGCCCAGGTATTTGTGGGTGGTGTCATGTGTTTCGATGTGATGACGTCAGAAAGAAGAAGCAATGCCTGAAGGATTTGAGCTGGTTGCCGGGCTTGGCAGCTGGGTCCACATGACACATCAAAATGGCCTAGAAGATGTAACAGACAGACTATTGAGGCTCAGCCCCAGAGCTACAAGGTGGCTTTGTGAGCCTGGCCACAGCTCGCCAGCATGGCTCCCCCAGGGCAGCCTTTGGCCAGCAGGGTAAACAGAGTTGCGTCCACACCAGCCCTGCTTCAGACACATTCAGTGTGGCCTGAGCTCTAAGGACTGGATCTGAAGCTCAGCACGGTGTGATGTTCAAGCTATCTTTGACCAAAAGAAGAGCCATTGCGTGTGTGCTCAGCCATTTCTGACTCTGCAGCCCTGTGAGCTGCAGCCCGCCAGGCTCCTCTGTCCATGGGATTCTCCAGGCAAGAATACTCGGGTGGGTTGCCATGCCCTCCTGCAGGGGACCTTCCCGACCCAGGGATTGAACCTGTGCCTCGGGCGGCTCTTGCAATGGCAGGCGAGTTCTTTCCCACTCAGCCACCTGGGAAGCCCAGAGAAGAGCAGGTCTCCCTTTAACTTCACTGTCACCTTTCCTTGTGCTTAACAGGTTATCAGTTTGTCATTAATGGTGATGGTTTGGGAAGCTGCCGGTTGTTGGGTCAGTGCCTCATGGACGACCCTTGAGTCAGGGAGGCGTTTGTCTGAGATCACTGGGCTCATGTTCTGGCCTCAAGCTGCAAAGACAGCCCCAGTATGTTGTGGATATTCAGAGCTCTCACCCCATCCATCACACACTATCAAGACTTCACTGCTTTTTGTCTAGAGATGGAAAGGTCTAAAGAGCACAGAGCTTAGGATGAGTAAGAATCTGGAGTTCTGGCCTCCATTACTGATTTACCATAGCTTACGAATTCTCTCACCTGCTCTGATCCGCGGACCATGGGAGATGTGTAGCAGGTTATGGTCTCTTCTTGTGGGAAACCCCGTGGAGAGGCCACCGGTCAAGGCCTCCTTGACTTTCATCAGTTCAGTTCAGTTGCTCCGTCGTGTCCGATTCTTCGAGACCCCATGGACCACAACACACCAGGCCTGCCCATCACCAGCTCCTGGAGTTTAGTCAAACTCATGTCCCTTGAGTCAGTGATGCCATCTAGTGATCTCATCCTCTATTGTCCCCTTCTCCTCCCTCCTTCAGTCTTTCCCAGCATCAGGGTCTTTGCAAATGAGTCAGCTCTTCACATCAGGTGGCCAAAGTATTGGAGCCTCAGCATCAGTCCTTACAATGAATGTTCAGGATTGATTTCCTTTAGGACTGACTGGTCTGTCCCGTTAATGGAAGTGAAGGCACGAATGAATACTGGGGAACTAGATCTCACACACCACAGCTAAGTTTGCATTCTGCAACTAAAGATTCCAAATGCCACCACAAAGATCCCCCAAATAAATATTAAAAAAGAGATGACATCAGAGCCAGTGGTGCCATGGATCCTGTTCCATAGAACATGCTTGCTTCGTCTCTTCACAGGCCAGCCATCCTTCCCATCAGTTCAGGGGGCTCGTGGTTTCCTGCGTTCATGGAGGGACCCTGTGGTGTGCTCAGCCTCCCAAATCATGCATGTTTTCCTTAGAATATTCACTATGAATTTTCCTCTAGAAAAACCTCCTGGTTTGGTTTTATTTAGCACAGAGTCAAAGTTCCTGATGCTCTCTGATGCTCAGGTGCTTCAGTTGTGTCCAACTTTCTGCGACCCTATGGACTATAGCCCTCCAGGCTCCTCCGTCTCTGGGATTCTCCAGGCAAGAATACTGGAGTGGATTGCCATGCCCTCCTCCAGGGGACCTTCCCGACCCAGGGATGGATCCTGGGTCTCCTGCACTGCAGGTGGATTCTTCACTGTCTGAGCCACCAGGGAAGCCCCATGCTCCCTGGGAACATGTCAGACAATGCAGCGGGGAGAGGGGGAGCAAAGAGGAGAGTCCTGGAGCCCATGTGGCTGATTAGAGAGAAACCGTGCCTCTTGCCAGGAACCCACGCCGACCCAGCAGTGTGGCCAGAGTGCAAACAAGCGTGAGAATTCGGGCTGAAGAGCAGCTTTACTCTGGGTGGGTGTGAGGTCTCAAATGTGCTGTATAGTACAACAGAGAATGTTCAGTGGCCCCCTCTCACTCTGAGTTGGAAATGGCTGGAGGAGGAAGGGGGATTGTCCGAGTGAGTGTGTTTCCAAAGTGCTGATTTGCAGTGTAGATAGTTAACGAAAATGAATTGCTATGTGGCATTAAAAGGTGAGCCAGACCCAAAGCTTTCGGATTAACCACCACGCGTTGCTCTGAACAAAAATGAGGCCAGGGAGTGTTTTTTTAAATCCCACCAGCTAAACATGTGTTTTGAATACCAGAATTAAAATTTACGAGTTTGTACAATTTTTAAGCTGAATTGTGGCTGGGTGAGCCAAGTAAAATGCCCTGTTTATTGTGAGGAGCGGCTCTGCGGTGTGGGAATTTGAAAAGGCTGGGGTCAAGTTTAGGTTGCTTTCTCAGGAAATGTAACACAACTCCAGCTGCAGTGCATTAAATGCATGGCTTCTCCAAACAAGAGGATCATCCATATGCACCTGCCTAGCAATAGTTTGGGTCTTAGTTTACCCAAGAGTCTAGACTCAGCCTGAACACTTAAGAGTCCTGTGTTGCACCACCAAAGGGATCCAGGTGGGAAGGCTGTGGGTTTGGGGAAAGAAGTTTTGAGCCCTTTTAAGTCCTGGCTCTTCCACTTTGTAGCAAATTGCTTAAGTTCTCAGGGCCTCAGCTTCCTTATCTGCAATTTGTTGTAGCTGATGTTTCCTAAAAGTAACTGATTTTCTCTTACACCAATGAAACACTTTCATTATCAAAAGTCTAGTAATATAGATAACTCCCACTTCCCCACTCCCTAAAAAAGGGTAAAGAAGGGAAACAGAAATTGCCTGCAGTTCCATTATCCAGCCAAAACTACTCTTAAATACTCTGTTCACTGTTGCTTTCACAGTCAGAAAGTATAAGAAAATACTCTAAATTGGAAACCTCTAGGTAAATAAGAGGTATTTTTACTGAGGGAGAAGTCTTAAAATTTGAACCTTGCCATTTGTTCTTTTCACCTCATTTTAACATTATTTTGTCATGTTCACTTCCTCTGATTATTAAAATAACAGTGCTGATTTTTGACTTATCTCTATTTTCTAATTTTTCTATAAGTGAAAGTCACTCAGTAATATCTGACTCTTTGTGACCCCATGGACTGTACAGTCCCTGGAAGTCTCCAGGCCAGAATACTGGAGTGGATAGCCTTTCCCTTCTCCAGGGGATCTTCCCAACCCAGGAATCGAACCCAGGTCTCCCACATTGCAGGCAGATTCTTTACCAGCTGGGCCACAAGGGAAGCCCTTGTGGCTAATATATGTTTTTCTATGATGAACATATATATTAATGCAGAAATTTTTGAATAGCTAGCCATATTCATTGTAGAAATTACATAAAGAATAGAAAAATAGGAAGAGAGAAAATAAATCCATGAATTTGTCATCTGGAGACTGTCATTCTGTCCTTTTGTCTTAGTTCCTTCTAGTCATTTTTCTGTAATGTTTTACTCAAGCAAAGTCCTAATATGTATCATGTCTTGAGAATTTTAAAGAATCTTTGCTTTGAAGCTCAGTAAACATTCATTGAACTGATTGTTAATATTGATAAATGGAAAAAAGTTGTTTTGATTTTAGTTGTCTATTAATAACTTTGCTTTGGGAAATTTGTTTAGCTGCTTGCAGTTTCTCTTTTGAATTACTTGGTCACACATCCTTCATCTGTTTATCCATTGATGTCTCTTTTCCTGTTATGTTTTAGACAACTGTTGGCAATCACACAAGCCATATTAAATGTTAGCATGATGGCCTAATTGTAGATAAACATGTTGTTGTTGTTTAGTCACTAAGTCATGTCCGACTGTTTTGTGACCCATGGACTGTAGCCCACCAGGCTCTTCTGTCCATGGGATTTTCCAGGCAAGAATACTGGAGTGGGCTGCCAGTTCCTTTTCCAGGGGATCTTCCCATCCCAGGGACAGAACCTTGGTCTCCTGTATTGGCAGGCGGACTCTTTACCCCTGAGCCACCTGGGAAGCCCCCAAAACATATAGTATTTTGAATATAGGTTCCTGGTCACCACTGATGCTTGGAGATCTGGGGTTAGTAGAGTGGGGACTACTGGTCTGTTGGCGTGAATTGCTCTGTTGCTCACTGAATTCTGGAATTCTTTCCAAAATGAAGCCTTTTGGTGTACATGTAGTGTGGACCAAAGCAGTGCTGAACAATGAAAATATATTGTTGAGGAGGGAGAGGAGAGGGATAAATTGGAAGATTGGAATTGATGTATAGATGCCACTATGTATAAAATAGATAACTGATAAGGACCTGCTATATAGCACAGGAAACTCTACTCAATACTCTGTAATAACCTATGTGGGCAAAGAATCTAAAAAAGAGTGGAGATACATTTGTGTGTATTGTGTGTGCCTGTGTGAATAACTCATTTACTTTGCTGTACAGCAGAAACTAACATGACATTGTAAGTCAGCTATACTCTAATAAGAATTTAAAAATTTAAAATGCTAAATTAAAAAAACTTAGACATTGACATCCTTTAAAAAAGAAATATAATGTGGGACAGATATCTAATTAAAATTTTTCTCACAGCCACATTTTTATGAAGTGAAAAGAAACAGGTGAAATTAATTTAAAAACATGTTTTAGTTAACCCGTTTTTAAAAACTGAATATAGTTAATTTACAGTGTTGTTTGTGTTAGTTTCTGCTATAAAGCAGTGATTCATTTATACATTATACTTCCTACATTAAATTTTTTTTCTGTTATTGAATATTGTTCCCTGTGCTATACTGTAAGACTTTGTTATCTGTTTTATGTATAGTAGTTTGTATCTAATTCCAAACTCCTAATTTATCTACCCCCTCAACCCCTCCCCCCTTGGTAACCATAAGTTTGTTTTCTATGTCTACGAGTTTATTTCTGTTTTGTCACTCAGGTCATTTGTTTCATTTTTTTAAGATTCCAGATACAGGTGATACCATATATTTGTGTTTGTCTGACTTCTTTTAGTATGAGACTCTCTAGGTCCATCGTAGAGATTGCTGCAGATGGCATTTCTTTCTTTTAATGGCTGAGTAATATTCAACTGTGTACGCTTATCACATCTTCTTTACCCATTCGTCTGTGGGTGGACACTTAAGTTGCTTTCATGTCTTGGCTGTTGTAAGTAGTGCTGCTGTAAACACTGAAGCGTGTGTGTCTTTTCAAATTGGTTTTTGTGTTTGGTGGATATATGCTCAGGAGCAGGATTGTTGGATCATACGGTAACTGTATTTTTAGTTTTTTTAAGGAACTTCCATACCGTTAGTTAATCCATTTTAAAACATACATTTGGATGCATGTTTTATTTAACCCATTATATCTAAAGCATTATCATTTCAACAGGTTATCAACATAAAAAACTATTGCTGAGATATTTTACCTTTTTTGTACTGTCTTCAAATTTTGATGTGCCTTTTATACTTCGTGCACATCTCAGCTCAGATGAGACACATTTCAGGTGTTCAGTAGCCACATGTGATTTGTGGCTAGCATTTTGGACAGTACAGGTCTAGAAGAAAGTGAGGATCTGTGTTCAAGAGAGGGTCCCGACATGCATGTGCATCACCTTGACATTATACTCTTGTTCTGCATTGCACTGCAAGAAATCACTTCAGAAATAGAAGCTTCTGTGGTGCTGGCATTTGCTTTGTTTCCAGGTTGAAGCTTTAGTGTTAGGGACTGGGATTCTCCACACAGAGTGTTTTAAGAGGAAGGGACACCCAAGGGTGCATTATCCTTTGCTTTTCTCCTGACACCCATTAGCAGTGTAATAATAATAACAGAGACTAGCAGTTATTAAGTACTTTCCCAAATGACAGACACTATGTGCAGTGCTTTATATACATGGTCTCATTTAATTCTCATAACAACTCTGTGAAGTAGATAACTATCGTTGCTGCTGCTGCTACTGCAGCTAAGTCACTTCAGTCGTGTCCGACTCTGTGCGACCCCATAGACAGCAGCCCACTAGGCTCCTCTGTCCCTGGGATTCTCCAGGCAAGAACACTGGAGTGGGTTGCCATTTCCTTCTCCAATGCATGAAAGTGAAAAGTGAAAGTGAAGTTGCTCAGTCATGCCATACTCTTAGCGACCCCATGGACTGCAGCCCACTAGGCTCCTCTGTCCATGGGATTTTCCAGGCAAGAGTACTGGAGTGGGTTGCCGTTGCTTTCTCCATCAGACTCTCTGCTGGTCATCAAATTCACCCAGCCTTTTCCCCATTTCATTTCTTTCTCCTGAGAAACCCAACAACCCTCACCCATCTCTAGCTGCCCAAATTATACCTATCTTTCAAAATCTATCTTTCCCCAAGATTCTTGTTCCAGTTTGCAATAGTATGAGATAGTATTCCCCTGAAATCTCCGTCGTTATCACCATTTAAAGGTGAAGAAGAAGTTAAAAACTTGTCCACGGTTACATGGCTAGAAAGAAGCAGAGAAAGAGTCCCATATTAAGGAATACTCCAGTCTTGTGCTAGCATGGGGCGATAGCCCTGGTGTGGTGGAGGTATGTGAGTTCCAACTCCCAGTTCATAGCCCATTGTTTTGCTTTGTAAAGACTGAGATCTCTGGTTTATTAATCCTCTGAGCTTTAGTTTGCATACTTTAAAAACAGAATAATAATACATGTTGTGAGAGCAGGGAATGTCCAAGCTTGTGAGAATGAAGTGACAGTAGAGGTAAAGTGCTATTCATGGCACGTTTAGTACATTACACATTTAGGTGTAATGTAAATACAAATGTTTAAACAAGCTTATTTGTGGGAACTTCGCTGGTAGCTCAGTGGTTAAGACTCTGTGCTTCCAATGCAGGGGTCATGGGTTTGATCCCTGGTTGGGGATCCCACATGCTGTGAGGCACGGCCCCCAAAAAATTTTTTTAAAAGAATATGTAAACAAGCTTATTTATGAAGTCTTGTTGTGTGCAGAGAGAAGCAAAGGGACTGTTGAGTAGTAGCTGTCACCAATGATCTTGCTTCCCTAATCCAAATTACATTATCACTTCAGTATTGAGCTGCATTTTGTGTATGAGAAAGGAAGCGACATGGAGCCGTGTTATTAAATTGGCAGTGTCATGACTGGAGATTCTAACTATATTATCCAGATCAAATATAAATACCAGAGGTCTCTTCCTCAATAAAACAGTGTTGAAGTTCATAAAGCATATATGACCTCCTAACTGGCTGTTGGGCTCTGGGGCCAAATCAACTGACAAAAATGTACTGGATACCAATTTAGTGTAAGTCATAATTTTCTACCCTCAGAAAACATGCATGATACTAATTAGGAAGAATAATAATGCATGAAAAATTAAATGATATTTAAATAAAAATTCAAGAGAACAAAACCATGACATAGGCCAGTGGTGGTAGGTTGTCCGGACTGTGAATCAGGCAGGGCTGTAAATTAGGAAGCAAGAGATGAGTGCAGATTCTGGGGCAGGCTATGTATCACGGTCCCAAGTCATTAACAATGGAAGATCAGCCCATATATATTCCCTGTATGGCCCTATTTTTTTGAATCATAGATGCAGCTCTTTGTTTTTTTATTAAAATTTTTTTGATGTGGATCATTTTTAAAGTCATGGTCCAAATCATCGATGATGGAAGATCAGCCCACATATATTCCCTGTATGACCCTATTTTGAATCATAGATGTGGCTCTTTGTTTTTTTTTATTAAAACTTTTTTGATGTGAATCATTTTTAAAGTCTTTATTGAATTACTTACAGTATTGCTTCTGGTTTATGTTTGATTTTTTTGGTCACGAGGCATGTGGAATCTTAGTTCCCTGACAGGGCTCAAACCCGCACCCTCTGCATTGGAAGGTGAAGTCTTAACCACTGGGCCACCAGGGAAATCCCAGATGTGGCTCTTTAAATGTTCCTTGATTCTTGTTTCTAATACCTCACTGTGGACTTGGGGCGAAGAGGCTTTTCAACCCTGCTCAGATATATTTAATAGTCAATTCGGTGGCAGGTGGGAAAAGATCCCTTTCTTCAGTGTTCCAAGATTTCTCCAATTCCATGAGACAGGAGCAGAACCTGGTGGTGGTCCTGTCTTGGTGTGTGTGAGGATAAAGCGAGGTGATGAGTTGTGCTTCCTGGCAGATGGTGTAGACCCTTAATAGTGTTAGTTGAATGCTTGTGTAGAAGAGACATTAACCTATGAAAGACAACAGCATTGAAGGTAAGTAACAGTCCAAGAGAACAACACAGGGGCAGCTTTCTAGCCTTCATGCTTCCCCTGAGGTGGCTTGAACCTACAGAAAGCTCTGATGCTTTCGCTAGGGTGTGAGTCAGGGATGTGATGGTCACTCAGACTGAGCCGCGGGACCTGGCAGCAGAGGTCACAGGGCACCTGCCTGTCCTCCCTGTGTTCCCCCGCACCGTTCAGGGAACGAGTGAGCTGCAGGCTCTGGAATCCCAAAGCCTGTGCTTGCATCTTCTTTATGTTTCTGCCATTTAAGGAAATGGCAACCCACTCCAGTATTCTTGCCTGGAGAATTCCATGGACAGAGGAGCTTGGCAGGCTCCAGGCCATGGGGTCACAAAGGGTCAGACACGACCGAAGCAACTTAGCACAGACCGTCTTGTGCCTTGTTTTCTCATCTAAATACAGAGACTTGATAGTGATGCCTATTTTATAAGGCAGTTATGAAGCTCAAGGTGAGATGATGCGTGTAGCAGTGTATACTACAGTGGCTAGAGTCAAAAGTGCCCAATAAATGTTAGCCGTAACAGAAAAAAAAATATTGGACTTTTCATGAAAGCCACACTCAGGGCTAGGCTCTGGGTTGTTGTCGTTCAGTCACTGAGTCATGTCGGACTCTTCACCACAGCATGTCAGACTCCTGTGTCCTCCACTGTCTCCTGGACTTTGCTGAAGTTCATATCCATTGAGTCGGTGATGCCATCCAACCATCCCATCCTCTGTTGCCCGCTTCTCTTCTTGCCCTCAGTGTTTCCTAGCATCAGGATCTTTTCCAGTGAGTCGGTGCTTCACATCAGGTGGCCAAAGTATTGGAGCTTCAGCTTCAGTATCAGTCCTTCCAGTGAATATTCAAGGTTGATTTCCTTTAGGATTGACTGGTTTGATTTCCTTGCAGTCCAAGGGACTCTCAAGAGTCTTCAGCAGCACCACAATTCAAAAGCATCAATTCTTCAGTGCTCAGCCTTCTATGGGATACAGATGATACTAATTATAGTGGTACTAGCTAACATTTGTTCAGTGTTTAATTTGTGCCCAGCTTAATACATATTAACTCCTTAAGTCCTTTAACTTAACCCAAGTGATGGTATGGTCCCAGGATACTGAAACAAATGATGTGAGTAACAGCTCTCTGCCTTCACATTCTAACAGAGGAAGTAAGTGAAAGTGTTAGTCGCTCAGTTGTGTCTGACTGTTTGCAACCCTATGGACTGTAGCCCACCAGGCTCCTCTGTCCATGGGAATTCTCCAGGCAAGAATACTGGAGTGGGTAGCCATTCCCTTCTCCAGGGGATCTTCCCGACCAAACCCAGGTCTCCCACATTGCAGGGAGATTCTTTACCATCTGAGCCACCAGGGAAACCCCAACAGAGGAAATAAGCTATAGTCAAATAGATAGTTGTGGCATAGAATTCTGGGCTTACCTTTACTAGCTCAGCTGATAAAGAATCTGCCTGCAATGCATAAGACTCCGGTTCAGTTCCTGGGTCAGGAAGATCCTCTGGAGTAGAGCATGGCAACCCACTCCAGTATTCTTGCCTGGAGAATTCCCATGGACAGGAATCTGGTGGGCTAAGTCCATTGGGTTGCAAAGAGTCAGACACCACTGACCAACTAAGCACAGCACAACGTAGAATTCTATATAAAGTAGTTTCTCAATAAATATTAGTTCCCATCTCCTCTTTTTCTTTTTTCTCTGTGTCCCCATTGCAAAGAAGTCTTTATCCTAATGGTGGCCGATCAGTAGCATTATCTTTGGAAGCAGAGGATATCTTGATTCATAGCACTGGTCTGATGGTGTGTGACATTTTCCTGTGCCCCCTCACCATTCTTTCCCCTTCATTTACTGTCATCCAAATCTGCCTTGTACGGACCTTTGAGCCCACCCGCCCCAGTGGCTGAGGAGCGGAGCCAAGGAACAGTGTTTTGCTCCCCTGGCTAGACATCATCCGTTGTAATACCATGCTTCTTGAATGCGTATTCTTGAATGTGTAACCGGGTTATTTTTTGAAGCCAATGTTCTCTATTTATCATAAAAGACTTCCTATTTTGAAAAACCCATTCTTTCCGTCCCTGAACTTGGCAAGAACCTTTTTCCTGCATTGCCACTCAGGTAGCTAGTCACCATCATGGATGACTTAGGCTGGCATTATGAAAACTTCCTTTTTGTTATATAAGGGAACATAGGCCCATCCTTGACTGTGAGTTCCAAATGCCAGAGCCCAATAAATGTCAAAAAGTAGAACCCCCGCCCTGAAGCCCACGCCTGAAGGGTCAGAGGGCAAGTCCTATTGGGGCCCTGATGCTTCATCTGTGCCCACCCCAGCTCCAAGGAGACATACCATGCTTGTTGTTTGCGTTGGATGAAGTGGGAAGGGAGAACTTGAAGTTGGGAATGGGTGTCTGCCTTTGGATTGAGGCAGTGTAATTTGTGATATTTTGTCTCTTGTCAAGGTAACCTCTTTGCATGAAAAATACACTGTAGAATTTAGCCAGGCTGCAGGAATGCACTTGCTTGTTTTGGGTCCACAACTGATAGGAATCCCTGTGATGGGGGTGAACGTTGGGCATTGTGAAAGGCAGCCAAGGGCATTTCACTCTCACTATGGAGTTGGACCTTGTACACACAGACATCCTCATGCGCACGGGACAACACATTCACATACACTTCAGTGTAGAAGGGGCACAAATTCATCAAATTGCAGAAACGCTTTATTTCTAATGAGAAGGTCAGATGGTAATCGTAGGTGTGGAAAGGGAGGGAAGGGGGAAGGTTTATACCCCCCGACCCCGAGCACTCCTTTCTGAAATCTGAGGCCCTTAAGGAGTAAAGAACTACCTTAAGCTCCATGGTTCCCTATTTTGACTCTGGGAACTTAGATCCCAGTTATTTTAACATGAAATGGATGGGCTCCTAGATCAAAACCATAAGGAGATCTAGTTGGAAGCTAGCTTGGGAGCCCGGTGGAGCACTCTGATGTTGGTTACCACAACAGAGCCAGTGGTTAGTCACTCTGGTGGGATCCCTGGGTTTCTTCCAAGGTCATCTTTAGGGGTGTTTGCATCTCCACGTAGGGAGGGCTAAGGTGACACCCTTTCTTCTAGAGTTTGACGTTTAGCTGCAGAAGTCAGCATTCAGAGGCTGCTTAATGCTGTAAGATACACTTGCACAGTGAGAGATATGGAGGCTGACACCGTCCAAAAACACCGCAGCAAATATACTTAAAAGGAAATATAAGGTCAGATGACCTCTGAGGATAAAGGGAGGTAGTTCTGAGAGATTTGGCCTTGGAGGATCAAAAGGAATGGAGGTAATACATGAAACTGTTACAGACTAGAAGGAGCTCAACCCTTTGATATAAAGACGCCAGTGATTTGGGGGTTGCTGATAATTCTTAGCACCCCAGTTCCCAGACTGAGACCTAAAGGTTGAAGGGATAAACAAGAACACCAGTTTCCCCAAGTCTGCAGAGGAGAGATAGCCATGGTTGCAGAACTAGATGCCAAGACTGTCTTTGCTGTTTATACTATAGAGTTGTTGTTAGGAGCTCTTGGCGTAGGCTGGAAGAAAATACAGTGATTCTTATGAAACCGATTAACAGAATCAGGAGGCGGGGATCCTTCGGAAGGGGAGATTGGAGATGAAAATTCATGGGTTCAGATAAAGAAGCTAGTACCAGAATTTGAACCATCGAGGAACATCTGTGTTTTCTTAACCTGGCTGTTGCTGTTGTTGTTCAGTCACTAGGTCATATCTGTCTCTTTGTGACCCCATGGATGGCAGCTCACTCCCGTGTCCTGTGCTGTCTCCTGGAGTTTGCTCTAATTTATGTCCATGGAGTTGGTGATGCTATCTGACCATCTCATCTTCTGTCAGCCCCTTCTCCTTTTGCCTTCAGTCTTTGCCAGGTTTCCTCACTGGGCACCTTTGGTCTATCCTCGCCAACATACATCCCACCCACAGGCATGAAGACAGCTCCTCCTCTGCCCCCTCCACACTCCAAGGGAAGGTCTGGCTTTGGCTCCCAGAGGCCCATGCCCATCCCTCTGGCCTCATCTCGCTGTTCCTGCTGTCTGGGCTCTGTGTCCACTTGCTTTCTTCCACTTGATCTGCTCCTCTTGGTCCCGCTCGCCCCCGATCCCTCTACCTGGAAAACTTCCCCCGCTTCTTCTCCACTCCCTGCCCCCAGCCACTCTTTACTCCATGGCTGTCAACAGACTTCAGCTCAGGCGTCCGCTTCTCAGAGACCATTTCCCTGACCCCTCTGTATGAACTGGCCACTCAGTGATTCCCTGTCCCTGTCCCTTGGGTTGATTCTTGGAGAGGTGTCGTTGCTTTTCAATACCCAGCTTTGCGTGTTCATCATTTGGTGGTGTGCCCATCTCTCTCTCTCTCCAAGAACATAAACTTCATGAGAGCAGGGAAGGACCTTGTCTGTCTGGTCCACCGTTTCCCGATGACCAAAGCAGTGCACATTCAGAGGGAGAGCGCTGAATATCTGTGGGATGGGGGGTTGAAGCTGCATCTCTCAGCCCAGCCTGGACCCTGCGTTGATGCTGACCCCTGGCATCACCACAGTGCCTGTGCTGTGGGCGTTCCTCCCACTCCACCCCTACCCCCGCCCCAGCCTGTGGCCCTGGCCCTGACTCCTGGTCTCTTCCCTTGCAGCCGCCCATGCCAGCTTCCTTTCCCGTCCACGGCACAGCAGCACAGCCCGGTGTCCTCGCAGAACTCCTCGGTCAGCGGGCCGTTGCACTCCGTGCCCCTGCCGCTTGCTCCTCCCATGGCCCTGGGGGCCGCGCCGCCCCCGCCCGCCGCCTCGCCCAGCCAGCAGCTTGGTCCTGACGCGTTCGCCATCGTGGAGCGAGCCCAGCAGATGGTGGAGATCCTGACGGAGGAGAACCGCGTGCTGCACCAGGAGCTTCAGGGTTACTATGACAATGCCGACAAGCTCCACAAGGTAGGGGGCTTCCCCGGAGATGGGCGGGGGAAGGTTCTAGGTATTACACATAGATGGATCAGATCAGGGGCTAGCGGGACCTAAGGCAGGACTGAGAGGAGCAGATCAAGTGGGAGAAAGCAAGTGGACACAGAGCTCAGACGGCAGGAACAGCACAAGATGAGGCCAGACGGAAGGTTCTCCGAAAGGCACATAGTTCCTTATGGCTCAAGGGGGTTGATTTACGGACTCACTGGCCAGCGTTTAATTCGACACCTTTTTGTGCCAGGCACCATGTAAGGCTTTAGGAAGACAAAAATAAATATGCCAGGGTGCCTCCCTTGGAGGAGCTTATCGTCCAAAAGTGGGAGAGTCACTCCTTCAAGTTTGATGGAGAAATCAAAAGCTTTCCCGACAAGCAAAAGTTAAGAGAATTCAGTACCACCAAACCAGCTTTATAGCCAGCGCTAAAGGAATTTCTCTAGGCAGGAAACAAGAAAGAGGCCTAACTACAGAAAATAAACCCCAAACAATTAAGAAAACAGTAATAGGATAACACATATCGATAATTGCCTTAAACATAAATGGATTAAATGCAGCAACCAAAAGATACAGGCTGGCTGAGCAGATGAAAATCTGTGCATATATGTACTTCCACTTACCTCATCACTGCCTGATGTCCTCCTGCCAAATGGTAATTATTTTATATTGTTAGGTTACTCATGTTCCCATTATGGCTTGCAGTTGTAATTATCTTGTATTTTTTGTCTGGCTATTGATTATGAAAACTGATAAACATCTTTTACTATTGTGATTATGCAAAAAAAAAACAGGGGTGGAGGGGAGTCATGCAAGCTAAACCTGCAATAGAATGTCAAGGGGCTACAGGAGAGACAGGAGAGGTGCCCCTGGACAGGGACTCAGCAGCTAAGCAGCATCGCCCCAAACGGACAGTGTGGGAGAGGGGACACCGAGAGGGATACGGGAGCAGCAAGCTGAGAGAGGCAGGTTCTTCCTTTACGTCTAGGATCTCACACAGGAACCTGGTGATTGCTGTGCTGGTTTCATTAGCCGGTCTCTGCAAAAAAAGCAGTGATGCCTCAGCACCGACGGCAGAGTGCGAGTTCCGGCATGCTCTCCTTCTGCTTACTCAGCAGGTGGGGAGATGCTGCAGAATTCCAGCCCGTGTCTTTGTCATGAGGATATTAGGACACACGGCAGCCTTCATTCTTAGGGCTTTATGCTGTGAGCCAAAGTCAACAGGGAGACGTCTAGTGAGAGTGAACTGTTACAGGCAGTGATTTCACCATGACCCACACGCCAGCACCTGAAAAGCTGCAGGTACAAAGGCCCTGCAGGTGAGGGACAAAAGTCATAGGATGGTTTCAAGCAGCAGAGCCACGGGGCTCCGGAGTTTCCTTTCTGGGGACAAAGTGGCATGTGTGGTTGGGGCCATCTCATAAGAGTCTAGGGGCCTGCTCTGTCCTGGGCAGGTGGGGGCTTTTGTAAAGAGAAAGGGTGGGACTGTAAACCCCCCTGAGCAGAGCAGCCTTGCCCTTTGGGTCCTCATGCCAGGACTTGCTCCTGGCTGGACCACGGTGGTCACTGCGTCCATATGACAGGGCTGCTCAGTGTTGACCTCTCCGTAAAGCCTGGCCTTTCTGCGGGTCCGGGTGTCAGAGCCGTCAGCCCCTCTGATTCCCCCGAGGGCTGGCAGCAGTCGGCAGGGTGCCGTGGGTGGGATGATGCAGCCGTTCACAGACGCGACCTGTCCCAGCGCGTTTGTGTGGAGCTTCCGCGGCGAGGGTCTGGAGCTCCCCGAAGTCAAGACCAGGCTTGGCTCCGAGAGGCCTGACTGCCTTTCCTGGAGGCGTCAGATGAGGGCGGGCACCGGTGGGCTGCCCAAAGATGGCGGCCTCCGCCCTGGGCCGGTCACGCGGTAGCTCGTGTGCGGGTTCCTGGCAGTGCCTGGAAGTCACACTCAGGCCTCGGCTTGCCTCTCTTGCCTCTAAGCTTCTTTCCTGGTCCAGGCTGAAAATTGGGACGGGCCAGCTCAGCACTTCCTGGGAAGTCAGTCGTTTTTTTTCCTCTCTCTCTCTGAGGGAGCCCAGTGGCAGATGTGTCTAGGAGCCGTGCAGACTCCTGAGGGCTGAGTGTCGTTCTCCCCCTTTTCCATAAATATTTTTGAACAGCTACAGGGAAGATGCAGAAACTGGGAGTTCTTATTATTCTTCATTGACTTTTTAAAAATTCAGACGTATCTTTATTGGCCTGTAACACACATCTCTTTGTTGATGTCGATGACCATTTCTGTTTTGAAAACCAAAATCAGCCTCGCAGGGACTCAGTTTCCCTGCATGGGTATGATCCTTAAGTTTTGCGGCCAAAAGCGTTTTGATAACTTCTGGAAAAGGGGAAAAATCGAAGGCTGTACCCCTTCTGAAATCCCAAACTCCTTCAGTCCCTTGAATGTTGTGAATGGTTCTGTAAATATTACATTTCATTAATCACTAATTAGTTGTGTATCTAATTGAAATTGTCGGTGTGAAAACTCAGATTTTGATGAATAGGAGCCATATTCAGCACTAGTTCCGTAGCTCTCCTCGGCAACTGGGACCAAGAGACACAGAGCGGCCTGAAATCACGACTGGGTGGTTCAAGGCCTGTGTTCCCGAGGTCGCCCTAGTCCAGGCCCCACCGCTCCGTGTGTCTCTGTAACTGTGTCTCTTATTTGAGCCTCAGGTCTGGGGAGAGGCTTATCCAGTGAGGTGACTGTACTCCTCAGGGATAAAGACCCCCACTTTGGGTGGTGCCACAGCGTAGGATGTGGCCGCCCTGTGTTGGCAGGAACGTCCATTCTGGAATCCTTCTTCACAGCCTTGGGAGCGCTCGTGGAGATTCATCTCCAGGGCAAAACCAAAAATAGATAAATTTTTAATTGCAGGGCTTTAGCCTATGTGCGACATGCCAGGAACTCAGCAGGAAACAATGACTGAGCTCAGAGGCTGCCAAAGAACCACCTGGAAATGAAGACCCTGTTTCCAGAGAGGGGCAGGGTGGTGATTATCCCTGTTAGTGTTGGAATGAGGACCACGGACCCCCAGAGAGAGTGGCGGTTTTTCATCACTTCCTTTCGGCCACTCATTTTGCTTCTTTTTCCTCCCAGTTTCCCTGAAGCATAATTCATGCACGGAATTTCCAGCAGGACCAGACTGTGGGTTGCTGAGCAGGTTGGCCTCAGAAGCCATCAGGGTGTAGGTGGATGTTTGAAGAGCCACACATCGATGGTTCCTCTGGGCTTGCTTTAGTAAAGACCCTCTTGTCAGTACAGCAGCAGTGGCTGTGGTTGGGCAGTCTGAGGCGTGGACGGCAGGCCTGTCTTCAACCCTATAAGTCCCTGAGTTGTGCATGTGAAGGTGTCTGGGAACAAGCCAGTCTCTAAACTGGGAAGGGCTAAGACTTGCTCACAGCCCCTCTCTGCCCCTTTGCTTCATGGCAGCAGCCCCTGCTGAAACTGTAAGCTTTCCATTCTTCTTGGAGTTCCGTTTCTGGGCCAGAGATTGCTTCTCAGAGATTCCCGGGTCTCCTGCAGCCTGCCCTAAGAGCTTCCTGACGTCTTTGCTGGAAGGGAGGCTGGGAGCTGTGGAGGCAAACGCTCTTCATATGTTCCTGCTCAGACTTGGGACTGGCCCAGATGGTCTGTATATCAAGACCAACCTGTCCAACTCCTTTCACCTCTGACACACATCGCGTGTGTGTGCTAGGTTGTTTCTGTCGTGTCCAACTCTGGGCGACCTTCTGGACTGTAGCCTCCCAGGCTCCTCTGTCCATCAGATTCTCTAAGCAAGGATACTGGAGTGGGTTGCCATGCCCTTCTCCAGGGGATCTTTCCAACCTAGGGATCGAACCCGTGTCTTTTATGTCTCCTGTATTGACAGACGGATTCTTTATCACTAGCACCACCTAGGAAGTGACATTAAGAGGGCCTTAAGGTATTCTGACCCGAGGCTCTGAAGAAGAGGATGTGGTCCTCCTTCTGAAGGAGTGTGCAGTCAGAAATCACAGAGCTTTAGACTTAAAATTCTTAAAGTGATTCTAGTCCAATTTCCCACTCCTTAGAAACCTCATGTCTCTGAAAAGAGGTCATTCATTTTTTTACTTGAATGCCTCCAGAGTAGAGACGCTCACTACTGGGTAGACTTCTGGAAGAGATTGTTAGGAAATTCTCCCTGATGTTGAATCACAATCTCATCTTGCTAACTTCCTACATACAGTTGTAGTTCTGTAAGAGATTTAAAGGTTAATTATGCAGTCGGTACTTTTGTCATGAGGCAGGGCACAAGTCTAGGGCTATGGGGCTGTTTCTGCTCTCAAGGAGTTGACAGTCAAATCAGAGACACAGAATGCAGCTGAATTCCAGTCAGCTGAATATAACATAGGAAAGTATATGAAATCAGGTAGAGGGAAGTTCCTATGGGTGGCCTAGTTGAAGAAGGCTTCACTGGTGCCCCATCTTACCGGGGATTGTCCCTGCAGCATTGCCCATCTGTCTGCAAGCAAAGGCCACCTTTCACAGATGAAATTAGCATAGAAGTGGTGGTATGTTTTGGAGCCATCTCTTTTGAAAACAAAATTAAAAGGAAGGAACATAATTTTGCGGTAGGACTATGAGCAGGATTCAGGACAGGCTGTTCTTTCTCCTGCCACATGACCAATAATTCATGATATCTTTGGAAGAGATAGAAAGGCCTCGTTGAAATAAGGGGACTGTGGAGGAACCCACTCTGGTATTAGAGGCCTTTGGGAACATCCATGCCGAAGGGAGCCTTGGTGTTCAGCCCCGCCCCAGCTGGAGGCCAGCGAGCAGGAGGCCCGACGCCCTGCAGCCTCGCCACCCACCTCTTCTCTGATGTGTCTTGGCTCCGTTGCAACCTCTGGGGCAGTGACCACACTCTCTCTCCTTTAGTTTCTGGCTTCCTGGCTGCGGAGGCGTCCCTGTGTCGGTCTCTCTCCTGGGTCCTCCTGTCCCACCTTCTCCTGAAGTGTCAGCGCTCCATCCTCGGCCCTAGGAGCATCTGGTGGCCTCCCTAAGCGGTCTCCGCTTCGTGGCCTCATCTGTCCTCTGCACATAGCAGCACAACTTTGCCCTCCCGACTTTCAGACCTGTCTGTCCCTGGCTTGCTGGAAATCTTTGCCCTGTTGTTCTGCAGGCACTTCAGGCCTGGTATCTCCAAACCCAGACTGGTTTTCTTTCTTTGGTAAACGTGTTTGCCTTATCATCATTTATCTTGGCTGACTCTTGTTACTCTGTCTTCTAAGCTGTGACTGTGTTTGGTTTCTTTCTCCCTTGCCTGTCCAGACCTGTCACGGAGGCTTACTGAGTCTACTCTTCAGTGTCTTTGGGATCTGTCTTTTTGGTTGTCTGGGTTCACTCTTTGTCATGTGTCACTGAACTGTTTACAGTAGCTTTTACCTGGACTCCTTTCTCCTGCCTCCTGTCTCGGCAGCCCCATCTTTTAGTCTGAACTCTGTAAAACCTCAGGTGAGGTTTATGCTGCCCTGCCCTCCCCAAGCTCTCCCACCCCTGTCATTCTCTTTAAAGCCCTGCCTTTGCACTGCCTTGTTCCTGCCTCTCGCCCCTTGCTGCCATCCTCAAATGACCTGCCCTGTCAGACACACGCATACTCTTTCATGGCTCTGTCTTGGCTCATGCCCTCCCTGTCTTCTGCTTTGAATGCCAAAGCCCTTTAGCCTTTTCTTTTCTGCTTGGCAAGTTCTTGTTCATCCCTCCGGACTCATTTTAAATGGCATTTTCCCTGAAATCTTGTTTTAAAGAAACCTCTTCTTACCCTGCTAAATTAAGGACTTTGTCTGCAGGCTACCATAGCATTAACACCACACCTTTTGTCAGACTGCACTGGAGAGGCGTGTGTGCCTACACACAGGCCAGCCAGGCTGCAAGGCCCACAGGAGCAGACACTGTCTTATTTCTGTTCCCCTGGCACCCAGACACGCAGTGAGTGTGTGATAGGTGTCTGTTAGGGTAGGTATTGGTTTAGCAATAGTTATAGGAGTCTAAGCAGGAACTTTCTGATCTGGGCGTTTGGAGTTCAGGCAATCAGGTTACCTGGCTTATGGTGTACACAGCTCTCCTGTGAAGAGACCAAAATGCAGGGCAGGTCTCTTTGTGCCCAGGGAGAGGTGCTGGTGTTCTCAACCCTGTCACTTTGCCTCTGATTCCAACTTTTAGTAGCCAAGTTTGCGGGCAATCTTTACTTTTTCTGGGCTTCCCTTGTGGCTCAGCTGGTAAAGAACGTGCCTGCAATCTGGGAGACCTGGGTTCAATCCCTAGGTTGGGAAGATCCCCTGGAGAAGGGAAAGGCTACCCACTCTAGTATTCTGTCCAGTATTCTGGCCTGGAGAATTCCATGGACTACTGTAGAGTGTCCACAGTGTCGGACACGACAGAACAACTTTCACTTTACTTTTTCTCCTGCATGTATGTTGCACAACAATAAAATGGGATTTATTAATATCTACTTTAAAACATGCTATTGTGTTAGACTCCTGTTATAACAGTTTCAGCTACTTGTTATAGATTTATGTATGCCATAGATTAAAGACTTCACCAGTGACAGCCCTGGATTCAGTGAAATCCAAGAGAAAAGGTGGTTTAAATTCATGTCTTTTCAGTTCCCTCACATATAGAGAAACAATCTGGCAGATTGGTTTACACTTAGATACAAATCCATTAGTCCTTTATATAGATAATTTCATAGACAAAGGGGTAACAAAACTAAGCGATGAAGCCTTTCTTCATGTGGATTTTATATTCCTTTGAGGATGAGGGTCTCAGGAAGAGCACTGTACTTGGACTCAGGGAATTTGGGTTCTAGCTGTGATCCTTTCGTTTTCTTGTACTTTAATATTTTTCTTAAGTTAACTAGGAAAAATAATAGTTATAAATTACCATACAAAATATAAGAGTATGCGTTATGTTTAAATTCACCCCTTCCTGATAGACATCTGATGGACATTGTACTGAGAGACACCTGATGTACCAGGTGACATCAGATGGTCCCACCAGACTTGTGACTGTCATTCACAGGATCCTAACGTGGCCCTGGGGGACACAGGGTGGGGGTGGGGGGTGAAGTCGACTGCAGGATTTGCTAGCCAAACTTGAGGTGCAGAAAGGCTGCAGTGAAGATACAGCCTTCACACTGGGAATGTCCAAGAATCGGTATAACCAAGTCATGGGTGAGAATGTCAGAGGTTCCACTTCCACGCTGTTTCTTTCAGTTTGAGAAAGAACTTCAGAGAATCTCGGAAGCCTACGAGAGCCTGGTCAAGTCTACCACCAAGCGAGAGTCGCTGGACAAAGCGATGAGGAACAAACTCGAAGGCGAGATTCGAAGGCTCCATGACTTCAACAGAGACCTCCGAGGTACATCACTCACGTTTTCCCTGCCCTAAACACCCTCGCCCCATGTAGCTGACAGTCTAACTCCAAGTCCAAGTTGTGTTAGATAACCTTGTAAATCCCAGCATCCTGGGGAAGGGGCACCAAAGAGCAGACGTGTTCTTTTCACCTTATAGGTTGTCCAGTGCAGCATTGAGCCTGAAAAGTGACAACCTCTATGCATGAGTCCTTGAAAAGGAGGGAATATGTGTGCAGCTCCTTCTTGCTTCAAAAGTACTTAGCATGATTCTTGTTGTGAATGGGAATGTCTGAAAAGACCAGTGTTGCATGCACAACCCTTACCATATCAAGCTGAAGCATTTGATTGCATTCTTTGAAAGCCAACACTTAACACTTGCTCAATATATAGTGTAGAAGACAGAGCTAGACACATGTCCCTCTTAGAGAAAAAACAAACCCATGGTTCTGAGAAGAGTAAACGTATATCAATTTCCTGAAAGCCTGGGTCCCATGTTGCAGGATCTTGACAACCTCCCATATGCAGATTGATTTGACCCATGAACTTGTACTTCACTTTCAGTCAGCCAAGCCATTTTTTTCAGTTCTCTCATGTCAAAAGACTCAGTGTACTTGGAGTCTGTAGCTGGAACCTACATTTTTTTTAATTACTGTAAACCCTTCAGTTTTGGGTATGCTGTATGCTCAATAAAACCTTGTTAGGTTGAATTATTTAATTGAATAAATGAAGACTGATGAAATGGCATGAGCAAACCTAGAACTCACTGAGTAGAGTCTTTATCCGTTAGGTCATCTTGACTTGTTTCCTGCTATTTATTTGTTATTTTTAATTTTTTGTTTCCTAGCTACAGAGAACTGATAGTTAAGTTTAGATGAGGGCTCAGTTTGAGGCCAGGGGAACTCAAGCCCTTTGCAAGGACTTTGCTGGGCTTGCAGGTACCTGCTCTTCACTGCCTGTTGCTGGTGCACCCCTTGGCAGTGGATAGTATAAAGACATGGCGTGGCCACTGAAGACTTTCCTTTCAGTGTTTTGGAACATCTTGTTCCTCCCCAAGAGTTGTTCAGTTTGGGGCTCCTTCCCGGGCAGCTCTCCCTACCAGCTCTCAGCACCTGGGTCATTTGTCAGTTGCAGGATGACTTGGATTCGCATGCATGTCTTTGTAACCATCTCCTCTCTATGTCCAGATCGACTGGAGACAGCCAACAGACAGCTGTCCAGCAGGGAGTATGACGGACATGAAGACAGGGCGGCCGAGGGGCTTTACGCTTCCCAGAGTGAGTCTCCTTGCTTATCTTTCCCAACTGTGTGGTTTTAAAAGCTCAGGGCCTAAGGGGAGAAGCCTGTTCATTTTAAGTAAGATTTGTGTTGTTTGCTTTTCATTTGTTAACTCGGCATATAAGCTCTTGGGCCTAAGATGAAGCCCTCTTGGGTCTGCCCAAGACAAAGCCGAGGTTGTAATATTTCAGTAGTGTTTATTCTGACCTCCTGACCTTCAGTTTCTGTTTCTCTACAATACCCTCCGAGGAATAACACTCTTGCAGTATTCCCTGGCCCTCACCACCTGAAGTAAGGCATAGTTCTTTATCTCCATGGAAAAGGAAGGAGGTCTGTGGTGGGATTCGCTCTTTTGTCGTGTTTTGTGTGCATGTAGGTTGAGCATTTCTGAACTGGCCGCCCCTGGCAGCGTGAAGCAATGGAGATGTTCCCAGCAAGGGTCTTCATTGCTGATGCTCGATGCTGAACCCAGCGAGCCCATTTCAGCCAGAAATAAAATGGCTTCCTCTGCCTCTAGATTTATTGGGAAATATTCTATTAATTTCACCAGAGGCAAATAATAGAAGCAAATGGATTTTGAAAAACCATCAATTAGGGTTTGAATTTCTGCAAATTCATTGTCTAAATCAGAAACATAAAAAATCCAGCTGTCTTTTTTGGGAAACTGTATAGAAAATTGAATTCATTTCTCTGTCATAATTCTCAGCAACATTGTGAGTTAAGTGCTCACAGATAAAGGCAGTTCTAACAGCAAAAAATGTTGTTCAAACCCTGGCCATCCACTGTATAGTGATAGTATATTCTGGTGCTTGGATCCCTCATTACAGGTCTACATTTTCAAAGCTGAGAAATACTTGGTTACATTTTCTAATTCCCAATACTGTCCATTGGGGTTAATGTTTCTTCTTTGTTTTTCCCAAATTTACTCACGATTGCGCTCCAGTTTTTCCAAGATTTTCTCATGATCAGACTCCAGCTTGAGTCTCAACTTCATTTTTAAAACTCTGTTTGGCAAATAGACACTCATACAGTCTTGAACTTTTGCGTCAGATTCCTTTGCATTAGGTGAATTGGCCTGTGCTCCAGACTTGTATACAAAGCTATATATATATATATATAAGCATCTTGAGTTATTCACTTTCCTAACAGAAGTTATTTCTACTCATAGATGCAGTGGATTTACCATTTCATCTGAGCATTCGTTTGACAAATGAGTCATCTGTACTATTAGCATTTCAGATTTTGACACCTTAATTTTTAAAAATTAATTTATATTTTAATTGGAGGGTAATTTCTTTACAGTACTGTGATGGTTTTTGCCATACATCAGCATAAATCGGCTCAGGTATACATGTGTCCTCCCCATCCTGAACCTCCCACCCACGTGCCTCCTCACCTTATTCCTCTGGGTTTGACACCTTAATTTTGGATGATCATATTACTAGGTAGAGTAAGTATCCTTGTGGCCGTTATGTCAGTAATGTCACTCTGCTGATACTCTGCCTTCTTGTCAGGAGATATTATTTTGTCACGTAGTTCAGATCAAAATGGAAAAGTCAATGCGTTTCATCAGGTGAGCATTTGCTGCAGCCTCCCAGCTCAGGCTGTGCTGATGGACTAATAGATTTTCGTGTTGTGTGAGTTCAGAAATGTTCCCGACAACTTTAACCTTCTGGCTGAAAGCTAAAGCATCAATAATGCAGGCAAAGGGGCCCTTCCAGCTTTACAAGGAATGAGTTGTTCCATGCAAATATGTTCTGCTGTTCCAAAGGTATAAACAAGAGACTCCAGGGGCATTTTTCAACTGCTGAAGAGTGCCTCAGTGTTGACGTGTGATGTAATTGCATCTCGGCAGGGCCTTTGAAGCAGGGTTGCTAACACTGATAGCTAACCAACGTTTCATTACCTAGTCTTTGCAGGACACTTTGTGCCTGCCTGCCAGCTTTATAATCATTTGCATTAGCTTTTCCTCTCCTGGAGTGGCCAAGAGATGGACTTGAGATGTTATTTCAAATTTACAAATAGTTTTTTTTTTCTTAGTGAGTTGGAAGAACTCTTTGTATGAAGAAAATTAGCATGTTTCCTGCTATATATAGTGCAGATATTTTTTCCCCAGTTGTTTTTGTATCTTTGAATATAGTGCCCTTTATCTTATAGATTTTCCAAGTGACTATATTTGTGCCTTCTAGATTTTAGGTCATGCTTAGAAATGCTTTTTCCACTCCAAAATTATAAACATATTCACCTGTGTTTTCTTCACGTATGTTTATGATTTCATTGTTTCTAAGGCTTATGTTTTAGAAGCTAGTTAAGGAGGCACAAAAGAAGGGAAATTCATGAAGAACTAATCTGGAGACAAGGAGACTGATTAACAGATAATTTAGTATCTGGACAAAAGAAGTAGAGGTCCTGAACTAAGAAGTAGTAGTGGAGGGTAGGAGACAGATCAACAGTTGATAAATTAGAGGACTTGGTGACCAACTGAATAATGACAGAGAGTGAAATGAGTGTGACTAGAGCCACTGGATGTATGGTCATCCTTTACCAATAAAAAGCAGGAGGAGGAGGAGGAGACGTGGGGATTCGGTAACAAGTGAAGGTTTGAGCGTGTTGAGTCATCTCCTGCTGCGGCCCGTAGCTAAGTGAGCAGCTGTAATGACAAAGGTGCAGACGTACCCTGGAGGCTGGTGATGGGCGGTGCTCTCTGTCAGGCTTTCCTTTTCGCACGTGGGCACAGAACGGCAGGCACAAATCACTATCTCTTCAGTTATTAATGTGTTCCATTATCTGTATAGTCTTTAGAAAGTCTATTATAAGAATACTTTTCAATGCCTAAGAATCATAATCATAAACACTGAGTGTACACTCAAGAGGAGCCATGTTTTTCAGATGAGCCTTTGAGATTCTAATGCTTGGCTAAGAGAAAGCTAAGACTGACTGCATAGCAAACAGTAGTGACGTCTCTGGATCTACCTACCAGTAGCTAAGGCTAAGTTGGGAAGGCCCTGACAACCGCCTTGGCCAATGGAAAAGTTAGAGGGAAAGGGGAAAATAGAGAATAACATGTATGATGTTTTTGCTCCATGTTCCAGCAGAAGCTTGGAGTCCAGGTCCCAAAACACTCAAGGCATTCTTGCAATATGAGCGGTTGGGAGGATTTCTGTAAAGTCTCAATTAGTGGAAGGGGATGTCCTTCCCGGCCTGATTTCCAAGTTTCCCTGCTGCCCAGAGTAGTTTGCCTTTAAAAACAGAACTCTGCTCTTCGTTGGAGCCTGATAAAGGCCTGGGTGGTCTGCCTGAGTCATTACACATAGCTCTACAAGTTGAAATAAGCATTCAACAGAGTGATAATTATGCTCCTTTTAGACATGAGATTGTCTGAATTAAAAATCTCTCTGAATGAAGTGCTTAGGAGTTTTAAGACTCAGGGGAGTGTTTTTCCTCTGTCACCTCATGATGTTGCATTGTTCATTTTGGAAGAATTCAAAAATGTGTATGTGTGTTTTCTGATTTTGTGTGTGTGCTTAGTCTCTCAGTCATGTCCAACTCTTTGCGAGCCCATGGTCTGTAGCGATTTCCCAGGCAAAAATCCTTGAGTGGTTGGTCATTTCCTTCTTCAGGGGATCTTCCCGACCCAGGGATCGAACCTGAGTCTCCTGTATTGGCAGGCAGATTCTTTACAATGGAGCCACCTGGAAAGCCTTTTCTGGTTTTACTTGTTTTTCCAAATATGTTTGCAGCCAAATTACTCCTTAAAAACAGGGCATCTAACCAATTTCTTTTTTGATCTGGCTGAGTGAAACTGGGTACTTTAGCTTTTTTAACTTACTGAGATTCCTGGTTTCCCCATTTACTCATCTGTCTCACACATACACACACACACACACACACACACACACGGAGAAACGTAGACAACCGTCCACAAAACTAAGTTCTCCAGGAATGTCTGTCATCATTCTTAGCTCTGTCTTGTCAATAAGTGAAATGTTTTATCTGTTTCTTTCTGAAAATTAGTAACTCTGCAGAATTTCTATCACTATTACGTCTGGAGTGGTTTCCATTTCCTCCTCCAGGGGATCTTCCTGACCCAGGGATTGAACCTCCATTTCCTGTGTCTCTTACATTGCAGGTGTATTCTTTACTGCTTGAGCCAACGGGGAAGCCCATACTAGTAAGCCAGAAAGTCAAAAACAAAATATTAGATATGGGGAAACTAGACTGGCAAAGATCTTATATTCTTGAGTGGAGGGGGAGCTGATGAGCTTTGGCAGCTTTGTATTATTCCAGGATAAAACCCATGTGTGTTACAGGATGGCCAGAAACTTCTCTCCCCATTCACTCCTTGGGATTCTTTAGGCCTCATGGGTTCAGCATATTTGGTTAAACTGAAGTCTATGTATATTAAATTCTATCTGTTAAATGTCCCTCTCTAAGAAAAAAAAACTATTTTGGGGACATTCATTTATTTGTTTAATAAGTTATGGGTATAAATAAGAGTAATTCATAGGATTTGATTTCCTTTATAATCCCCATGGGTTTAAAAATGAACCCCCCCCCCAAAAAAGTGTGGAACCACTGTTTTAAAAATAACAATAATTTGCCGTTTTCAATTTATCTTACAATCATCATCTTAAGTCTTACTTTAGATACTTTGATTTTCTGTCTCTTTTAGAACATAAAAGAGGCAAAAATAATTTCCTACAAGAAAATCCTTCTTTCTGTATTTCCTCTAAGGGCTTATGTGAAACACAAAGCAGAAATTACAATGACATAAATATTAATTCTGTTGACCCACATAGAGCGTAAGGAGTGTATTCTGAATCCTCATTGTGTTTCATTACATCCTGCTGTGGGTTTCTGTCAGGCTTCGTTAGGAAGGAGAGGCTCGACATTGTCACACGTGGATGCACTGGGTTCCCTCCTCCTCTGTGGGCCCGATGGTGCTTGCAGCTGCCACCTGGGCGCGAAGCCCGTACCGCAGCACTTATTTTGCCTATGTTCTCTGTGGGCACCGTTTCTTAGTGTGAATCTCCTGCACTAGATGGGAGAATTACAGGCATTCTTTGTCAACATCCAGCCCCAGCCTTCATTAAAACCCCTTGGATCTTTATGTACCTGGCGCTCAATAAATGTTTATTGAGGAAATGAGTAAAAGTGGGAGATCTTGTAAGAACAGGCTTGAAATTTTCATCATGGCACATCAGTATCAAAATGTTCTTTTTAGCTCAAAATCTCCCACCCATGCTAGGAGCTACCTCTGGTTCTGCTCAGTTATTTCAAGATATTACGTGAAATTATTAATGACAATAGAATAGAAGCAACTTAAAAATGCTTGATTTTTTTTTTTTTCTTTTTTGCCTTTCACCTTCCCCTTCCCCTCCTCTCTTGCTTTTTCAAGTAGGAAAATATCCAGGTAAAGGGAATCTTCCTCTCCTTCCAGGAACAGTAGTATTTTTCATGAAAATGACTACTATGTACTAAAATGTAGTTGGTTCCCTGACTCCTCTTTTACTCTGCTGTGGTCATGTTGAAGTTGAAGGCTGACTATGGTATATAAAAGTTTTGGGGGCAGCTTGCCATATTCTTGCACAAACCAGTCCATAGACCATGCCAGACACCACACATCAGATCCTGGGCAGAGGAAGGGAATGTCCACGAAAGCCTGCTAAGGTACATTTCTTTTTTTTTTTTTTAGTTTATACAATAAGGTTTTATTTTGGAACCAGTGGATTTTTAACCAATGGATTTTAAAATATTCAACTATTTAAACATTTTTTAACATAATCAATAACATGATATTTTGGTGATTTAAACAATTTACTTGCTAAAGCTATAAAAATTCTTGGTGATGTGGCTATTACTTTTTATAAATATGACTTAGCTAATAACACATAAGGTACATTTCTTAAACTGAGAAAATTTTCTTGCCCTAAATTAACCTTTAGATGGCCTCTGAATTTAGTTGTTGTTGTTCAGTCGCTCAGTCATGTCCTACTCTTTGCGATCCCATGGACTGTAGCACACCAGGCTTCCCTGTCCTTCACTATCTCCCAGAGTTTGCTCAGATTCATGTCTATTGTGTCAGTGATGCTATCTAACCATCTCATCCTCTGTCATCCCCTTCTCCTTCTGCCTTCAATCTTTCCCCGCATCAGAGTCTTTTCCAGTGAATCAGCTCTTTGTATCAGGTGGCCAAAGTATCAGAGTTTCAGCATCAGTCCTTCCAATGAATATTCAGGGTTGATTTCCTTTAGGATTGACTGGTTTGATCTCCTTGCTTTACTAGGACTAAAAATTCAGTTTTAAAAAGCAAAGGTTTTATAGGCACAAGCTTAAGCAACCTAATTTTGGATCAGTCACCACATCTTCCAGTTCTTGGGTTCTCACTCACATGCTCAGTGACCTGAAGTTAGATGCTTAATCTCCCTGTACCTACATTTCATCGAAAGAAATAGAGAACAAAATCTTCCCAATTCAGCCAGCAGAGCTCTGTGGGCTCATCAGTGATAGGAAATGCAAAGAAGACTTTATGCATTTATTCTGCAGACTTGCATTTATGGATTTGTAAGGCTATACATTTATTCTGCATCGCTTCTTCTTGTTCCTTTGCCTCCTTCCTCCACCTTCTCTAGAAGAACCTGCCAGTCTTCAGGGTGGGGAAATGGGCCATGTTCCCAAGGAATGCCTGTGTGGCCTGCCGAGCCTTGCTAGGTTTTGAAAGCAGAGTGTGTGACTGCTTACACCACTTGATCAACCTTGACAGGCAGCACTGAGAAACTTCAAACCTTCATGACAACCAGCAGTGCATCCAGCCTGCAGGGTGTCTGTTTACATTCCATCAAATCTTCTCCCCAAGTGTGAAAATTAATGTTATTCAATTTAGGCTGATTTTCTCTGCCTGAAGAGCCAGAGCTGATGACAGACCTGTATCTTGGTCACATGTTGATGTCCAGTCTCTAACAAGCGAACATGGCTTATGATTTTCATGTCATTGGTCTTTAAATTATTTGCTTACTATTCCTGTTTGAGGGTTGAAAAATCAAGTGTCTTAAACTTCATTATGATCTATGTTCCTTGCACTCATAGCTAGATGGATGGATGGAAAAAGCACAGACTGAAACCCATTTGCATTTCATGTGGCATCAGGGACCCTTCACTTTCACTGACAGTTCAGAGCCAGGAAATCCACATTCAGGTCTCAGCTTGAATTAAATGGCAGTTACTCAGAGAAGGCTGCCTGAGATAAGATCCAGTCTTCCTTTTATATCTCCCTCCAGTTCCCTGTTCCCTTTGTAAACACTCATCATACTGTAAATAAGGAACCATTTGGATGACCATTTTCTCCCTTCCCTTTCTAAACTGTCCACACCATGAGGGCATGGACCCTGTCATTCTCACCATTGTAGTCTCAGGTTGCTATGTTTCCAGAAGCTGGCACAGGGCCTGGTGCTTGGAAGCATTAAAGCACTTGTTGGATGTTGAATGAAATGATGACCGTTATCATTTTGTCCAAAACAGTTATTAGCTACCTACTATGAATGAGCTGTGTTCTAGACCATGGATCAGGAAACTCTTTCCATAAAGGGGCAGCATGTAAATAAGTCTAGGCTTGGGGGCCGCAGCTACTCAACTCCATCCCTATGGTCTGAAAGTCACTGTAGATTAGCCATGGACAGATGGTGTGGCTGTGCGCTGGGTTCAGCCTGCAGGCCATCGTGTGTGGACTTCTGTTTTAGGCACTGGTTATGGAGAAGTGACTTAGCATGCATGCATATGGAGGAGGAAGGGAAAGGAGAAGCCCCAACAAAGAAGGAGGATGGAAAATAACTTCAGAAATATTTATTAGATCTTATTTTGTTAATTGTCCCAATTTATAAATCAGGATTCAATTGTTATTTTCTTTTCCTGGTAGGGTTTTAGTCATCTTTTACTTCATTCCTAATTAGGTGAGCATGGTTATTTCACATGAGATTAACTGAGACACGTATGAATGCAGTTACAAGCCTTTGTTAGCCCAGTGGGAATCTGTAATTAGCTAATGGTGGAAACAGGGCTGGGCAGGGTAGTCCTGTGGTTAGCCACCGGTGGTAGCCTCCTGGGTGCTGAGGTCTTAGGGGTCCATCTCCCAGCAGGGCCATTAATCTACCCATAAGCATCCTGCTGTGAGGTGAGGTCTACAGTTCTTGGATTGAGGAGTATCTGAATGGCCATAAGTCTGGTTACTAGCCGTGTGTGTATCCTCTGAACTGGAGCTCGTTAAAAGCCATCTGATGGCCATTATGAGTGACAGTGATTTCAGAGGCTGTTGATCTGATGGTTCAAAGTTTACCTTTAGGTGGAGTTGCAAGTGTGCTCCCTCATAATCTAGCCTTCAGGTCCTGGTTCAGATCATGCAAAAACGGTGAGGTGGCCACCGCGGATTGAACACTTCCTGTCCACCAAGCACCGTGCTGACCTCTGTCAGTGCACAGTCCCGGTTCATCCTGCAAGCAGCCCTGTGAAGTAGGTATTACAGGTCTTTAACAGATGAATGAACTAGGGCACAGGAAGGTTAAAGAACTTGTCCATGGTCATACAGGCAGGTAAGTGGAGCAGACAGGCTTTGAACCCAGGGCATCCTGATTCTCGAGAGCCGCTTCCTGTGTACCAGGCATTGGAGACAGGTAGCAGAGTTGGATTCCCAATGATTTTAGAGCTCGCTTAGCGTGGCCTCCATGCTTCATTAAAGAAGAAACTGTGACCAAAGATGATTAAACGATTTGTCCAAGGCCCCCTCAGTACTTAATGCAAGACCATGATAAGAATAGGGACCTCCTTTTCCTTATGTTTTTTTTTCCCTTTCCAGCCTCCAAAGGTCATCTCTGTTGGCTCTAGGAGTAATAAGAGATTTCACATTTTTTACCCAGAGAAGAATCCAGCTTAGTAAGCAAACATAAATAATTCTTGTACTAGAATTTTTCTACAAATTATTTAGCCCAGTACTGTAACTTAATGATAGTGTATTCAAGTCATCTCAAATGAGTTCTAGCTACTGGAATGAACATTTTATGTTTCTTAACCTTTTACATCTGTCTTTGAACCTGAGCCAATTATAATAAAAAGCCTTGCTGGATAATTCAGTATATCTCCTCAGATACTAAAACAAAAAAATTATTGAGACCAGCCTAGAATCTTAAAAGTTTTCTCAAAACGTCTATGAAATTAAACTCTTTGTTCTCTGGATGATAAGAATAAAAAATAAACAAATTACAATAAGTAACCTTGGGGTGTGGTTTCTTACAATTAGTTTTTGAAATTATTTTTGGTTCATGAATTGGAAGGAGAATATGCGGTTGTATCTTAATGGAATCCAAGAACTTTGAGGGGACAAAGTGTTTCTTTTAAGTTCAGAAAATTTGGTCTTGGACCATTAAAAATAAGCTTGCATCTGCTTCTAATTTGCTTCTTGCCGACAAAGACTGTGGTTTGGTAGAAAGAAGAAGAAAAGGATCTGCTCAAAGCAAGTTATGAAATTGACAATGGAAGAGCTCGCAGAAGCTAAAGGAAGGGAGAATCTGTAATTGCAGGTGACTCATTTCTTTCTCCCTGATCAGGAGATTAAACCACTTCCGTTCCCACATATAACAGTTTCCCCAGCATCTGCTTCTTTCACCCAGGTTTTGGTGTTAAGCCGTGTCTGCCATTCAGAGGTCCCGTTTAGAAAGCATAGTTTTATTATACATATTATAATAATGCCTTGAAGTGAAAGTGAAGTGTTAGTCTGTCAGTTGTGTCCAACTCTTTGCAGCTCCGTGGCTGTCACCTGCCAGGCTTCTCTGTCCATGGGATTCTCCAGGAAAGAATACTGGAGTGAGTTGCCATGCCCTCCTCCAGGGGATCTTCCTGACCCAGAAATCAAACCTGCCCAACATTGCAGGCAGGTTCTTTACCATTTGAGTGATCAGGGAGGCCCTTAATTAAACCAAATATAGGTTTATAACACATACCTATATTTTCATACAGTAAAGTTGACACATTTTAAGTGTACAGTGCGACAAGCCGTGACAGCTGTCACAGTCCAGCCCCCGTGCAGGTCGAGCGTGTGCAGCTCTGACCTCTGCAGCGAAAGGCCTCCCCTCACCATCTGTCCCCCTGCCTCACATCTTACTCCCTTCAGGTCGTTGGTCTCTGCATTATGTCCAGGTTCTGTGGTTGTTTTCTGCAAGGGCAGCAAAATTGTCTGGTAGGTTCTGACTTTGTCATACTTGGAAACAGACGTGTCTGTTGTTTATTATTTTGTATGAAGAAGAGAGAAGGCAAAAAAGGACTTCTGTGGAGATTATAGAAAGCGTAAGCCATCAGGTTTCATTGACAATCAATTCATGCATGGGTGTATAGTCAAAATCAAATGCCCTGTGCGTCCTGACATTTTTAATGCATTGCATAATTTATTATGCTGTCTGCAGTGATACAGAAGTAGCAGGTATGTTTTTACTTCACGTTAAAAATATAAAGTGGAAGGTCAAACAGCACATGAGGAGGCTGAGCCGGGTGAATGGATGTATGAATATAGAAGGTTTTGCTGAGTAAGTTTGCAGGTTGTGTATGTATTTAGGCAGGTTAAAATATACCTATGAATTATACTTGAAAGTATAAGTATAGTTTCTAAAATTAAAATGCAATACTGAAAATGATTAGATTAGAAAAGTTATATAGACAGAGCTTTTACTGCTATTCAGATATTTTGCCAAATCCATACCTGAAATATTTTACATTGGGTGCTATAAAAAGCACTTTGCAGTATTAAACTCACTTTCTGGATACTAAAGAGCAGCAGATAAATAGAGTATGATAAGACCAAATGTGTTGTTTTCCTCAATTAGATCAATAGATTTTGTGGTTTGAGTTTGTTACTTTCCAGGGAAAAGCATCTGAAAAGGATTATTTTTGAATTTTTAAAGATTGAGTTAGAATTTGATCGTGTATTAATAGAACACTCGTTCGGTGAGGTGTTGCCTAAACTTTTTCTATTTCTTCCCATAGGAAACATTTCTACTATCTTAGATCCCTAAAATCCTACAAAGATAGAAGGATTTAGACACAATATAAAGTAAGTCCAGGAGGTGGAAGGATTAACTCGGACGTTGGCCACTGTCCCTGGAGTACAAGTAGAAAACTGTCAAGACTCGTGAAAGAACTACTTTCCCTCTCAAAGTATATGTGTGCAGGTTCTCCCATGCAGGAGAGGTCTCCTTGATTGCAAGAATCAATGTGTAGCCTTCAGTGTGGGCCTGGAAAACAGATATATATGTTAGAGTAATGTAGCTGCCATGCTGCTGCTGTTTAGTTGCTAAGTCGTAGCTACGTCTTTGTGACCCCATGGGCTGTAGTCCACCAGGCGCCTCTGCCCATGGGATTTCCCAGGCAAGAATACTCAAGTGGGTTGCCATTTCCTTCTCCATTTGTAAAAGGGAAATTTTCTATTTTCTTTTTAACTTTGGGCAATGAAGACTGAATGAATCCTTCACACATAAGGCTTTACCTCCCATGTTGATTCATTTCTCCAAGTGTCTTCCCTACATTTTAACAGCGGCCATTTCCACAAATCTGTGTTTCCCTTGTAATGTCTGAACTATTGGCTTTCAATCTCAGAGGTCTTATTTAAAGAGAGTTTATCTGGGGACTTCTCTGGTGGTCCACTGGCTAAGACTCCATGCTCCCAATGCAGGGGGGTGCAAATTTGATCCCTGGTTGAGGATCTAAGATTCCCCATGCTGAGTGGTGTGGCCAAAATAAAGAAGAAAAGAACGCTTATCTGGAAGCTCAGATAAAACGCACGAAGCCGAAACAGGTTTCTGGTTAGGACAGGGGTGCATTTGTCAGGAGCCCCTTCCTTCCTACCTGGCCCAGCATCCCTTTTCTCCCCTCCCCCTCCTCCTCCCAGGACTCTGCAGAACAGAGTTTGGTTCTTAATCTTTCTTATTACAGAATTCGTTTTGAAACAGTTCACTCTTAGCCATTTAAAGCAAACCCTGGTTAGAGTGTTCTGTGTTTGTTCACAGACTTATTTAGCCGCCCACTCACAGCCCCTGTCTCCCTGTTTCCGGGAACCACGACAGCACGTACGTGCATACGAGGATGGCAGGGAGCCCAACAGCCTGGTCTGAAATAATGAGCTTCCTTACCTGAGAAACTTTTATCAGCCCATTTTACAAAGACAGCAAAAAGCCAAACCGGGAGGATATGGAGTCAGCTTTGTATTCTGTCACTTTAGAATTTCTGAATGAATGAGTGTGGCTTTTAAAGGTAGATCATCTCTCAGGTTGTTTTGCATCAGATAAACTTCATATGAACAGATTGCTCTTACGTGCTGTAAACAGTGCTCTGTTTGGATTATATTTTTTGGATGTGTCAGTGTGGCTTTCAAACTGGAGTGAGGGAGTGAGGGCAGATGGAAGAAGGAGCTTCCGAGGGCATTAAGAGAATATCTTTGAGGCAAAATGAACCTAAATAGCTTGGCTTATAGTGAAGTACTTGGAGTACCTTCCTCTTGTCTTTCCACTCTTATAACCCCAGCAGAGAAGACTTGCAAGTGGATCTGACTCTCCAGTTATTCCGTGAATCATAGCCGACCCTTGGAATAGGCTCCTCTGCCACGTCTGCTCAGAATTACAAGATACGGTGCCAGGATATGGCCAAAGAATCCTAAGGAAGAAGAAACAGGAGGGGACATTTTAGGAAGGGATAATAAGGCAAATAATTATTCAGATGTCCTTCCAGAAGAAGGAGTCCGTTTTATCAGCATGGTGGAGCAGTGTCTAGTTACCAGAATTGTTGCCAGGAGTCCTGGGCAGCCTGTCCTGAGGGATTACTACCAGGTCCTTTCTTGGTGGAGGAGGGAATCAGTTCAGTTCAGTTGCCCAGTCGTGTCCGACTCTGCAACTCCATGAACCACAGCACACCAGGCCTCCCTGTCCATCACCAACTTCGGGAGTTCACTCAAACTCATGTCCATTGAGTCAGTGATGCCATCCAACCATCTCATCCTCTGTCATCCCCTTCTCCTCTTGCCTTCAATCTTTCCTGGCATCAGGGTCTTTTCCAGCAAGTCAGTTCTTCGCATCAGATGGCCAAGGTATTGGAGTTTCAGCTTCAGCATCAGTCTTTCCAATGAATATTTAGGACTGATTTCCTTTAGGATGGATCTCCTTGCAGTCCAAGGCTTTTTTTGGTGGAAGAGAGCATAGAGGTGTAAAGAAAGAACAGTGAATGTATTATTGACCTTTTGGTTACAAAAAGAAAAATTTGATTGGGCTAGCTTAGCCCTGGATAAGAGAACTATTATTGTTGGGTTTGGGTTTTTTTTGTTTTTGTAGTATCCTTGTATGTGAAGGAGGCCCTAGGCAAGATGTGTAGACACGCTTCGCAGGGGCCAGGGGCCCAGGCCGGCCTGTCTGTGAGAATACAAGGGGAGATGGTTTGGGGGGACTTCCCTTTCCCTCTCCCCTTCCTACCATAGCCTCTCCATATCCATCTGCTTGATTCTTCACCCTCTGCATGTACACGCTCTGTCCGGCGTGCATGTGGGATGTGGTCCCTGGCCTCAGAGCTGGGCTCCCGTTCTGTGTCAGCATCCCGCTCGCCCAGGCGCCCCCTCATGCAGTTCCAGACGTTTCGCTTGGCCTGGCTCGGGTCACAGGGCCCTTCAGGTTTGCTCCTGTCACATGGAGAGTGGGATTGGGGATGAGAGGGGCTTTGTAATGCAGACGCGGCTGCTTGGAATTTAGCCCTGCAAGACGGGGACCATAGTAGACATTTTTCCAAGTGGAGAGTTCTCTGAGCAGCCACTGTGACAGCCGTCTACTCCAGGTAAAGATGTACTTGCCTCTTTATATAGGTAGGTATAGAGTTAATTTACAACTTTGTTTTAGTTTCAAGTGTACAGCAAAATGATTCAACTTTATGTATATACATATATAAATATATATGTGTGTATATATGTATATATATGATAAATATATATCATCATCCTTTTCAGATTCTTTTTCATTATAGGTTATTGTAAGATAGTATATTCCTGTGCAGTACAGTCCATCCTTGTTGGTTATCTATTTTATATACAGTAGTGTGTATGTATTAATCCCAAACTCCTAATTTATTAATATCTCCCCCCACACACAAGCACCATCCCCTTTGGTAACCATAAGTTTGTTTTCTATGTCTATGACTCTATTTCTGTTTTATAAATAAGTTCTTTTGTATTTTTTTTTCTTTAGATTCCACATATAAATTACATTCTGTGATATTTGGAAAGGGACCTCTCTTTTGCCTTCCAAGCATTCTAGTGAATTAGTCACCCCTTGGTCACGCTGGTGGTAGCCAGACTCCTCTGTCCCTCCAGCTATATTGGGCTTAGGGGAAAACTTATCAAAAAACCTTTATATCAAGAAAGGCCTATAACAACCTAGAGAGGTGGGAAGGGGTGGGAGATGGGAGGGAGGTTTAAAAGTGAGGGAATATATGTGTACCTATGGCTGATTCATGTTATGCAGAAACCAACACAATATTGTAAAGCAATTATCCTTCAATTAAAAATAAATAAATTTTTAAAAAGAAAGGCCTAGAAAATTAATTCCTGCTTGAGAAGGGCCAGTTTGTAGCTTTGCTCCCCTCATCAGCTCCAGCCATAAGTTGGAGCTCTGCATTAAAAACCAGCAGCACATTTAGTAGAGAAATGCAAATCAAAGCTACAGTGAGGTATTTGCTCACACTGATCAGAATGGCCATCATCCAAAAAATCTACAAGCACTAAATGCTGGAGAGGCTGTGGAGAAAAGGGAACCCTCTTGCACAGCTGTGGGGATATAAATTGATGCAGTCACCATGGAGAACAGTATGGAGATTCCTTAAATTAGGGGAAAAAACTACCATGTGACCCAGCAATCCCACTACTGAGCATATACCCTGAGAAAACCATAATTGAAAAAGACACAGGTACCCCAGTGTTCATTGCAGCACTGTTTACAATAGCCAGGACATGGAAGCAACCACATGTCCATCAGTGGATGAATGGATAAAGAGGTTGTGGTACATATACACAATGGAATATTACTCAGCCTTTAAAAGGATTGAATTTCAGTCCATTCTAGTGGGGTGGATGAATCTAAAGCCTGTTATATAAAGTGAAGTAAGTCAGAAAGAGAAAAACAAATATCATATATTAATGCATATATAAGGAATCTAGAAAAAATGGTATTGATGAACCTATTTACAAAGCAGGAATAGAAACACAGACATAGAGAATAGACTGATGGATCCAGCAGGGGAAGGAGAAGTGAAGAAGTGAAGTTGCTCAGTCGTGTCCGACTCTTTGCGACCCCATGGACTGTAGCCTACCAGGCTCCTCAGTCCATGGGATTTTCCAGGCAAGAGTACTGGAGTGGGTTGCCATTGCCTTCTCCAGGGGAATCTTCCCAACCTAGGGATCGAACCTGGGTCTCCTGCATTGTAGGCAGACGCTTTACCATCTGAGCCTCCAGGGAAGCCCAAGGGGAAGGAGAGGGTGGGACAAGTTGAGAGAATAGCATTGAAACATATAATATACACTACCATTTGTTAAATTTTGAAAGTGAAAGAGGAGAGTGAAAAAGTTGGCTTAAAACTCAACATTCAGAAAACTAAGATCATGGCATCTGGTCTCATCACTTCATGGCAAATAGATGGGAAAACAATGGAAACAGTGACAGACTTTATTTTTGGGGGGCTCCAAAATCACTGCAGATGGTGACTGCAGTCATGAAATTAAAAGACGCTTGCTCCTTGGAAGAAAAGCTATGACAAACCTAGACAGCATATGAAAAAGCAGAGATATTACTTTACCAACAAAGATCCGTCTAGTCAAGGCTATGGTTTTTCCAGTGGTCATGTATGGATGTGAGAGTTGGACTGTAAAGAAAGTTGAGTGCCGAAGAATTGATGCTTTTGACCTGTGGTGTTGGAGAAGACTCTTGAGAGTCCCTTGGACTGCAAGGAGATCCAACCAGTCAATCCTAAAGGAAATCAGCCCTGAATATTCACTGGAAGGACTGATGCTGAAGCTGAAACTCCAATACTTTGGCCACCTGATATGAAGAACTGACTCACTGGAGAAGACCCTGATGCTGGGAAAGATTGAAGGCGGGAGGAGAAGGGGATGACAGAGGATGAGATGATTGGATGGCATCACCGACTCAATGGACATGAGTTTGAGTAAGCTCCAGGAGTTGGTGATGGACAGGGAAGCCTGGTGTGCTGCAGTCCATGTGGTCGAAAAGAGTTGGACACGACTGAGCGACTGAACTGACTGACTGACTGGCTATATGTTAAATAGATAGCTAGTGGGAAGCTGCTATATGACACAGGATCCCCAGCCTTGTGCTCTGTGACAACCTGGAGGGGTGGGTAAGGTGACAGGGAGGTTCAAGAGGGAGGGGACATATATGTACACATATGACTGATTCGCATCACAGTATGGCAGAAACCAGCACAACATCGTAAAGCAATTATCCTCCAATTAAAAATAACAACAACAAAAACCCAGCAGTGCAGGGCACGGTGCCCTGACACCTCCACTGCCAGACCCCGCAGCCCAGGCTCCACCCTCAGTGTTTCTCCACAGAGGTTACTAGGATGCATCACCCTGTGCTTCAGCCAGCAGTTAAGCTTGGTGCTCAAATAGTAATTGCAGAACACTTGCAACAGACAGTCCACTGCAGACTTTGCCCAGAACTGGCAAAGGTGAAGGGTAAGACGGGAGGGGAGCTGCTTTGAATTCTAGACCCAGTTCTCATTTCCATCGACTTCTGCTCTTTTTCAAGCCAAGAGATGACCCTATGGGTAGAGACACAAAAGAAGCTACCATTAGACCTGTCACAAGTGTCATAGCTCATGTTGCTTCAGATTTTCCAGTTGGCAGACGGAGTTGATGCGAGGATTCATGAAATGAGGTTGTGTGGTAAAGCTGAAGGCACAGTTCCTGGGGCAGGAGAAACACCAGTGTCATGCGTCTCAGCTCTTGTTGTTTATTAAGTGTCTGTTAAATGCCAAACCCCACGGTAGGTATTTTATGTGCTAAGTCGCTTCAGTCATGGCCGACTCTGTGCATCCCTACGGACTGTAGCCTGCCAGGCTCCTCTGTCCATGGGATTCTCCAGGCAAGAATACTGGAGTGGGTTGCCAGTCCCTTCTCCAGGGATCTTCCCAACCCAGGGAGCGAACCCGTGGCTCTTAAGTCTCCTGCATGGGCAGCTGGATTCTTTACCGCTAGTACCACCTAGGTCGTCATTTTAATCCTCACAACATTCCTGCAAAATCCCTTCTTAGTTGCATCGGAGGAGATGGAGTCTGAACAGGGGAAGTCACGTGTTCAAAGTGAGCCAGCCTGTGAAGGTGCCAGGATCGTACCAGGTCGGCCGGCTACAAAGCCCACGCCATCGCTGTGGTTTCCAGAGTCAACAGTGTGTGCGCAGACAGCCTCTGTGTAAATGGGACTGGAGCCATCAGGCTAAACAACGCCCCACTCCACACAGTCGAGGGTAATTCATATCCACTGAGTAAACAGACCATTCTGGGCATGAGTTCCCTTGTGTCAACTTGCCTGTTCTAAGAATTCTCAGTATATACCTTGGAGCTCGACCAGAGGTTTAATGTGAGGCTGGTCTTTCTCAAGATCCATCCCGAGGGGCTTCACTAGTAAACTGCAGGGACCTTCCTATGAGATGGTTTCACTTATAGGACTCACCCTTGGCATCCCCCAAGAGATGACTTTTTCAGATGGCCCTGACATCTGAAGTGTCTCCAGGGGATTAAGGGGCACAGTGACCCCACCACGTAGGCTCACTGCTTTGGCAGCCCCTCTTCCTCCTACCCTGGGTTTGCGGCAAGGGTCCTCCCTGTGTTGTCATAGAAACTGTGCCAGCATCTCTTAGAGCAGCTGGTCCCAGGGCCTTTGCCTGTGTCCCTGCCTCTCTTCCCACCCGACTAAAAGCAGGGTGCTCTGGCCTATTCACCTTGTAGCCTGAGAATTTATCACACTTTTTGGACAAGAAGAATAGCCTTAGCATGTCATAGTTGATATTTGCTATATGCATATATGCATTTTGAAATAGGTACTGTTGGTGAGTAGGTGAGTAGGATCCTTACCTTAAAGACAAGGAAACTGAGGCACAAAGATGTTCATTTATTCTGAGTCACAAAGCTATATAGGAAACTTGATATTAGATTTGTGCTTTTATACCCGGAGAAAAACATGATCCGAAAGGATATGTGCACCTCAGTGTTCATTGCAGAACTGTTTACCAGTAAGCATACTGTTTACTGTTTACCTAAACGTCCATTGACAGGGGAATGGATAAAGAAGGTGCGGTGCCTGTTTATAATGGCATATTACTCTGGCATTGAAAAGAAGGAAATCATGCCATTTGCAGCAACATGGATGGGCCTAGAGAGTGTAATACTGAGCGAAGCAAATCAGAGAAAAAGACATATCATATGGTATCTCTTATATGTGGGATATAAAAAGAAATGGTACAAATAAGCTTATTTACAAAACAGAAAGAGACTCACAGACTTAGAAAACAAACTTATGGTTTCCCAAGGGGAAGGGATAGTTAGAGACTTTGGGAAGATCATGTATACACTGCTACATTTGAAATGGATAACCAACAAAATCTTATTGTATAGCACATGGAACTCTGTTGAGTGTTATGTGGCAGCCTGCATGGGAGTGGGATTTGGGGGAGAGTGGATACATGTATATGTATGGCTGAGTCCCTTCACTCTTCGCCTGAAACTACAACATTGCTAATCGGCTACACTCCAGTACAACATAGAAAGTTTAAAGTGTTTAAAAAAAAATTATAAGACAACTATGCTCCAGTAAAAGTTAATTAAAAGAAAAAAGGTTCATGCTTTTGTCCAGTACTCTGAATCCTCCACATAGCAAATACTTAATTAATATTTGCAAAAAGATACACGTGTAGTATCAGTCGCCGTATATTGAGATGATGATATGACCCGTGACATACTTAAAGCTGTGCCATGATGAGCTGGTAGCGATGGTGCTCTCCCAAACCTCCTGTTCTGTCATCCTGGAGGTCTTCACCCCTCATGCTTGTACAGCGGAGACATGAGGCACTTTGCCTGTGAACGTGCGTTACAGAGGTGTGGTGACGGTTCTGGCTCTCCCACTGACGAGCATCACCTCTGTGGGCACGTTACTTATTCTCCACTGGAAAATGGGAATCCTAACAGTGCCTCCCTCGTAGAGTAAGCTGAAAGGAGAGATCATGAATGGAATAATGAAAGGGAATAATGTAAGTCACCATTCCTGGGACACAGTAGCCATTCACAAACACGAGTTGTCATGAACATTGTCTTTAAAACGGGAGCACTTCCTGTCAATGGACAAGGAGTTCTGAGCCAGTGTGAATGACATTAACATTGCTTCAGCCTGAAGTTTAAGGTCATCAAACTCAGGGCAGAGATGTCTGAACCCAGGAATTCCAGAGCTAATGCAGTCTCCCCCCCAGTACCCACATCTTTGTCCTGATGTGCCAACTGTGAGATTCAGGGAGCCTGGGCAGAAGAAGGGAGCCAGAGACCTTCAAGGTCAGTACCAGCCATCTGATGAGTGGTGGCTTCAGAGGTGAAGTGATCCGCTGCATAGCAAAGGCTGTCAGGAGACCCCAAGGAGGCCAAATGCTAACTGCTAACGAGAGCTGCCATTTATTTTACTGTTGGCAGTGAACTTGGCACCCAGTAGAGATTCGTTCATTCATTTATTCATTCAACAACACTTACTGAGCCAGGCAATGGTCTAGGCTCAATAATGACCTAAAGAGATAAAGATCTATCTGTTTCTGTCCTTTTAGTCTTTATCTGCCTCATCTTTGTCAACAGACTCATCACAACAATTCCATGATGTAGCTTTTATCTTTCCCATTTGATAGATGAAGGTGCTGAGACTCAAAGAGGTTATTCCTTGCCCAAGGCCTCAAAGCTGAAAAGTGGTGAACCTGGGATTTGAATCCAGCTCTTTCAGATGCCAAAGTCCATCCCCTATCCACAGTTTGATACTGCCAATCGAGGGAATAGCAAAAACTGGAATTGTATGTGTTGGGGGAAGGGAGGAGTATTCATTAATCCAGAAATCCAAGGAGTTGTCATAGTTGTCATTGTGACAAGGCAGTGTTTGTGATCAACTTGCAAACTGCAAGAAGCTCTAGTTGTGGCTTCTACACTTTGCCTTTGGTCAAACCTGAGGTGTCTTTGCCCTCAACAAAGACAGAAAGTGTTAAGCTTAGGTTGATAACCAAGCAGAAACTCTGAAATCCAGTGGTGCATCCCCAGGTCTGCCTGCTGAGAAACTAACCCCTGGGTGCCCTCCAGAGCCTGGACAAGGCCAGTGGGCACCATGCCTGTTCAGATGTTGTCCAAACCCAGGGAGCTAGTGCTCAAATGTCAGTAATTTTGCACAGAAGGCGTGAAATGCTCTGGTCCGCCTGGGGCTGTGGATGGGGATGCCCAGAGCTTCTGGCCCATTTGTTTAGGCCTCTTGCATGCACGGGGAAGGAAGTTTCAGAAGTAGCATCTCATGCCACTGAAAGGGAGAAGGCAGTTGGTCGTTGCAGTGGGATATGGGAGCTGAAAAGTAATGCTCTTTTCTGGGTCAGGATGTTGGTGGCCTCACTTTGTTTTTGAGAGATGCCATTATTTCTCGCCATCTCAGCCAGCGCTCTCTTTACAAGTCTGCTCATTCATTCTATCCATTCTGAAGCTGTTCCATTGTAGGCTGATTCCCTTGACATAAGCTCACAGGGCAAGGGCAGTGCAGTCAGGCGGGAAGGACATCACAGCAGCCGTCAGGAGACCGGCCTTTGTCCCTGGCTCTGCCCCAGCTGGCGGGCACGCTGGGCAAGTGCCTTCACTCCCGGGCTTCCCTCTCCTCACGTGTTAAGCAAAGGGGGCAGAACTGGATGGTGATATTTCCTGTGATTCCTCCTGGCTTTAAAATTGTGAGTTATTTACTGAGTATTAGCCGAAGGATTGATGCTTTTGAACTGTGGTGTTGGGGAAGACTTTTGAGAGTCCCTTTACAAGGAGATCAAATCAGTTAATCCTAAAGGAAATCAGTCCTGAATATTCATTGGAAGGACTGATGCTGAGGTTGAAGCTCCAATATTTTGGCCACCTGATACGACGAACTGACTCATTTGAAAAGACCCTGATGCTGGGAAAGACAGGGCAGGAGGAGAAGGGGACAGCAGAGGATGAGATGGTTGGATGGCATCACCGACTAATGGACATTAGTTTGAGTAGGCTCCAGGAGTTGGTGATGGACAGGGAAGCCTGACGTGTTGTAGTCCATGGGGTCTCAAAGAGTTGGACACAACAGAGCAAATGAACAACAATAAGCAGCCCTAAAATGTCTTCGCCCTATATTCAGAACCACATTTTCCCTTCTCCTTACAAGCGGCATTCCTTCTACTGCTTCAGTGCCTGTAAGACCAGTCCTTGATGTTTGATAACTGTGCTAAATGAATGAGTGGCTATCCAAGGAAATCATGAATGAATGAAACCACTATCACAAGCTTGTACAGCTTCTAGACTTTGGTTCTTAGTGTTTCAGTTTGGTTTGCTAGGAGGACTAGATAACCAGTATGAGGCATTTGAGTATATGGGCACAGAGAAATCAATTTCTTTTTTTTTCCTCTCTTTTTTATATTTTAAATTATGAAATTATGATAACACATTTATAGGAGACTTGAAAAATACAGAACAAGGTTACATATAGTTCCACTATATGTTACAATTATTTTTTAAGTAGAAAATTAAGATTTTTAGTTGGAGTTTCAGTATTAAACTCTCAAAAAGTAATAGAATGAATATATAGAAGTAGGATATAGTGGACCTGAAAGCACTATGAAACAGTTAAACATAATTAAGATGTATATATTTTTCACACAACAGTAGGATACAAATTCTACTCAAGTTCCCATAGACTCTAAACTAGGAGACATCGGAACATATCCAGGGACATAAAACAAGGTGAAGAAATTTATGATCTAAAGATATTGAAATCATACAGAGTCTGTTCTCTTATCACTGTGGAATTATATTAGAAATCAATATCAAAAGATATTTGAAAATGACAAACATATTTTCAGATTCTGTGTGACATTTACCAAGAGAGATCTTTGACTTAGCCATTGAAAGCCTCAATAAAGTTAAAAGACTGAAAAAACACAGAGGGTGATTGCAGAGAAGAAATCATTTAAATGAGAAATTGATATCAATGATACTTTAAAAAATCCCATATATGAAGAAGTCAATTTGTAACTATTGTTGTTGCTGTTAAATGCCCTGTTTTCTGCAACTATGGAAGAGTATGCACAGGGTTTTGTAGCCACCTTTTTTCAACAATGAAGATTTTTTTCCTCATCACTAATAGTCTCTTATTTAGTTTTAATGGCAGCATCCTATTCTATTGTAGGGTTTACTGTATTTTATTTAACCAATCCCTTAATTTTACACATTAAGTCCATTCAAGTTTCTCCATATTATAAACAACATATCTAAATATTCTAAGTTACTTTAAAAATAAAATATACAGGCATGTCTCATTTTATTGCACTTTGTTTGGTTGCCTTTCCCGCCCCCCCCCCGCCCCCCAAATTAAAGGTTTGTAGTTACAAACCTTTGAGTAAGTCTCTTGGTGCCGTTTTTCTAAAAGTATCTACTCCAGTCCCTATGTTATGTTTTGGTAAATCTCACAATATCTCACACTTTTTCATTATTATCATACTTGTCATGGTGACGTGATTATGATCTTTGACAGTACTGTTTTGTTTTGGCCTTTTTTAGCAATAAAGTATATTTTAATTAAAGTATGAGGATTGTTTTTTAGTCACAGTCCTATTACTGCACGCTTGTGCTGTGCTCAGTTGCTTCGGCTGTGTCCGACTCCTTGGGATCCTGTGGACTGTAGCCCGACAGGCTCTTCTGTCCTTGGGATTCTCCAGGCAAGAATACTGGAGTGGGTTGCCCTTCCGTACTCCAGGGGATCTTCCCAATCCAGGTATTGAACCCACGTCACCTGGGCTCCTGCATTGCAGGCGGATTCTTTATCCACTGGGAAGCCCGTTGCGTGCTTAGTAGACTAGAATATAATCTAAGATCTACTGGACCCAGGGATCGAATCTGCGTCTCTTACGTCTCCTGCATTGGCAGGCAGGTTCCTTACCAATACTGCCACCTGGGGAGCACGTAACTTTTATATGCACTGGGAAACCAAAAAAATTTATGTGACTTGCTTTATTATGGTCTGGAGTAGAACCCACAGCATCTCTGAGGTGTGCCTGCATTGCTTTGTAACAGGAGACATGTTTTCCATAAAAAATACTGACCTCATGACACCATGGGCCCTGTCTGCTTGTCAAACAGTGGGCGAGGCTATGGGAGAGCCAGGTGGGAGCGGCAAGGGGGAGGTGCCCTTTGCGCGCCACATGCGGAGAGATGTGATCACCCTCAGTTACAGCATCAGTGGAGGAGAGGAAGGCTGTTTGCACACATCCAGATCACTTTGCTTTTCCTCTCATGAACAGAACCAAGAGAAAAGGTGAAGCTGGGTTACATGGACGAGGACCCAGCCAGAGACTGGAGGCCTGGGTTGAAGCTCCCCTCTGCTGCCTGGCCTCAGAGCGAAAGCTGAACCTCCTGGACCGGGGTTTATTTTTCAGTGAACGGGAGTGTTAGTGTTATCATTAGTATTGCCTGCCTTTCCATCACTGGTTTGGAAGTTAGAAGTGGGGAGCTTGTGAGCCGAAAAGGAAATCATTGGCCCAAGGTTAATTTGAAGGCTTAAAGCAAATGTTGTGCAGAAATGAACACCTGAGAATAGGGGCTCACTAGATCTGTGTGTGCTGTGCATCTCTGGAGCTGTAACCTGGAATATATCTAGAGTTAACAGTGGTTTTTAAGAAAATCCTTGCCTTACACACCACCCCTATGAACAAGAAGCAGAAGCAGTAGTTCCAGCCTCCACTTTGTGCATGTTTTTCAACTCCTAATTCTTGCCAGATGTAGACTGGCGGGGAGCCCAGACGGGGAGTGCTTTCTGATAGAGCTCGTTTTGTTCCTGTCTCCCTTCTAGACAAGGAATTCCTGAAGGAAAAGGAGAAGTTAGAGATGGAGTTGGCGGCAGTGCGGACCGCGAGTGAGGACCACCGGAGACACATCGAGATCCTAGACCAGGCTCTGAGCAACGCCCAGGCCAGGGTCATCAAGCTGGAAGAGGAGGTGAGCCCGCAGGGGAATTGGGGGGTACAAGGGGTGGTGCCCAGAGCCCCAAGGGCCTCCATGTCTGTTTCCTAACCCAGCAACTTTAACCAGAGCCAACTCCAGGGGAGCAATGTAGGCAACCTCTCAAATAAAAATGAGTAAAAACAGAGCTTATCCACCCCAGAGTCGGGCAAAGGATGAGAGGCAGTGGTGAATACGTCAGCAAAGAGCTCAGTCTCAGCGATAAACCCAGGCTGCCGCCCACCGCCTGGCAGGTGTCCAGGGGCTGGAAATAAATGGAAGGACTGGGAACCACTGGTGCCTGTGCAGAAAGGAGACTCAATTAAGAAAACAGTTCAAGTGTTATATCTTTGGGTTCTCCCGTACGTAAAAAAGGCCCAGTCTTCTGACTGGGTGGGGTAGGAATGGTGTTCAGCAAACCTGTCTCCAGTTTTTAAAAGTTGGCTCAGTTAGCAATGACCACCGCCCGCCCCCCGCCCCACGCCCCAGTCTAGGAAATATTGATGCTGCTCAAGCATTATGAGTTTAGTGCTTTTTTGATGAAATCAAGCCTTTAGGTGAAGTTTTGAGAAGTAGAAAGTAAAAGCATTCATCTCTTAGTTGTGACTGACTCTTTGAAACCCCAAGGACCTTAGCCCACCAAGCTCCTCTGTCCATAGACTTCTCCAGGCAAGGATACTGGAGTGGATACTGGAGTGCCATACCCTCCTCCAGGGGGATCTTCCTGATCCAGGGATCGAACCCAGGCCTCTCACATTGCAGGCAGATTCTTTACCATCTGAACCACCAGGGAAGCACTTTTCCTTTAAGCCTGACCAGGGAAGGAGAATGACCACTCCTGAGGCCCCAGTTCCAGGATCCAGGCTGTAGATACCGCAGCACAGAGAAGCTGGCTGCACAAGCCCCTGTGTGGTGGGGCTGAGTTGAACAGACCTGCTGTGGAGAGCAGGAACTAGAAGTCAGAGAGACACAGGACTGAAATATGCTCCACCAGAGCCCAGTTGGTGCTTGACACACAGGATGCAGTACTGTTATTAATTTAAGTGCTTTTATTCTTGTTGAAAATGAAAAACTGTTCCTTCCAAAAACATCTCCTGGTGCCAAGGGACTCGAGTGTCTCGGCAAACTTCAACTTCAAGCCTGAGCAGTTAAAGGCAAAGATTGTTAAGTTAGTACTACTTGTTGTTTTTCAGTTGCTCAGTCATGTCTGACTCTTTGCAACCCCATGGACTGCAACACACCAGGCTCCTCTGTCCTCCACCATCTCCTGAAGTTTGCTCAAATTCCTGTCCATTGAGTTGGTGATGCTATATAACCATCTCCTCCTCTGCCACCCCTTTCTCCTCCTGCCCTTAATCTTTCCTAGCACCAGTCTTTCCCAGTGCATCGGCTCTTCCCATTAAATGGCCAAAGTATTGGAGCTTCAGCATCAGTCCTTCCGGTGAATACTCAGGGTTGATCTCCTTTAGGATTGACTGATTTGATATCCTTGTCATCCAGGAGACTCTCAAGAGTCTTCTTCAGCATCACAATTCAAAAGCATCACTTCTTTGGCCTTCTTTATGGTCCAGATCTCACATCTGTACATAACTACTGGAAAAACCATAGCTTTGACTATGTGGACCTTTGTCAGCAAAGTGATGTCTCTGCTCTTTTAATACATTGTCTAGGCCTGTCTGTTAAACCCCACAATTTTTTTCTAGCAACTTGTACTTAATTTTCTTTTTCTCCCCCTATTTTTTGGCCACACCATGTGGCATGTGGGATCTTAGTTCCCCAACTGGGGATCAAACCCATGCCCCCTGCAGTGGAAGTGTGGCATTTTAACTACTCGACTACCAGGGATGTCCCTGCTTACAGTTTTAATGCTAGCATGAGTTATCTCAGGCAACAGCCCCAGAGTTTTCCCTGTCACCACCAAGCAGCTCATTAAATAGGAAATCATTTGCTACAGAAGGTAACCTTAACCCCTGAAGGACCAGAGGCCCGCTTTGAGCAATGGAGGCTGGGACTCATTATCCATAATAACTAAGATCATTTCTCAAGGGCCCATCTCCATGTGTGGAGTGAAGAAAAATGATTATTTTTAACCTTTTTATTTAATATTTCTGTTAAAGCCAAAGTTGTGAACTCCTTGAAGACAGGTTCTTTATAATCACCACTATGGATCTTCCCTTGTCATTATATTTATAAGATCTTTCCTCGACTGATTGTACATAACTTCTCCAAAATGTCTCATGTGTCTGGCTTCCAGGATCCCTCCTTGTTCTTATTAAAGAAGGGTGTTAACTCAGTTCAGATGGCTCACACTGAGGGCTTACCGTAACTTTCCACAATGCTTAAGTGCTTGGACTCTAAAGGCAGAAGACGTGAGTTAGAATCCTGACCCCAGGATGGGTAAATCAGCTGTGTAACTTTGAGTGAATCACTAACCTATTCAGTCCTCAGTTTTCTCATCTGTTAAATCGAGATAGTAAGACTTTACCTTCTTTACTGTCATTGGGCAGATTAAACGAGATACTGCATATAAAGCACAAGGCTTGGCATGCTGTGCTTGCAAAATGTTGGGTGATTAATTATGGTTATGACTAATCACCCTCATCATTACATACTCCTTGCTGGGCTTAGGGCTATTACAAGGGTGAATGAGAGTGAACCATGTCTTTAGGAATCCTGCAGTTAGAGTTAATATTAATTCATTCATTTAACAAATATTTACTGAACTGGATGGCAGATACTGTCCCAAGCCTTGGGGACATACTGCACACTCTGCCCCAGGGAGACAGATCTTGTGGCACTTATCTTAGTATTTTAGGGGCTACACACTCAAAACAGTATACAATCCAGGACATGGTAAGTGGTATATGAACAGTACTCACAAAATATTCTATCAGATGAGGCTGTTCTAGCACAGGAACCTGCAGTCAGTAGGTCCTCAAGCAACCAAAGTCACAGTGAAGGAAAAGCCAGAGGAAAACTAAGCCCAAGAGCAGGTGTGGAAAAGGCTGTTGCTGTCTGCACTCCCTGCAAAAGGTCAGAAGCCTCTCCTTTCTTTATCGCAGTGGCTTTGGCTAGGACGCAGGCACTGGTCATGGCAGGACTGCCTGCTGAAGTCAGACACCGACCTTCGCAGTGAGCAAGTACTTTAATCACTAGCATATTCCACTAGCATGTTGCCAGTGCAGTCGGGTTGAACTCAGGATCTGAACCACCTGCCAAGCGTCTGTACACTGAGGTGCAGAGTGACAGGAAGTAGCATCTGGTGTCTACTCACCCAGGACCAGATAAATGCCTCAGTCTGATTTTTGGCCCCAGCCAATCCCCAGCAAGTTAGAAATGTGCCTGGAATTTATGAACGTGGACCAGACGCCTAATTGGGAGAAAACAAACTCTGAGGGTAAGAATTTGAAGCTGTTGATTGATGGTTCTAAATTCATACCTGACATGATATTTACATAAATCATTTTTACCTTAATCTGTTTCTCCTCAGTTATTGTGTGGTTTGCATGTTCATTAGCCCCATCCTTCTCTCCAGGGCTGTCAGCTATTCATCCGTAAAGGGCTCTGAAATCTTTAGGAGAAAGTTACTTCCAAATATCTACAATAAGAAATATTTATACTTATTCACACATACACAAATGGATACACATGCATATATTCATACAGACACAATCTCTCTGTTACGATAGTAATTGATACTTATAGAAAATTTGAAAAATACAGAAGAAAGAAGACGAGAAATTATTTTTTCTGCTATACAGGTAAACACAATGCTTTCATTTCCTTTCAGTCTTTTTTCATACATTGATGATAGACATAGTTGTGATGATGTTGTATATAACTTTTGATTCTAGATTTTTCAGTTAACATTATAGAATAATCATTTCCTCATGACACTTAAAAATTCTTTATTAACCTCATTTCCAATGCCCGTACATGCTGTAAGTACTAAGCAATAACCAAGGATTGAGCTCAGAGCTCTGTGAATGACTGAAAGCAGGTGACCTCTTAGGGTCTTCAGTTCAGAATATCCCAGCCGTTTTAGGTGTAACTGCTGGCCTTGGCCTAAATCTTTTCTGTTTCAGCACGGCTTAGGTATAGGAGTGAGGAAAGGACAGCATCTCCAGGTACTCTGACCTTCTCTCCCCCTCACCCCGCCCTCACCTCCACTCCAGCTTCAAGAATCACAGTCTAAATCCCGTGCTCCTTTTTACTCTGCTCAGCTCCGAGAGAAGCAGGCATATGTGGAGAAAGTCGAGAAGCTGCAGCAGGCCCTGACCCAGCTGCAGTCAGCGTGTGAGAAGCGCGAGCAGATGGAGCGGAGGCTGCGCACCTGGCTGGAGAGGGAGCTGGACGCCCTGAGGACCCAGCAGGTGAGGGGCGGGGCGGGGCGGGGCGGGGTGGCGCATGCGTGGAGCGGGGCGCATGCGTGAAGCGGGGCGCATGCTGCCTGCGGGCTGCGCTCTGCGTTTGGAGCTTAAGGCTGGTGAGAGCGTCTGTGCTCGGAGGTCCAGCCAGTGGAGCAATCAGTCCACTCCCTTGGAGGGACAGAGGTCCTTACAGAAAGAAGTAGGTGACCCTTGGGGGCTGGGCATGGGGGAATGCAAGTATACACGACTTCACAGAAGATGACTTTGAGTAGCACTTGGAGAGATGAGTTTGTTGGCCATTCTGCAGGAAGCATCAGAGATAGAGGAGTTCAGTGCATAGAGGAGAGAGGTGTGAGACACGCGGTGAGTCCAGGACAGCTGGGGGAGCGTGCCCAAGGAGCTGGCTGGTCAGGTGGCAACTGCCAGTTTGTGGAGGGCGTTTGCTCAGGTTGGGAAAGTGGATTCCCCGCCCCCCGCCCCCACCCCTGTAGGATCAAGGGAGGAGCCCTCCAGTGGTGTCAGAAGAGGGGCTGGACGGACAGGTGTCAAAGTCAGGAAAGCCAGCTTGAATGGCTATTAGTGTCTTCAAGGGGGTAGATATGGTGGGAGTCGAGGTGGGGAGGACCTAGAATGGGGGTGAAATAAGGAGGACATGACCATCAGTGAGTTTTCAGAGGTAAAGGACAAAAGGAGTCAGGACTATCCCGAAAAGCTAGTTTTGGCCATAGGCGCTTAGTCCTTCTGCCGCTCCCGGTTTCTCCTGGTAACAGCTGTTCCTGTAATGCAGCTATGAACAAGCTCAGATGAAAACACCCCAGCCCAGGGTCCATGTGGGCCTCGACAAGGGCAGACATCCACCAGCTGGGCCAGACCCGTTTACAGGCTGGTCAGGGGCTTCTGGCATATCATCGGCCAGCGCTGTGGGCCCAGTCCTCTGTGCAGCTGGTGAAGGGTGTGCTGTAAGTTTGGAACCAGGGAAACATGAGACAAGGCTCCATGGAATTGTCTAGTGGACAGCGCATAGTGGTTATGGTTGAAACACTTGAAAATGCTTGAAAGCATATGCTCAGGCCAGTTCAGCCCTTTCTCGTGGCAGTGCACACAGCTCCCTCTGCACATGTGTACTTGGCTGGAAATGGACATGTTGGCAAGATTGCCCGGAAAATTCAGAGGCCCACCCAGGCCCCCACCAACTTGGCTTCTTAGGAAGAACTGATCTATCTAACCTGTGCCACATTCCCCACCCTTCGGCTGTTCTCTGTTGCTCGGTTATTGAGATCTTAAGCTTCCCAACTGAAGGGTAGGCTCTCTGGTGCCAGGCTTTCTGGTACTGTGCTGGCACCTGGTGGGTATTTATGAGTTTCTGGCTGACAGAATAGGCACATCTCAGTACTTAGAGCAAAAAAGAATGTTCCTTTCCAGTTAATGTGCCACCCACACCCTACAGTTAAATTACTTACCCCTGGATCTTCTATTTTGAGTGCCGTGAAACCAGACTCTTCATTTCAGCTCCTTTGTGTATTCTCAACCATCTCTCCCCCACTGATTACTCTCGGGATTTTTGTCAGTGGTATTGCTGTTATAGACTACTATAGTGAACTGCCTTTTTATATGTATCCTTGCTAAAGAATGTGAGAGTTTCCCAAGAGGATATACCTAAAAATGGAATTTCTGGATAGTGAATGCATATGCTAAACATTGCTAGATATTGCCAAATCACTCTACAAAGTAAATGTACCAATTTCTTATCTGAAATGTATAAGAATATCTTCCTGTACATTATCAACATTTAGTTTTGCACGATGTCTTTTTCTTAAAAAAATAAAAGAGGAAAGAAAGAAACCAGACTCAACTCCATTATCCTTGTTATATATCCGGAAGAAATGTGAAGTTAACATTATTTGGAAAATATCTCTATTGCCACAGAGGCCCGTTCCCATATGTACACTTAGACCCTTGCATACTCACATCCGTTTTTTCCTTAGACAAGCAAACACAACATTCCTGCTGTACATAAAGTCAGCTGCCAGATTTAGGCTACCTGGGGAGGACAGAGGGCTTCCCGGTGGTGCTAGTGGTAAAGAACCCACCTGCCGATGCAGGAGATGTTAGAGACACTGGTTCCGTCCCTGGGTTGGGAATATCCCCTGGAGGAGGGCATGGCAACGCACTCCAGTATTCTTGCCTGGAGAATCCCAAAGACAGAGGAGCCTGGTGGGTCCAGTGGGTTGCAAAAAGTCGGACATGACTGAAGCCACTTGGCTTTGCATGCACGTACTGGGAGGACGGAAGTTTCAGAATTGGGACTCTTCGAGTATTATGCGGCTTATAGTTTGGACTTGTCTTTGGAGAGGATAGCAGACCCCAGCTGTGTGTGGCTGACATGAGACCAGAGAAAGGGGAAACAATCTTTAAACAGAATTGCCCAGCATTTCTTTACATTAATATTCCAGGGGTTTTTTTTTTGTTGTTGTTTTTTAATGAGAGTGTTAATCTGTCTCCTCTATTATGAAAGACACTTGAGGGTTTCCCTACTTTTCCCTACTCATTAAAAAGATAATTTTTTTTTAATTTTTTCCTTTAATGCTTCATTCTCTTATTTTACCAGTGAGCATACTCCCTAGTGGGTCAGACAGTAAAGAATCTGCCTGCAATGCAGGAGACCCAGGTTCAACCCCTGGGTTAGGAAGATCCCCTGGAGAAGGGAATGGCAACTCACTCCAGTATTCTTGCCTGGAGAATCCCATGGACAGAGAAGCCTGGCAGGCTACAGTCCATGGGGTCGCAAAGAGTTGGACACGACTTACCAACTAACACTTCACATACGTTATTCTATAACCAGAAAAGGCAAAAATGTTGTCACAAAGAAATCCACCAGAACACCTTGGGATTTTAATAGTTCCATGTGGCAGATACTATATAGATTGGTCCGATTCCTGCCTGGAGTCTGTGAATAAGTGTAGTGATCACAGTTCTGTTGACCCTCAGCAGGGATGACCAGCATCCACTCTGGAGTGCGGGGTCACCCAAGGAACTCATACTCTGATCCGCTTCCTCCTCATTCACTGTGAGGAGCTCACACATCTGCCCGCCTGGGATGTGGGCAGCCCATGCTGCACCCTGCTCCTTCACCCTAGTGCCACTCAAGTATTTATCTGACCCTATCAGAAGGCATACTGAGGTTACACAAAAGAAATAAAGCTCCCGGTCATCTCTCTCTTCAACAAAGCAGTAAGGTCACACTGCCCACCTTCCCCATAGAGAGTCATTCTGGAAAGGACCATTGAGAAAACAACTTAGAGCACTTTTGAATCAACTACCCCGCAGAAGGGCTCTGCCTTTAGATACATGCCAAGACACTGCTGACTCTCTCCACCCAACCCTCTAACAACACCGAGCCCCAGATGAGCTCCATTATCCCTGCAAGGTGCCCTGGAACCTTCCAGAAGGATGGTTAGATGAGGTGAGCAGAGTGGCATGGAATCGTAGATCAGATCAGAATATGGACTCTGAGGTTAGGCTGACCAGTGTTGAATCCTGCCTTCTCCTATTGAAAAAGTAATCTGTCTGCGCCTTCACTTCCTTGTCTCTAAAATGGGGCACATAAATTATACTTACCATATACTTGTAATTACAAATAAGAGAATCTGCACAAAATCCTTACAGTGATTGACACTTAGCAACTAATGAAGGAAGAATAACTATCATTGCTGTTTTTTCTCATCATTACCTTCAGAGTCATTTGATCAAACTGCTCCAACTTTTCCAATGCCACTGAAATAAAAAGTGACAAATGTGGCTGGACTGAGAAGAGGGAAGACAAAGATAGGTCAAGACGCTAGGACCAGGAGGAAATAGCAGCTCTCCACGAACAGATTCTTTTTTTAGAAGTCATCTCCCTCTACTTTGGGAGGCCAAGTGTAGTACTCAAGCATCATTAGAAGTGGGAGAAAGTGAAATAGAGTAATGGTAAAAAGGGAAGGGAAATTAAAATTTTTAGAACTCACAATCTTCTCTTTCTTAAACAGAGCTCAGGTGGTCTTAGGAGGTAGAAGAGAGAAGGGGAAATATTTTGTTGTTTAAAAATGTACTGACATTTTTGCTTTGGTTGCACTGGATCTTCATTGCAGTGCACAGACTTTCTCTAGTTGCAATGAGTGAGGGCCACTCTTGGTTGTGGTACGTGGGTTTCTCATTGGGATGGCTTCTCTTGTTGCGGAGCACAGGCTCTAGGCACGTGGTCTTCAGTAGCTGCAGCACGTGGGGTCAGTAGCTGTGGCTCTCAGGCTCTAGAGCACAGACTCAATCATTGTGGTGCACAGGATTAGTTGCTTCTCGCCATGTGGAATCTCCCAGGACCAGGGATTGAACCCGTGTCCCCTGCATTAGCAGGCAGATTCCTATCCACTGTGCCACCAGGAAAGTCTAGGGGAAATATCCTTGAAGAGCAAAATGAGGTCCAGGGCAACTGAGAGACCATTTCAAGATCAAGTTGCTAATTAGGGCATTTCTCCCAGGTGAACACATTGAGGGCAAAGATTTTCTCTGCACTGTTCCTTGTGGTACCCCCTGTACAGAGTGCATGCTTAGTAAATATTTGGTGACTAGCTGAACAGGCAGCAGAAGCTGGCCTGCCTGACTCTTCGTATATTTTTCTGGCCAACATACTTACCCATTAGATTGTGCTATCTCTGAACACTTGAGTGTTGAAATGCATGTATTTGCTCAGATAGCTCTTAACCCAAGCAGGTCACCAGCCTGAGATGCAACACAAGGGATTTGGACAGAAACTGAGGGGTGGCTCTCTTATAGACCCAGATGGAGAGAAGGGGCTGGGAAATGAGCTTGATTTGCATCAGAGGTTTTCTGGTAGCACTTTGTTTAGCCCCTTAAAGTGTATTAAGTGCTTTCATAGCTGTCCTATTTGATTACCCAGCTTCCACGTAGGGTAGGTGTTAATTTCTGTTTCCCAGATGCCAGCAGTGAGGCTGGGCAAGCATGCCCTCAAGGCAGGGGTCCCCAGCCACTGGGATCTAATGCCTGATAATCTGAGGTGGAGCTGATGTAATAATAATAGAAATAAAGTGCACAATAAATTATTGTGCTTGAATCATCCGGAAATCATCTTCCCCCTGCCCCACCCCCAGTCTGTGGTTGTCTTCCAGGAAACCAGTCCCCATGCCAGAAAGGTTGAGAGCTGCTGCCTTAGGGCATCTCACTCCCACTTCCTGTGCTCCCTTCTGACTCCCAGCCTCAAGGAAAGCAAACAGCTGAATCACTTCCTTGAACTCTAGAGAAAATGCCCTAGACCCTGAGACCCAGTCTTCTTTCTTGTTCTTACTCTTGGGATAAATCAACTGGGAGACCTTGGACAAAGGCACTTCCTGACAGGTGAAGCTGGATGTAGCCAGACAGATTTCTGGTTTAAATCCTGAACCTGCTTAAGAATAGCCTTAGAGACACAGAACAGTGCATTCAAGCTTCCTCAACAGCTTAGTTTTCCCGTCTGCAAAATTGGGATCACGTTGTGCCTTTGGTAGAGTTCCAGGAGAATTAAATGAGCTAGAGGAACCGGATATAGGGGTTGACAGTGTGGGGATCCACCCGTTAGGGTCACCTGTGCTGGAGAGGAGGCAAGGGCGTGCGGATGCGTTGAAACGCGTGTGATGCGTGTGAAACGCGCTGCAGGACCTGCGTGAACCGCGCGCGCTTCCCAGGGGAGCTCTGCCTGCATGCGGTCTGCTTTGCAGCCCGGTTCAGCATCGAGGTGTTATTTCTTCCGCTTCTCCAGAAACATGGCAACAGCCAGCCGGCCAGCCTGCCGGAGTACAACGCCCCAGCGCTCATGGAACTTGTGAGGGAGAAGGAGGAGCGCATCCTGGCGCTGGAGGCCGACATGACCAAGTGGGAGCAGAAGTACGTGGAAGAGAGCGCCATCCGCCACTTCGCCATGAGCGCCGCGGCCACCGCCGCTGCTGAGAGGTGAGGCCCGGGCACCGCGCGCCTCGGAAAACAGTGGAAAGAAGCGCAGGGTGTCCAGAGGGGTTCACGGCTGCATCCCAGGGAGTGAGAGCGGTTAAAAATAATTTCAAAGTGGCTGTAGTGCTAGTTGGAGAGCAAGGTGTGGTGTAAGGTTTCTGGAGAATGATTTTGGTAATCTATCCCTCTTCTTTGGAGGACTCATTGGAAAAGACCCTGATGCTGGGAAAGATTGAGGGCAGGAGGAGGAGGGGGCGACAAAGGATGAGATGGTTGGATGGCATCATTGACTCAGTGGACATGAGTTTGAGTAAACTCCGGGAGTTGGTGATGGATAGGGAAGCGTGCCTGCTGCGGACAAATGGGGTCACAAAGAGTTGGACAGGATTTAGCGACTGAACAACACCATCTCTGCTTTGGTTCCACAATTCTGATTCTCAACATTTCTTTTAAGGAAATCATTGTATAAGTGCCTGAAGACTTATGTCCAAGGACGTTCATCTCAATGTAGTTGAAAACATCAATACATTTAAAAACAGAGTAGAGCCCAATTAGTGGGAGTCAGTCAATACTGAAGTCCATCTGTTCAACAGAGTACTATGTGGTCTTTAAGAATGATGCTGGAAAAGTATACTTTATGTTCTTTTTAACAGTGGGTATGTTTCATGGGCCAGACAAGAACATGCAATCCTCATAACAGCCCGGAGAGTGAGGACTATTATCCTCATTTTGCATATCCTCATATTTCCTCGAATTGGGGTTTAGAGAGACACAGTGGTAGTAAGTGGTGGTACCACCCGTCAAATTGAAATTTGCCCGGCTTAAAGCCTGATCTCACTTGGTTTGAAATGGTTTTCTGCGACTATCAGTTCCTACCTCTCTTGCTTTATTTCCTTTGTTGTGGGTGCACAGCCTTACTCTTTCTTTAAAAACTAGCTCAAAATGCTCAATAATTCACACGATAATTCTGTTAAGTTCTACCCTTGTCTGAATGAGCAGGTCGTTTCCCTCAATTGCTGCACCTAGCCTGCATTCACGTCTGTTGCACTGACCTGCAAGGCTCTGTGTTCTGCTAGTCCGGATTCTCACCACCTCCTTTTTGCCCATAAGTTGTATTGGGCATTGAATTCAGAGTTGTTTGAAATTTACCAAAATTTTGAGTCAGCATATTTGGCGGAGAGCCTCAGATTTTAAAGGAGCATCAATAAAACTGGACTAAATAAGAGTTATTGTTGTACCATTGGGGATGGGAGGGTGTGAACCAGGCATGAGAAGAGAATGCTGTCATTTAGTCAGCCCTCCACTTCTTGGGCTGTGTGATTTCTTTTTGAATGAGGTAGAGAAGGTCCCTTGTGGTTTGGGGGAGTTACTTTATATGTTGAGCGTGGGCTGCCATGTTCATTACCCAGGTAGAGAATTGCTAGCTGAATGCCCAGATGGCACCTCCAGGAACTCAGAGAGAGACCAGTGCTACCCACGTGGGCACAGATGCCTCCTCTGGGTGCTCAGCACACTTGCACCTGCAGACCCAAGTGGAAAATCACTGTTTGGAGATCCTTTATTAGTGCTCAAGTGTTGATTCTGTATGTCGGTGCTGTGAGGGAAAACAGCCCACCGTGTCCCCTCTTAGTGTGTCTTTGGGAGTGGAAATAGGCATTCAGGATGCGTATCAATCTCGGTGAGTTGCAGCTCCAGCCACGGAGGAAGTTACAGCCTCAGGCCAGCCCTTGAAATGTGTGGGTGACATTGGTGAAGCCCTTGGAAACACTTTTGATTTTTTACATAACTGAAATGTTTTTATCTTCAGCTCTTTGTTTTCTGAGCTAAAAACTAAATCACCTCTGGATCCCGAGGCAGAGAACAGCCCATCATAAAGTTGCATGGAGGGATGTGGCCTTGTTTGCCAGCTTAGTCTAACGCCTGCCTGTCAGTGGTTGCCCTGGGAATCTGCATGACTTTTGATGGAAAGAACACCGAGTAGGCAGGCAGGACGTCCACTTTCAGCCCTTCTGTCTCACTGGCATGCACTTTCACTGCGCTGACCTGCAAGGCTGTGCGTTCTGCCAGTCAGGGCTCTCACGGCCTGCTTTTTGCCCACTGTAGGTGTGTGACTGCACAAGGCCTTTCTGAGTGTCACTTACTTTATTCAGAAATTACCTAATCTCTGAAATCTTTGACTGGTGATGTGCAAGGAAGCAGACTGTATTCCCCTGGCTGAGAACACAGAAACCCCAATAGCGCTACCTTGGAAGCATGACCCAAGGCTGTTATGGGTCATTGTTGTCTCAACTCCTGATTTATCAGATTAGATGCACGCTTGGGATCCCCAGGAGGGCTTCCTTGATGGCTCAGTGGTAAAGAATCCACCTGTCAACGCAGGAAACTCAGGTTTGATCCCTAGATCAGGAAGATACCCTGGAGAAAGAAATGGCAACTCACTCCAGTATTCCTGCTTGGGAAATCCCGTGAACAGAGGAGCCTGGTGGGCTATAGTCCAAGGTGTCGTGAAAGAGTTGGACAGGACTTCGTAACTAAACAACAACCAAAAAAAAAAAAAAAGAAGAGGGGATCCGGAGACAAGTGGGCTGCTGCTGCTGCTAAGTCGCTTCAGTCGTGTCCGACTCTGTGCGACCCCATAGAGGGCAGCCCGCCAGGCTCCCCCGTCCCTGGGATTCTCCAGGCAAGAACACTGGAGTGGGTTGCCATTTCCTTCTCCAGTGCATGAAAGTGAAAAGTGAAAGTGAATTCGCTCAGTCGTGTCCGACTCTTAGCAAGCCCATGGACTGCAGCCTACCAGGCTCCTCCGCCCATGGGATTTTCCAGGCAAGAGTACTGGAGTGGGGTGCCATTGCCTTCTCCGAGACAAATGGGACTGGAATGTAAAGTCAGAAGTAGGGCATGGAACAGGTCTGAGGCATGAGACTGCTCAGTGGGCACAGGATGGGGGTGGCGGAGTGTTGTGAGTTGAACCAGCCAGAGCCCACACGCAGTCAGCCCCATCCCACTATGTTAGGCCCAGCCTTGGCCATCTGTCGTCCTTCAAGCAGGGGACAGGCCTCTTGCTCTCAGACAGTAATCCTGTGGGATTTACCCAGCCCTGTTTCTCTCCTCCTTAGCTCTGTTTAAAGTCCTGGATGGATTTGTAGGTGGATGGGTCACTTTGCACCGTCCCTCCCTTCCCCTTTTTTTGCTTTCACATGTCATTACTGAGCATCTAACAATTCCGTGGGAAACTTCCCTCCCTTCTACTGACCACTGCTTCCCCCAGTCTTGGGAAAAGTCAGTTCAGAGGAGGTCACATTTGTAACTCCTATCTTACTGTTCTTTTCAAAGAAAACCTCTGTAGTTTTAGCATGGCTTTGCTATTAACAAAAAGGGAGAAAGGGAAAATGAAGAATTTTTGAGAAAGGTCAAAATTCTGAGCTCTTATTGCTGAGATGCTAAATGGCTATGTAAGAACTGGCAAAAATGACTATTCCCAGCCATTAGCTTAGTGACTTTGCAGCCACTGCTGCATACTTCATGTTTATAGGCAGTGTGATATTTGTGTACCAACTGCTTTTGCCATCTTGATGCATTTTTGGCACCAGTGATCAGAAGTTTGAGAGACTAGGCTGTTTTGTGTGGGTGGGGAAGTTTTGAAACTTTTTAAACATTTCAAAGCAATGTAATATTTTGTTGAGAGTTGTGTGTGTATACCTTCTAAGTTGTTTTCATCTAATTGTACCTCCTGTCCTTGATAGTATAAATATGAATTTTTAAATCTGTCTCCAGTAAATTCTCTAAAAATAAATCAGTTGAAAATGTTTCTGGCTCTAATACCCTGTATTGATGAGTTTTGAGCACCATGGAGTGAATTTATAATTGTGTCAGTATGTTTAAAGCACTCTGCTGGCTCCCTGTGTTGTTAGGCGTTCTGATTTGTTTTAGGCAGTTTGCATTTGGCCACATTCTCACATGTGCCCTCTTTGTTGGTTTCTCTTATCATTCGTGTACCTTTGCTGAGGCCTTCTTCATAAAGACACAGGACACTGAGGAGTGTGAAGGTTAAGAGCATGGACTCTGGAGTCAGGGATATCTGGATGTGAATCCATCTGCCTTCACTAACTGGGTGCTCTTGCAAACTCATTCATTTGTTCATCTGTAAAATGAGGATGATCATGCTTACTGCCCAAGTTCCTGAGAGAGCTACATGAGATACCTCGGGTAAAGTGCTTCACCCAGGTCCAGACATGATGAAACACTCCCTCATGAACACGTGCAAGAAGGCCCCTCTTTTTGCTACTTTTAGGTGTTCTAGAAAAGAGCTTTAAGATTTTAACGCTGTAATGTGAAATTAAAGGGACGTGAAGCTGGATCACTTCTTACTAAAGATTCACTTCCTAGTTTAAGATTGTGCCTTTCAGCCTCAGACATGCTTAGATCTCTTAGAATTCAGAGATCCTCAACCCCCAGGCCGAGCACCAGTACCATGGCCTCTTAGGAGCAATGGACTGACAGAGCAACTGAAGCTTCTTCATCTGTCTGTCACTCCCCATCGCTCACATCATCGCCTGAACCATCCACCCTCTGCCACCCCACCCCACCCCGTGGACAAATCGTCTTTCACGAAACCTGTCCCTAGTGCCAAAAAGGTTAAGGACCACTGACTTAGATGACACGATTATCTTGTCTTTACCAGTCATCATTGAAAGAGAAAGTGTTGGTTGGGTCCGACTCTTTGTGACCCCATGGACCATGGCTGCCAGGTTCCTCTGTCTGTGGAATTCTCCAGGCAAGAGTACTGGAGTGTGTTGCCATGCCCTCCTCCAGGGGATCTTCCTGACCCAGGGATCGAACCGGGGTCTTGTGCACCGCAGGCAGATTCTTTACCGTCTGAGGCACCGGGGAAGCCCTGTTAGGAGTAATTATATTGACGGAACCAGTGACAGGAGAGCAGTCCCCGTTGACCGGCTGTTTTCAGCCAGGCACCTGCTGCCAGCTGCACTGCTTTGCGGTCTCCCTCTGTCTGCCCCTCCCCGACTCCACCCCCTCGACTGGACTTTCCCAGGACATGGGGTGTGTCTTCTTCATGTTTGTGTCCTCCTGCCCGGCATGGTTGTCGCACTGAACAGACCTGAATCCTAGGCAGGGGCTCACAGGAGAAGCGAGCCGGACGCAAGCGTGGAGGGGACTCCAGCCGGGGCCTTGCTGTCCAGGAGGACCAGTCTCTGTTTCAGGCATTTCCTGAGTCCCCATTTATTGTAAAACACTGAGATAGCTCCTAAGTGGGTGAGAAACAGAATAACACCTGAATGCTGGTTGAGAAAGTAAGAAAGAAGTGTGAAAGAGCACAAGCATGGACATACTGGTACTATCCACTGTCCACATGTTAGGAGACACTGGCCCTAACATAAGTGCACACTTAAGTGTACAGTGTCTGTATTCAGCGCACACCACGTCGCTTATGATTCAGGATCATTGGTAGAAGGGGCAGGGAATTTGGAACTTTGCATTTTATTTTCCTTAGATACTAACTTCGTTCTAGCAGTTCAGGGAGAGAACTGACTGACATCAGTCTGTGTGTGTGTTCCGTGTTGCCAGGGACACCACGATTGTCAACCACTCGAGGAATGGCAGCTATGGCGAGAGCTCGCTGGAGGCCCACATCTGGCAGGAGGAGGAGGAGGTGGTGCAGGCCACCAGGAGGTGTCAGGACATGGAGTACACGTAAGGGACGGCCGTGCCCAGCCCCCCGGGTCCCACGCCTGCCACCCACCTCACAAGCCCAGTGGGGCCACCATCCCGCTGTGTGCACTCGTCTCCAGCCCCTTCCTGTTCTAGATAGCCTTCAGCTTGAGCCCTCCAAGTTTGCATTCCAGGGAAAGAGTCCTGTTAACAAGGGGCCTGGAGCCCGAGGTCTCTGGGAGCTAATTTCATGTCAGATGCAGATATTTAGGTGGAGGCTAGTAACAAGAATTTAGAAGCCCATGTGTTTTCTGGGTGTCTGTCTCAACAGCCTACTGGACATTATCAGCTAGACAGAGGGAAACATCATATGTCAGAGTCTCAGAGTTTTTGAGCCAGTATTTATATATTCCAGCCAGTAATAAAGAACATATGTAGCCAATGTGTTTTTCTCCTGAAGTAAACAAGAAGTCCTCCAGCAGGCTTTGTGACATCGCAGAGCTAGCCTGCGGCCCACCCCCAGCCCTCCCTGTTGAGCCCTGGGAAGCTGAGCTTCTCATTCTGCAGAAGTGAAAATAGGACTGCATGGCTGAGTCGCTGATAAGCTCAGCAAGTTACTACTTAGGTTGTGAAAAAGAACTCACATGTCTCCTGATTCTCATCTTTGACCTTCAGGGAGGAAAACAACATCTTCTCACAGAAAACTTGTCCATTTCCCGAACCACCCCTCCCTCAGAAAATAGGCAAATTGACTGTCCTGAGCAGCCCACCCTGTGTGAGGCTTGAGTTTGTGTGTGTTTCCCCGTAGTTCCTTGCACCCTTCCTACTGCCAGGCTTCTAGACACACTTCAGTCCAAGATGTCCCTGCCAGGTGGCCACACGCACTCAAACTGTGTGTCCTCGGGGTCCCAGAGCCTCCTAAGGGGCCAGAGAATGTGTCCCCTTTTCAGGTACTACAAAAGATCAGTCTTCTACAATTGGAGATTGTAACTGAAGACATAGGCAGCAGTTAACTCTGTCCTTGGAATTATAGTTAAAATCTATGGGGTCCTGAGAAAAATACAAATATCCCTGTCATTCCATGGATTTTGATCATGACTGTTTTGTTTTCTTACACAGTATTAAAAATCTCCATGCCAAAATCATAGAGAAGGACGCCATGATTAAGGTCCTCCAGCAGCGATCCCGTAAAGATGCCGGGAAGACGGACTCCTCCAGCCTGAGACCCGCCCGCTCTGTGCCATCCATTGCAGCAGCCACCGGGACTCACTCCCGCCAGACCTCGCTCACCAGCAGCCAGTTGGCTGAGGAGAGAAAGGAGGAGAAGACCTGGAAGGGAAGCATAGGTGAGCCCCACCCCCTCAACAAGCCCCGCCCCTCCCAAGCAAGCTCTGCCCCTCTGCAGGTCAGCCCCACCCCCTCAACAAGCCCTGCCCCTCTGCAGGTCAGCCCCACTCCCTCAATAAGCCCCGCCCCTCCCCAAGCAATCCCTGCCCCTCTGCAAGTGAGCCCCACCCCCTCAACAAGCCCCGCCCCTCCCAAGCAAGCCATGCCCCTCTGCAGAGAGCCCCACCCCCTCAACAAGCCCCGCCCCTCCCCAAGCAAACCCCACCCCTCTACAGGTGAGCCCCACCCCCTCAGGCAAGGTCCTCCCTCCATAAGTGAGGCCCACTCACCCCCAGGCAAGCCCCACCCCTGCATAGGTGAGCCCCTCCACTCCTCATGTGAGCCTCTGAAGAGCAGGAGTCACACAAACACTGAGGCACCTCAGCTGGCCAATGGAGTTCAGACCCCCTTGTGAAAGTAGGAATTTTGAGTATCTCCAAGTCTCAGTTTACTCACATGTGAAGTTCGGTTCCCTCGCTCAGTTGTGTGCGGCTCTTTGTGACCCCACGGACTGCAGCACACCAGGCTTCCCTGTCTTTCACCATCTCCCAGAACTTGGCTCAAACTCATTTCCATCAGCTCGGTGATACCATCCAACTATCTCATTTTCTATAGTCCCCTTCTCCTCTTGCTGTCAATCTTTCCCAGCATCAGAGCCTTTTCTAATGAAAAGACCTTCTTATCAGGTGGCCAAAGTATTGGGGCTTCAGCGTAAGCATCAGTCCTTCCAATGAGTATTCAGGAGTGATTTCCTTTAGGATTGACTGCTCTGATGTCCTTGCTGACCAAGGGACTTTCAAGAGTCATCTCCAGCACCACAGTTCAAAAGCATCAGTTCTTCAGCACTCAGCTTTCTTTATGGTCCAACTCTCACATCCATACATGAGTGGATGATTGGAAAAACCATAGCTTTGACTATATGGAGCTTTGTTGGCAAAGTAATGTCTCTGCTTTGTAATATGCTATCTAGGCTTGTCATAGCTTTTCTTCCAAGGAACAAGCATCTTAATTTCATGGCTGCAATCACCATCTGCAGTAATTTTGGAGCCCAAGAAAATAAAGTCTGTCACTGTTGCCATTGTTTCCCCATCTATTTGCCGTGAAGTGATGGGATCAGATGCCATGATCTTAATTTTCTGAATGTTGAGCTTTAAGCCAACTTTGTCACTCCTCTTTCACTTTCATCAAGAGGCTCTTCACTTCTTTTTCACCTGCCATCAGGGTGGTGTCATCTCCATATCTGAGGTTATTGATATTTCTCTCAGAAGTTTTGGTTCCAGCTTGTGCTTCACCCAGCCCAGCATTTCTCATGATGTACTCTGCATGTAAGTTAAATAAGCAAGGCGACAATATGCAGTTTTGACCTACTCCTTTCCCAATTTGGAACCAGTCCATTGTTCCATGTCCAGTTCTAACTGTTGCTTCCTGACCTGCATACAGATTTCTCAGGAGGCAGGTCAGGTGGTCTGGTATTCCCATCTCTTGAAGAATTTTCCACAGTTTGTTGTAATCCACACAGTCAAAGGCTTTAGTCTTTGACTAAAGTAGTCAGTGAAACATAAGTAGATGTCTTTTTGGAATTCTCTTCAATTTTCAATGATCCAAAGAATGTTGGCAATTTGATCTCTGGTTCCTCTGCCTTTTCTAAATCCAACTTGAACATCTGGAAGGTTCATGTACTATTAAAACCTAGCTTTGAGAATTGTGAGCATTGCTTTGCTAGTGTGTGAGATGAGTGTAGTTATGTGGTAGTTTGAACATTCTTTGGCCTTGCCTTTCTTTGGGATTGGAATGAAAACTGACCTTTACCAGTTCTGTAGCCACTGCTGAGTTTTCCATATTTGCTGGCTCGCAGCATTTTCACAGCATCATCTTTTAGAATTTGAAATAGCTCACCTGAAATTCCATCACCTCCACCAGCTTTATTCATCTTGATGCTTCCTAAGGCCCACTTGACTTTGCACTCTAAGATGTCTGGCTCTAGGTGAGTGGCCACACCATCGTGGTTATCTGGGTCATTAAGATCTTTTTTGTATAGTAGTTGTGTGTATTCTTGCCACCTCTTCTTAATATCTTCTGTTTCTGTTAAGGCCATACTGTTTCTGTCCTTTATCGAGCCCATCTTTGCATAAAATGTTCCCTGCCATCTCTAATTTTCTTGGAGAGATCTCTAGTCTTTTCCATTCTATTGTTTTCCTCTATTTCTATGCATTGATCACTGAGGAAGGCTTTCTTATCTCTCCTTGCTATTCTTTGGAACTCTGCATTCAGATGGGTCTATCTTTCCTTTTCTCCTTTGCCTTTAGCTTCTCTTCTTTTCTCAGCTATTTGTAAGGCCTCCTCAGACAACCATTTTGCCTTTTTGCATTTCTCCTTCTTGGAGATGGTTTTGATCACGTCCTCCCACACAGTGTTACAAACTCCTGTTAATAGTTCTTAAGGCACTCTTATCTATCAGATCGTGTCCCTTGAATCTATTTGTCACTTCCACTGTATAATCGTAATGGATTTGATTTAGGTCCTACCTGAATGGTTTAGTGGTTTTCCCTTCTTTCTTCAAGTCTGAATTTGACAATAAGGAGTTCATGATCTGAGCCACAGTCAGCTCCAAGTCTTATTTTTGCTGACTGTATAGAGCTTCTCCATCTTTGTCTGCAAAGAATATAATCAGTCTGATTTTGGTATTGACCATCTGGTGATGGCCATGTGCAGAGTCACCTCTTGTGTTGTTGGAAGAGGGTGTTTGCTGTGAGCAGTGCATTGTCTTGACAAAACTTGTTAGCCTTTGCCTTGCTTCATTTTGTACTCTAAGCCCAAAGTTGCCTGTTACTCCAGGTATCTGTTGACTTCCTACTTTTGCAGTCCAGTCCTCTATGATGAAAAAGACATCTTTTTTTGGTTTTAGTTGTAGAAGTTCTTGTAGGTCCTCATAGAACCATTCAACTTTAGCTTCTTTGGCATTTGTGGTTGGGACATAGACTTGGGTTACTGTGATACTGAATGGCTTGCCTTAGAAATGAACAAAAAAAAAATCTCATTTTTGAGATCGCACCCAAGTACTGCATTTCAGACTCTTTTGTTGACTATGAGGGCTACTCCATTTCTACTAAGGGATTCTTACCACAATAGTAGATATAATGGTCATCTGAATTAAATTTGCCCAATTCGATCCTTTTTAGTTCACCAATTCCTAAAATGTCAATATTCACTGTTGCTATCTCCTGTTTTACCACTTCCGATTTATCTTGACTCATGGACCTAACATTCCAGGTTTCTATGCAATATTGCTCTTTACAGCATAGGACTTTACTTCTAACACCAGTCACATCCACAAATGGGTAATTGTTTCCACTTTGGCTCAGCCTCTTCATTCTTTCTGCAGCTATTTCTCCAGTCTTCTCCAGTAGCAGATTGGGCACCTACTGACCTGGGGAGTTCATCTTTCAATGTCATATCTTTTTGCCTTTTCATACCATTCATATGGTTTTTCTCAGTATTCTTCTGAAGTATACTGAAGTGGTTTGCCATTCACTCTCCAGTGGACCATGTTTTGTTAGAACTCTCCACCATGACCTGTTGGTCTTGGGTGACCCTACACAGCATGGCTCATAGTTTCATTGAGTTAGAGAAGGCTGTGATCCTCGTGATCAGTTTGGTTAGTTTTCTGTAACTGTGGTTTCCATTCTGTCTGCCCTCTGATGGATGAGGATAAGAGGCTTGTAGAAGCTTCCTGATGGGAGGGACTGGCTGTGGGGGAATCTGAGTCTTGCTATGATGGGCAGGGCATGGGTCACCAGTTGCCTGCCATGGGAACAGGGGCTCTGGCTGCAGCAGACCTGGGAGGTGTGGGGTCTGAGCCCCACCATAGAACCACCGAGCAGACAACCCACAAACTGGAGAACAGTTATACCAAAGAAGTTTTTGCACTGTTGCGAAAGTTCTGGGACCCAAACCAGATTTCCCAACCTGGGGATCTGGCAAAGGGACTGAGAACCCCCAGGGAATTTGACTTTGAAGGCCAGTGGGATTTGATTACAGAACTTCCACAGGACTGGGGAAACAGACTCTTGGAGGGCACAAACAAAACCTTATGTGCACCAGGACCCAGGAGAAAGGAGCAGTGACCCCACAAGAGACTGAGCCAGACCTGTCTGTGAGTGTCCAGGAGTCTCCAGTGGAGGTGTGGGAAGGATAATGCATCATACTTTGGTGGTGGAAGCAAAGGCCACCCCACCAGTCACTGTTAGCCATGAGTTGACTCATAATCATTATCATTATTACTGAAAGCTAAGGTGTCTTACACTATAAAAATTTTTAGTAGGAAGAAGACGTTGAGACTTCAGGCCTCTGAACTTGGTTCTGCCCCAGACCAGTGGTAGGACTGCTCCACCTCTGCTTCTGTGTCTAGAAAAGCTGGGTGGTGTCTGGAAGTGTCTTCCCTGCTGTCCCGTATGGGGTCATTGCAAGGCCAAAATGACGTACTGGAGAGAAAGCACTTTGCAAGCAGTGCTCTCACATAAGGGGCTGCTGGTGGTATTTTGTTGGATTGTTGTTGCACAGGCAGAGTTTGGAAGAGTATTCTGCAAATGCTGTCATAGCCATGGACCGGTTTCCTAGGGTGATGGGGACCAGCGGCCCAGCTCGCTGAGTCAGAGAGGATGAGACAGAGCTGCCCGGGTCACAGGCAGGACTCCCAGTCACACGTCCTCTGCTCTTGTCCCTGACTCTGCAGCCCCAGGGGCCTGGCCCTTCTTTGATGCATTTCCCTGGGTCAGAGTGTGTTTTGTTTATCCGTGGAACTGAGAGCCTGTTTTTGTCAGCCCAGGACAGTGGAGGAGCCTGGCTGCTTCATGTCAAAGGGGATAAGAGCTTCCAGGAGGAAGCTGACAGACTTGGGGGGGAATCAAAGGCACCCAGCCGCTATCTCCTTTTGAAGTCCCCCCATGGGTTACTTCTGTAGGCCCTGCCCTCCAAGGAAATGCACTTCAAAGAGGAGGCATGTGGACAGCAGCTAGGATCTTCAAAGTCCCTCTCAAGGACTCTTAGCTCCCCTCCCCATTTACAGAGCCTCGGCAGTGGTGCTCAGGTAGACTTGGGAGGGGACTCAGCACGTGCTCCTCTCCCATAGAAACCTCTCTGGCAGAGGCCCGTCTGTGACATCCAGGCAGGCAGGCATTTCCCTGGGGGCTGCCCGTACCTCTAACATTTGATGTATCACAGCCAGGCCTGGGAGCGGAAGACCTGGCCGCAGGAAGAGCTCCTGTGTTCTCTGCACTCGTATTTCCCCTTGTTACTGTGATCAGTGTCCACTTGTCACAAGACAAGAGTGGAGCCCTCCCACTGCAGAGGAAGGCACACGTTCAATTCCCACAGACCTCCTGCACGGGCCCCACAGCGTTTCCACTGTCTCTTGTCTGAGAGGCTCTGGAAGGAGGCAGATCCCTGTCTGATGGCTCAGGGGCTCCCAGGTGAGATGACTGACCAGTGGCTTAGTTGCACAGGAATACCCTTGCTAGACTTGGGCTCTCCACGCAGGAGTAGAGTGATGAGGTGGAAAAGGACACAAGGTGGACTTAAAGGCAGGCACCTCTGGCTTCAAATGCCATTTCTGCTACTTCTCCACTGTGAGACACTAATATCGGCCATTTCCTTTTCTATAAAACAAAAGAGAGCAACAGGACCTACCTCATACGAACTGAGATGATGTCTGGGAAGCACCTAGTGAAGGCTTCTTGCTCCTCAAGGTGTGGTCTGTGGGCCAGCACCACCAGCATCACCTGGGAGCTTCTTAGAGAAACAGAAGCTCAAGGTGCCCCGCTGACTTGAATCTTCATCTTAACTATATCCAAGTAATTGATGTGTGTGAACACGTTGAGAAGCATCGCTGTAGACAGACTGGATTGAGTTGTGTTGCATTATGAATGGGCACCCTGAAATAGCCCTACCAAGGAGACTGTGTGAACTTCGTTAAATGAACAGACACTTGATTGTGCTTACTGCACTTTCTGTAGGCTGGTGTGAAGTGCTGGCACTTTTCTGAATGAGGGCCGTACTTCACTATTAGAACAGTTGCTGTGCTGTCCAGCTTGCAGAAAGACATTGAAGAAACGGGGCACGTCTCGCCTCCCTTTTGCCCAGCTGGCCGCCCTCTTCCCACCCTGAACGCTTTGGTCTTGGGATGGGTGGGAAGAAAAGAGCTGAGCCGCCCTCCCCAGGAACTCAGCTGGCTTCCTGCCTCTTAGAAGACATGGCTCTTCATCACAAGGAGCCCTCTGGGGAATATTGTACACAACTCTGTTGCTGTAACCAGGAGGCGTGCTTGTTTTGACCCAGGCCCTGGGGAGACAATTCATTACCAGAGAGGAGTAGAGTTGGGGGCTGTTAGGCAGAGCAGCAGGCCAACAGGGCTGTGTCTAGGAGCAGAGAAGCCTTCAGGTTTTCTTAGACACGCCACCACTGCTCAGGACTAGCCCTCCTGGGTTGCATATGGAAAGAAAGCATTGTCTCCAGAAAGCCTTGCAGGAGTGCCCCTGCCCCTCGACACTCTGCCTGTAAGGTACCTCTTCTCCCTTCTTTCCATAGCATCCTCAGAATAGTAGTATCCTATCATTTGTTATATTATAACCAGTTTATGTGACAGCTCCTCCCCTGCCCCATGCTAGGTTTTTTGTTTTTGGTTTTTAATTGGGGTATTCAGTTCAGTTGCTCAGTCATGTCCGATTCTTTGCGACCCCATGGACTGCAGCACGCCAGGCTTCCCTGTCCATCACCAGTTCCCAGAGTTTACTCAAACTCAGGTCCATTGAGTTGGTGATGCCATCCAACCATCTCATCCTCTGTCATCCCCTTCTCCTCCCACCTTCAATCTTTCCCAGGATCAGGGTCTTTTCCAGTGAGTCAGTTCTTCGCATCAGGTGGCCAAAGTATTAGAGTTTCAGCTTCAACATCAGTCCCTCCAGTGAACACCCAGGACTGATCTCCTTTAGGATGGACTGGTTGGATCTCCTTGCTGTCCAAGGGACTCTTGTCTTCGCCAACATCACAGTTCAAAAGCATCAATTCTTCTGTGTTCAGCTTTCTTTATAGTCCAACTCTCACATCCATACATGACTACTGGAAAAATGATAGCCTTGACTCGATGGACCTTTGTTGGCAACGTAGTTGCCTTATAATGTTATAGTTTCTGCTCTACAGGAAAGTGAATCAGCCATCCATATACATATTGTCCCTCCCCCTTGGACCCCCTTCCCACTGTGACCCCTATCCCATCCACAGAGCATGGAGCTGGGCTCCCTGTGCTATACAGCAGGTTTCCACTAGCTGCCTCTTTTACATGTGTGTGTAAGCTCAGTCATGTCTGACTCTTTGGAACCCCATGCACTGTAACCCGCCAGGCTCCTCTGTCCATGAGATTCTCCAGGCAAGAATAGTGGAGTGGGTAGCCATGCCCTCCTTTCAGGGGATCTTCCCAACCCAGGGATCAAACCCAAGTCTCCTGCATCGCCTGCACTGGCAGGCAGACTCTTGGCCACGAGTGCCACCTAGGTGTGTATGTGTGTCAGTCCTGATCTCCCAGTCCACCGCTCCCCAGCCTGTACAGACATCCATTCTCTTCGCTGGCATCTGTATCCCTGCCGAGCCGATGGGTCTTGCTTCTTGAGGCACGGTACTGAAGAAGCTGTTCTTCCACCCACAGGGCTGCTGCTGGGGAAGGAGCACAATGACCACGCATCCACCCCCCTGCTGCCCACCCCCTCTGCCGCCACACTCTCGCCCCCAACCCCCGGCACGTCGGCCAGCAGCGCCCACGCTAAGACGGGCAGCAAGGACAGCAGCACGCAGACGGACAAGAGTGCCGAGCTCTTCTGGCCCGGTGTGGCCTCCCTGCCCACGCGCAGCAGGCTCAGCGGGACCCCTTCCAACAGCCCCGTGCTGAAGCACCCCGCGGCCAAGGGCACAGCAGAGAAACTGGGTACGAGGTCTCCACCTGCTCTCACACTCCATAGAGCTCCCTGTCCTGTCAGGGGTGGGAGAGGGGCTTCTATTGAGCTGGGGAGGGAGCCAGGCTACCAACCTACTCTCACTTATGGGTTATCTTATGGTATGGTTGGAGAAGGAAATGGCAACCCACTCCAGTATTCTTGCCTGGAGAATCCCATGGACGGAGAAGCCTGGTATGCTATAGTCCACAGGGTCGCAAAGAGTTGGACATGACTGAGTGATTTCACTTTCTATAGTATGGTTACTTTGATGCATTTAGGCTCTGCAAAGTGTTAGTCGCTCCATCGTGTTTGAATCTTTGCAATTCTATGGACTGTAGCCCACCAGGCTCCTCCGTCCATGGGATTTTCTAGGTAAGAATACTGGAGTGAGTTGCCATTCCCTTCTCCAGGGGAGCTTCCCAACCCATGGATGGAACCTGGGTCTTCTGCAGTGCAGGCAGATTCTTTGCCATCTGAGCCACCAGGGATGCCCTAGACTCTGCAGGCTCTTTATTATTCTGGAATTGAAATATGTGTGCTTGCACGCTAAATCACTTCTGTCATATCCCACTCTGTGACTCCATAGACTGTAGCCCACCAGGCTCCTCTGTTCATGGAATTCTCCAGGCAAGAATACTGAAGTGGGTTGCCATTTCCTACTCCAGGGGATCTTCCTGATCGGGTATCATGTCTCCTGCATTGGCAGGCATGTTCTTTACCACTAGCGCCACCTGGGAAGCCCTAAAATGTGTGTAGAGACTCCTAACTTATTACCATATTTAAAGAGCACAGAAAGTGCATTTGTCCTTTTAGCATATGTTTAATAGCTAGCCCTTCCCCAGAAGGTGTGCAGACAAACCCTCCGAGGGATGTTAAGGAATTAGTCCCCCCAACTCCCCCACCCTCCGTATGTTTGGGAGCTGGTACCAGGTACCAGGTCCATCAAGAGCATGAGGTACAGAGATGTTGCCTTCAGGGTGTTTACTCATCAAGGATTCAGTGTCGACTGAAGGAGACACTGATTCAGTCCCGATTGACGCAGAAGGTAGATTTAGGGTGGGTGAAGTGGCCCAGCACTCAGGCCAGTTCTGAGGAGTTGCTTTCAAACATTTAAGAGAAGACAGATTGGGAGGAGTTTTGCAATGAGTCCAGAAATGTCCTTGGAGAGCGTAGACTTGGCTTTGGACTGTTCATAGTTGTAGGGTGAGGATCCCTCTGCTCGGGAATCCTTTGGAGGAGGTGGGGGCTCCTGGGCATAAATGAGTTGTTTCCTCCAACGGGGTTCCCTATGTTCATTCTCCAAAATAAACAAGTATACATAATGTTGTTGATTTTTGGAGATGTAATTCTTGGGATGCCCCTTTGCCAAGAAGGCAGGGAACCGGGGAGGGACCTGCCTCATTGTAGGCACTTGATAATGTAGAGGAAAGGAGGGGAGCGGGGTGGGTGAGGTCCCCGCACAAAGTCCTAATGCCCCCTTCCCCCGCTCAGACCTCTCCCTCACGTTCTGGTTGTGTTCTTTGTGTCTGAATCCCAGGCCCAGGCATTTAGCTCTGGTCCGCCAAAGCTGGGCTCTGTGGCCTTAACCTGTGTGCGCCGGTGGTGGTGGGTGGTACTTGAAGTGGTTCCATTTTAGAGCGAGCTGGGTAGGCCTGTGGTCCTCCTGGGGAACGGGCCACTGATATGTCCCTTCTGTTTGGCAGAGAACTCTCCCGGCCACGGAAAGTCGCCTGACCACAAAGGCCGCGTCAGCAACTTACTCCACAAGCCTGAGTTCCCCGACGGGGAGATGATGGAAGTTCTCATCTAACCCTGGGCTCCCTGTTGAATTTAACAGTGGAACACCGAGGCGCAAGGAACGTGGCAAAGAGAAAGAAAGATCATGAAGGTTGCGGATGGGAAATCAGGGATGGTTTGAGCAGATAAGGATTTCAGATTAGTGAGAATTCTTTTTATAAATGTTAAAACAAAAACAGAAGACCTACATGACTGAAGATGAAGAGGATGCCGTGGATTTTTCCCGCTTACGGTGGAAGAGAGAAGATGCATGTAGGTTTGGAAACAAAGAAGATCTAGGAAATGAAATTTTTTCATTGTACAGAAAAATGTACCTCTCGGGGAGGGTCTGTGTACACCCACGGTCTGGTTATAAACAGATAAACCTGAGCATGGATCTTCCTTGGAATACGCCCATTCTCCTTGCCTCTTAGCTTGTTTTGAGAAGAACCTCCTAGAAATCTCTCAGTCTGTCTTGACACAACGTCATTTCAACTGTGCCCTCCATGATGTGTCCTGTGAATGCGTGTGGGTGTGGCAGGGAGGAGAAATGTCCAGGGTGATGGAGGGTTTAAAAGGCCATCTCCACCTCTGTACCTGATTGGTTTGGATTTTCAGGAGGTTATGGGCCTTCTTGGCTTTTCTGCACTGAGCAGTATGCAGGATGGGAGCTTTCTGGTCTTGGGGTTCACCCCCGCTCACATCTCTGAGTTCATCTCTGTCTCTGCCTCATTCTCTTTCATTATACCTTTTTTCCTTCATTTTTTTCCCTCTTGTAATAAGCCTTGCAGGGTTCCTTCGGTCTGGGGTTTGCCAGAGCAGTATCTGATGGGTCATCATGCACAGTGACTAGTGGGACAAAGCCTTTTGGTGGCTTCCTGGCAGTTTCCTCCGCCTTGGAGGAGTTGGGCTACAGCAGTTGACCTTCTGACAGTGAACTTGGTCAGCTCCGATGAGACAGAGGATTCATGGCCACTGTGACGTCCTGCATTAAGCTCCTGCCACCACAACTTTCTCCCCTCACATCAGCTCTTGCGTGGAGTTCTGATTCTCCACCTCATTGCTCCGTTGAGGTAGGACTTTCAGGATTGCGCTCCAGGAACCAAGGGACACTTGACTTGGTGGCATCTAGAATCTCCCCTGGCACCTTGTCCCGCTTGCTACTGTTTGTGGCCCCTGCTCTGCCATCCCCTTGAATCCTTCTGGATGTAGTTGGTGAGCACACAGATTCTGTGGCTGTCAGCAGTCAGGTCCGCCCTGCTGGGGACTTGCTTCGTAACCTAATAGGCCAGTATCGATACAGTGTGGTTGGGTTGTTCAAGGGTTTAGTTCGAAGCAACTGGTCCAAAGTAAGACAGAAGCACCAGGTCCAAGAGCCCGGAATGAGTGAGGCCGTGGCCCCCTTTGCCCTGTGTTGTAGGGTTTTGCATCTGACGTCTCAGATGTCGGCTTCCTTTACAAACCTGGAAGGTGCTGGATCAGAGGAGAGAGGCTAGTCAGGCCATCAGATGCCCTTGTGGGGTTCTGATGAATTTGCTGCCTCCGGGCCAGCGGCATTTCTGTCACCCTGGGTCCTCATGCCCATGATCTGAGACTTTCTCGCATCCCACCCAAACGAAGCCCTGAAGACCCCATCACTTCAAAAAGTTGGCTGGGGTAGCTCCTTGAAGGGTTGGTTTTTGGAGTGTAACCTGGGTGCCTGCCTGCCTGCCAAGTCGCTTCAGTCATGTCCAACTCTGTGCAACCCTGTGGACCATAGCCCGCCAGGCTTCTCTGTCCATGGCGATTCTCCAGGCAAGAATGCTGGAGTGGGTTGCCCTGCCACCCTCCCAGGGATCTTCCCAACCCAGGGATCGAACCCGTGTCTTACGTCTCCTGCCTTGGCAGGCGGGCTCTTTACCACGAGGGCCACCTGTGGGGAGCCCTGTAACCTGGGTGAAGCCTCCCCAGATCCACATGGTAGAAGAGGGTGATGAGTGTGGGTGGAGGGAAGGAAACTGCTGGCTTTGCCCAGGAGCTTCTCGGAGCTGCCTGGTGGTCAGAATAAACAGAAGGGATGCACCTCAGGCCCAGCTCTGTGGGGGACTCTGTATCACACATGTTGCCTTCTGCGGTCCCACTTTAAGCGTCACTGAGGGTTGTGCAGCCTGAGGAACCAGAGTGGCTTTGCGGGGCCGAGCAGTCCCTGGTTCTGCCAGAGCGGTGAACCTCATGGGTGGTGCAGGGGCGTGGCGAGTATGGACACATGGGTGTGGTGGGGCAGAGAGCTCCCCGTCCTATCTCTCTTCTCTTTCACTTTCGACAAGTGATGAGGCTCAGTTGATGGCAGCCGAGTCTCTTAAGGACCTTTTGACCCCTGATTAATGTTGAGAAAGGAAAAGATTAGTATCTAGAAATAAGAGGTGCCCCCCCCACTGCTGTCCAGGCCTGGGCCACCCCAAATGTGAGCTGTGTCCCCCAGAAATGGGGGAGAGCCAGAGCCTCGTCTTTAGGCCCCAGCACATCTCAGTGGCAGCACAGGCACGAAGCTTGCTGGCTTTCCTCGGTCCCTGAGTTGCCAGGCCTGGTAACTCTCACAGTACAAGACGTCACCGTTTTTCTACTGTGCTGTGGTGTCTGTCCACCTTTTTTGCTTCTGACCTGCCTCCTCTGCAACAAAAGGGACTTACAGCTTTGAAATCTCTTCTTTTATGGCAGATTTCCGGCCCAGCGAGGGCCTCACTGCTCTTCATCTCTGTAGATTTCTCGAAGCCTTGCTTGCCTTTAGGAGAAAGCAGATACTGAACTCCCCCTGTGCGTTCTCGCCGTTGATGAAACATGATCTCATTGGATTTTTGGAAAAGAATCCTTACTCCATTTTTTAGTGCCAACTGTGTGCAAGCACTGGGTACCTTTCAGTGCATCCTCTGACGACATGGGAGCAGGGGCAGGTTTATATCCTTATTTCACAGAGGAGGAAACGGGTCCAGGGAGGTCAAGTCCCTTCCGCAGGAGAGACCAGCGTCTGGACCGAGGGTTTGGGAGAGCAGCCTTGACGTGGGCCGGACTGCTTCTGACTTGGGGGTGATGAGCGTCTTTTGGGGTCACACCTTGACCCGCTCCATCCCCTGTGCGTGTCTGTGTACATGTGCACACACAAGCAGCTCCCTTCTTCATCCCCCCGACCCTCCAAACTGCTAGGACTGCCCATAAACACAGCTTGGGAGTCTGTGTACTGTTACACTAGGCCACAAAGTCTGTTTTATAAAGCTCTTCTTTGCATGTAATCCAGAGGCCGGGTCTCCTCCAGAACATCCCAGTGTGGTGTCTGACCATGAACTCCTGGGCCCTGTCTCAGGGTGAAGGGTCAAGCCTTGGCCCTGGGTGATGATGACATGCCGGAGTCACCCTGCCTCCTCCTTGAGCATGTCATCTGGCAGTTTCCGCGTGCCACCCAGGGTACCGTGTGGAGCAGGCGATGTCGCTGCTTTCTGGCACTGATTTCCAAGTGTGTGCAGAGCCTTTCCTTGATGTTTTCTTCTCAGCTTGTCTTCGGCTTCCCACAGGTTGGAGGCCAGCCACAGCGTTGCACTGCGCCTGCTCAGAGCGGACACGCAGGACAGGGCTGCCGTGTCCCTCCCGGGACTTGGGTTGGAGGCAGAGAGTGGGGGCCCTTCTTTCTCTCTTTAGGTTTGCGGAGCTTGCTCTTTGGCCACTTGTGCGTTTGACTACACAGGACTTGGGCTGGGTATCCAGGCGTGCCGGAATGCCCCCTGCAGAACAGCCAGCCATCCCTGCTGTTTGTTGTCTCGCGGCTTTGACCTTGTGATGCTGAGTGCCAACAGTTAGAGATGTCTCATGCTTCATCCTCTGCAATGCTGGTGATTTAGTCTCTAAGTCATGTCTGACTCTTGCAACCCCATGGGCTGCATGTAACCCACCAGGCTCCTCTGTCCAGGGATTCTCCAGGCAAGAATACTGGAGTGGATGGCCGTTTCCTTCTCCATTCCTCCTTGGTAGCTGATGGTGATAGAAACTCCCCCCACTGCATCCTGAGTCCCAGAGCCTGGTGTGAACACAGACATGAGAAAAGGCAGGGTTCTAAGAGTAGGTGGCGGGTTGCAAGGTTTGGAGGCAGGGAGCTCACGTGAGCAGAGAGGTGTGTCTTCCAAAACAAAGTCCTACAGCCAGCATATGTGCCCTGGCGCCGGTGGGCGAACTTCTGTGTGCCCCCCGTGATCTCACACTCCTCCTGAGCCAGGGAGGATCATGGCCGTGATATGAGAGAGTCAGAGAGTCTTCTTTAACACAGAACATCCTGTCCAAAACTGCCCGCTTATCCCCAAGCTTGACGCAGCTGCAGTGTATGCTTTACAAATGTTTTTTCTCTTCTCATGTGTTTTTTTGTTTGTTTTTGCTAATTAATCAATGTGTTTAGAATGTCTTCATTCAACATGAGGGTTGTTCAGTGGGTGCCCCTTGTGTGTGGCTCCATGGAAGATGGGCAGAGTCATTAAGAAGTTACCAGAAGCTGATCAGCTGGGAGCATGAAAAGGTTAGCGCTTCAGTAAATAGATTTCTTCTGGACCTAATAAGCAGTTTTTTTTTTCCTCTCGCTTTTAAGTAGCACCCCCTTTTCTTGTTTGGTAATTTAAAGGTATCTAAAGACATGCATTTAAAAAAAAAAGACATGTATATATTGTCAGTGCATACACGAGATGTGGCTCTAAGATTGTATGTCGAGTTTCTTTTCTTAATATCCAAAAGATCCAAGTGTTTCATCTCACCCTGCTTTGTGAGACTCTTGCTGATGACTACAGTGCTGTCCAAGTAGAAACATTCTGTAAACACCTCTGTTAGGATGGATTTGGGGGCCTGACACGTTCCTCTGGTTATCCTTAGAGATGAGGGAGCATCATCCTTTGAGAATGGGTTTAAGATTGGAAATAAACCCAAGTCATTGACTCAGTTGGATAAGTAAAAATGGGTGATGAAGGTAAGTCACATCCTTTTAGCTCTTTCTTTTAAAAAAAAAAAAAGTCCCTAAGATGTTCCTGGGGATACTGCATCTTTGGACTCCTTTCAGAGTGACCACTTCAAAGGAAAACAGTAATCACTAGTACATGTAACTCCCAATGGATTAAAAAAAAAAAAAAAGCTGCTCTCTTGTCACGCCTTATACGTGTTCACATCTCTGCGTACACACGGATGTAAATGCACATTCATGAGTATCTGTCTGCCTCCAGTCGGAATTCCATAAAACCATGTTAGACTTAAGTGCATGTTATTGTCATATTAGGCCAAAACCGGGGTGTTTCTTTGTCGTGAAAGTTTGCTTCTTCACGGAATTAGAGCACTGTTTTCAGTATAATGGAACCCATATACAACGTTCTCTTGTATCAGCTCTGGAGTTTTGGTGCCCAGTGGTCTATTTCCATGTGGTTTACCTAGAATTCTGTTCACACAGAGACACCTATAAGTATTTATTACAAACTGGGATGTGAACAGACTGACCCATAGTGGTTTTCTTTGATTTAAGGTGTTTTCCCCCTTTGTAGAGCGGAATCTGGGACGTTCTGTGAGGCAGGGCGGGTCAGGCACCCACCTCGGCCAGAACCCTGCTGGCTTGGGTGCCACTGCGCTTCCTGCCAGGTGCGTGTGCTGTATTCTCTCCAGCAGACTCTGATGTATCATTGTGGCATCTTCGTATGGCTGGTCTGTCCTGGGGGGGCGGGAAGCCCAGAGCTGCAACGGCCGGATGGGTCTGTGTACAGAGCAGGGAAATTCAGGAAGACGGTTGTGTCCCCCACAGCAAATATTGATCCTGTTGGTCAGCCAAAGATTTTCCTATCCTTTGCTGCTTAAATTTGTGCCTTAATATTGTATATAATAAATGGATTAAAAAAAAAAAACAGTTCTTTCCCTCTCATTTGCTCTTTTCTTTCCCTAGGAACTTATGTACCCGGCGCTCAGTCAGTGTGGGTTGAATTTCATCTCATTTTACTCCTGGAGGCGGCCTCACTGGCTGTTTTGCTTCCAGAGGCCTCCAGTCCCCCACTGCACCCCTCCACCACCACCCCCTCCTTGTGGAACTCCTGCTCTGATCCCAAGGAGGAAATGAGTCATCCAGGCCACTGGAGCTTGCCATCCACCCCCTACCCACCCCTCCAGACAAGTACGGAAAGAGGAAACACAGGGACGTGGGCCCGGGAGATAGTGGCCACTTTGATGGCATCTGAGCGTCCCCTTGAGACGTCCCTGGGCCCTGAGTCTGGGCTGGGGTCAGACGTGTCTCTGCACCCCATGATGGATGTGGTGGATGTTGCTGCCTGGTTGGTCTCTTAGGGTCATGGGAAGTGTGGGGGGCTTCGGTAGAAGTCACGTGGTAAATGGTGGGGGCCTCAGAATAAATGCCGGGAGAGTCCCCAGGTGCAGTGCCGTCCCGAGGGGACAGTGGTCTGGGAACACTGTCAGGGAGGACAAGATGCCCTCTTTGTTCTCTAGTCCTGTGTCTTTTAGCAGAAACCTCTCTTGCCTACCCAGCCCACGCCCCCAACCCAGGCTTGGCAAAGGCTTCCTCAGTGTGAGCGAGGGGCCCACCTCCAGTCTGCAGTGATGGCTGTTGTGACCTGCATGTGTTCCTGCCTTCAGTCTTAACAACAACTTGGTTGGCCCCATTTTAAAGACAAGGAAACTGAGGCTCAAAAACCTCGGGCAAGTCACTTGTGAAAGATGGCAGGATTGGAACCCAGGTCTATCTGACCAGGAGCCCATGTACTTGGCGATAAAACATGGGTAGGGGCTGAGAGCTTGGGTTCTTACCTGTCCTGCCTTCTACCCAAAGGAGCTCTTCTCTGCGGGGACCCCTGGACCCCTGCATGGGTGCAGATGTGACGCATGAGAATAAAGGGCAAACTGGGCAGCCCCCAGCCTCCAGCTCCTGGCGTGACTTCGGGAAGACAGCTGGAGGACCCCCATGTCCTGGGGCTCAGAGGAGGAGAGGGGGGCTCCTGAGCTGGGCGCCCCGCTCTGCCATCTCCCTGCCCTAACCCCGTGCCTGCTGCTGGAGAGAGTCGTCCGCAAGCTCTGGCCTCTGTCCTGAATCCTAGGCCGGGGCCTCTGCACCGCAGGAAATAGTAGCGAGGCCTTTTAGATTGCCTGGGCTCATCGTAGTCAGGAGGAAGGTCCCAAATGAGAAATAAACCAGGAGCTCTGAAATGCCTTTCTTAAAATATACAGAGTTCAGTGATGATGAAATAGGAGCTTTTGCCGTCTCCCGGTTTCCGGTGCCCTTTTATCAGGCACCGCCCTGTCTCCCACATGCTCCCTTTCGCCGCTGCGTTCCTGGCAGGCAGACATCCTCTCTTGGCCGGTCTGTCTCCCTCCAAACTCCCCTTACGGAGCCCCAGAAGGAGACCCTCCCCATCTGATGTGGCTTTCTGTCAAACGGTGACTCTTCCCAAGTTCTTCGTGTGAAAACAGAGTATAGGGCTCGCAGACTATGTAGTTGGGTAATTAGGAGTAAAAGAAAGTGAATCTACCCACCACAGGAGGTAGCCAGAGTTTATCAGCAGCACGCCAAATCCTGGGGCTTCCCAGGTGGCTCAGTGGGAAAGAATCCACCCGCCAGTGCAGGAGACGCGGGTTCAATCCCTGGATCGGGACAATTGCCTGAAGAAGGAAATGGCAACCCACTCCAGTATTCTGGCCTGGAGAATCCCATGGACAGAGGAGCCTGGCGGGCTACAGTCCATGAAGCTGCAAAAGAATACAATATGACTGAGCACACATTATGTGAATCTTAGTCCTTGTGTTGGAAACATACTACAGCGCTTAAATCCTGATTGGTTTCAGCCCTCTGATTGAGGGAGGGAGGTCCTAACATTTCTGAGTTGGCTTTGGAATATTGCTTCTCCTTAGCAACCTCCGAGGGAGGTGGATGCATCTTCACCCCAGAGTTTCTGATGAGGAAATGCTTACGAGAAGCATGGTGCATGCCCGGCTGCAAGTCCTGCCCGGGCAGACTTCTCTAAGTCGTCCTTCTCCCCTGTACTATGTCATGGTTTTTTACTTTAACTGGTCTTATCTTTGATGGTTTGTTTTCTGCATTTTGTTTTTAATAGTTCTAGAGAGAATTGGTAGGCAAATGGCTAGTTGGGGAGTGGGGGAAGCATTTTTGAGGCTCTTTCGGAAATGTATGTCCAGCGGGAGGTCTGTGTGGATGGACAGACTGAATTCAAGCCTCTGGTCTGGTTGTAAGATAAGGACTTAATGTAGAGCAGCCTGACCATGTTTTGATGCAGGTACACCTAGGGGGCAGCACCAGGGAGAAGGGACCCAGTGGCTCAGATAGTAAAGAATCTGCCTTCGATGCAGGAGACAGGGGTTCAATCCCCTGGTTGGAAAGATCCCCTGGAGAAGGAAATGGCAACTCACTCCAGTATTCTTATCTGAAGAATCTCATGGACAGAGGAGCCTGGTGGGCTACAGTCCATGGGGTCGCAGATTCGGACGTGACTAAGTGACGTAACACTTTCACTTTCAGATGTGGTCAGAGGGCCCACTCTCAGGCCAGGATCTCACTCTTTATTTTGTCAGACAGGTCCTTAGCCCCCAGGACTTGGGGTCCAGAGATGCTGATGTAAAACTGAAGTACGTTTGTTTTGGCCAAATGAACTCATGGGCTGTTCCTGCTGGACGCCTCTGTGTGGGTTTCCCCAGACCTGGCGGCTTCCCTTCCCCCTCCTCTGCTCTGCTAGCTGTCGCATCCTCTCTGTCACCTCTGCTGGGAACCCAGGTCACCCGGTCCCCTCCCTTCCCCTGTTCCTGGCTACTCAGTCCACCTTCCCAGGTTGCCTCTCTGCTTTCACTCCCTCCATCCTCACAGCCTTAGCTCAAGACCTCATCTCTCACTTGGACGATTGCAGGAGCCTCTGCCTCCCATCTCATCCCACTCCATCCTTGACAGGGACACCAGAGAAACGAGGAATAGCCGACACTTATTTATTGTTTTTCTGCACCCCATGCTCCTGTGACCTGGAGAAGGGCATGGCAACCCACTCCAGTATTCTTGCCTGGAGAATCCCATGGACAGAGGAGCCTGTCGGGTTACAGTCTATAGGTCGCAGAGTCAGACCCGACTGAAGCGACTGAACACACATGCTCCTGTGAACCACTCCTACCTTAGCACGTTGAATTCTTATGGTCACTCTGAGGCCGGCACTGTTACTAGATCCTCATTTTACTGGAGGTAAAACTAAGAGGCAGAGAACTAAGTCTCTTGCCAAAAATTCTAGAGTTTGTGAGTGGCACGTGGTTTAGTCGCTAAGCCATGTCCGATTCTTTTGCAAACTTGTGGACTGTACAGCCTGCCATTCTCCTCTGGCCATGGGATTCTCCAGGCAAGAATACCAGAGTGGGTTGCCATTTCCTCCTCCAGGGGATCTTCCCGACCCAGGGATCGAACCCTTGTCTCCTGCGTCTCCAGCACTGGCAGGTAGTTTCTTTACCTCTGAGCTGCCTGGTGTGCCACCCTGTATCCAGAGTAGATGCTAATTAAAATTTCAACCACATATGAGTTCTCCCGAGCTTCTGCTTTCATGTCTTCAGGGATAGTTTTCAAGGAGACCAGAAGAGGGAAGCTAGAGTAAAATTGTGCTGAAAAAAATGCACATTAATTACAAAAACAATCCCACAAGGAAGTACACAAAATAGAAGCTACCTCCCCCTCTAAACGCCTATAAGTCACCACTGTGGACAGTTCAGTTCAGTCAGTCAGTTCAGTCACTCAGTCATGTCTGACTCTTTGCAACCCCATAAACCGCAGCATTCCAAGCCTCCCTGTCCATCACCAACTCCCGGAGTTCACTCAGACTCACGTTTATCAAGTCGGTGATGCCATCCAGCCATCTCATCCTCTGTCGTCCCCTTCTCCTCCTGCCCCCAATTCCTCCCAGCATCAGAGTCTTTTCCAATGAGTCAACTCTTCCCATGAGGTGGCCAAAGTACTGGAGTTTCAGCTTCAGCATCATTCCTTCCAAAGAACACCCAGGGCTGATCTCCTTCAGAATGGGCTGGTTGGATCTCCTTGCAGTCCAAGGGACTCTCAAGAGTCTTCTCCAACACCACAGTTCAAAAGCATCAATTCTTCAGCGCTCAGCCTTCTTCACAGTCCAACTCTCACATCCATACATGACCACTGGAAAAACCAGTTGTGTACAGCCAAATACGTATGTGTACAGATACATGTGAATAAGTATTAATTTTAAAATTACAATCATGCTAGTTCACATAATGTGTTTTATTCACTCAGTAATAGATCACAGGCAGATTGCTCTACCAGTGTATATACACCTGTCTTCTTATCTTTGGTGGCTGAGTAGTGTTTTGTATGGAAGAGGGGAGCTGACTGACATCTATGTTCCGTTGTTGCCCTTCCCCCAGCTACCCCATGGCATTTTCCCAGCCGTTGACAGACAAGAGCTAAGAAACAGGCCCAAACTTGCAGTATGAGTCAGGCTTGGCCAAACACTGCCCCCGAGTTCCTCCAAGGCCTCGGAACATTTCCATGTGCCTGTCCAAGCCACAATTGGTGATTCCTGTCATGGTGACATTGGGATCCCAAGGACTTGACAGTGCCGTGGCCCCAGCTGATGGCTCAGGTCCGGCCCGACCTGGCCTGCTCTATGTCTATCCAGAAAACCTTCCAGCTCTGACAGGCTCACTTTCCATCCAGTGTCCTAGCCTTTGGCCCCGAGAAAAAACATTTTCCTGGCATAACCCAACTCACAATGAGCCCAGCCTGACTTTGTCCAGTGATGTTGATGACATTGATCCCTGTCTTGTCCCCGGCACTTTCATTTTGTAAAGTGTCTATCAGATTTTTCAAATATTTAGCTTGAGGAATAGCCTGTAAACAGAAGCCCGGTTCATGACTCACTTACCATGTTGTGCATGCGTGTGTGTGCGTGCTCAGTTGCTCAATCATGTCTGATTGCAACCCCACAGACTAGAGCCCGCCAGACTCCTTTTGTGCATGGAATTTTCCAGGCAAGAATATTGGAATAGGTTGTCATTTCCTCCTCTAGACGATCTTCCCGACCAAGGATTGAGCCCATGTCTTCTGTGTCTCCTGCACTGGCAGGCGGATTCTTTACCACGACACCACCAGGGAACCCCTTACTTAATCATGCTACTACTGAAAATCAATTATGCGCCTAGCACATCTCAGATCCTGAGGGGAACCAGGCGTAGAGATTGCTCTAGTGATTCCTCTCCTGAAGGAAGAGGAGAGGGGCAGGCAGGTGAACTGACCACCTTCTCTGGGCGAGCATTTTGTATCAGTCACTGCACTGGGGCCTCAGAATAGCAAGTACAGGGGGATTCACAGAGCTTCTGCAAGTAACCAGGGTCCACACTTACCCAGATAAGTGTCAGGGTGGCATTTGAGCCTAGGCTTGGGTGCCTACGAGTCAAGATCTTCCCGTTATATTAGGCAACCTCTGCCTTTAAGTCTAGTTGAGGTCGCGGGTACAAGAAATACATTGCTCCCTGCTCATCCTTGTTGGGGTGTGTACACCAGCTTTCCTGGACAGACCTGTTAAGACCCCATCACCCTTGGCAATTGGGAAGCAAGGATTTGGCTGGTTTTCCAGCCAGCTACTGCCATCCCCAGCTGGGGCTGCATCTTTCCCTCTTCTCTTTTTTGCGGGGTGGGGGGTAAATTTTTAAATTTCATGTTGGATATAATTGATTTACATATAGTTGTGTTAGTTTCAGGTGTACAGCTAAGTAATTCAGGTATACATATACATATCCCCGTTGTTCAGATTCTCTTTCTCTTCCCCCTTCTGCTATGTCTGCAGGCTCCACGGCCACAATCAGCTCTCCTGTGCCAGCCTCTCCAGCAGAGCCACTGAGGGAGTAGGAGCCGGGAGAGCCATGGAGGGGCGGAGCCGGGAGAGCCACCCAGCGGGGAGGAGCCGGGACAGCCACGGAGGGGGCGGAGCCGGGACAGCCGCGGAGGGGGCGGAGCCGGGACAGCCGCGGAGGGGGCGGAGCCGGGACAGCCACGGAGGGGGCGGAGCCGGGAGAGCCATGGAGGGGCGGAGCCGGGAGAGCCACCCAGCGGGGAGCAGCCGGGACAGCCGCGGAGGGGGCGGAGCCGGGACAGCCGCGGAGGGGGCGGAGCCGGGAGAGCCATGGAGGGGCGGAGCCGGGAGAGCCACCAAGGGGCAGGAGCCAGGCGAGCTCCTGCCCTCCCCTCTCACTGGCCTGTTTTCTCAATTTCATTTTACCTAGAAGGGAGGTAGTTGGAGCCAATAGCCATAAGCACTGTCTTTATTTAAAATTAAAAAAAAAAAAAAAGTCTGGAAACTCCCTGGAAGTTCAGTGGTTGGAATTCCATGCTTTCATTGTCAGGGGTCTGAGTTTGATCCCAGTTGGGAAACTAAAATCTCACATTTAGCCATGCACTGCTGCCAAATAATAATAATTTTTAAATTATTAGTCAATAATTTATATCTTAAAAAAATACAAAATTCCCTTTCCCATTTCTTTCTGCTGTCTGATCACTGCTCCCCTTTCCCACTGGATTCATGAACTCAGCCTGTCCCAGCAGTGCAACTGATGTCATACCTCCGTAATAAACACAGTGAAAAGGGCAGAGCCACAGACTGCTCAGTCCTCTGAGCCTCTCAGTCAAGGCCATCACAGTAAGCTGGAGGGGAGCCCTTTGCCTTAGAGCTTCTGGTAACAAACACCACCCACCTCTGCTTTCTGTAGAGTAATACCAGACAGCCAATGCAGAGAAGGCAATGGCACCCCACTCCAGTACTCTTGCCTGAAAAATACCATTGATGGAGGAGCCTGGTAGGCTGCAGTCCATGGGGTTGCTACGAGTCAGACACGACTGAGCGACTTCACTGAGCAACTTCACTTTCACTTTTCACTTTCATGCATTGGAGAAGGAAATGGCAACCCACTCCAGTATTCTTGCCTGGAGAATCCCAGGGATGGGGGAGCCTGGTGGGCTGCCGTCTATGGGATCGCACAGAGTCAGACATGACTGAAGTGACTTAGCAGCAGCAGCAGCAATGAGTGGCTGATAAACGTGAAATCTCTACTTAGTAACATTCCCACTCTATGCAAAATGAACCTAAGTACGTCTTTTATTGCCATTTGGCATGGAGTGCATGCACACTCAGTCGTGTCCAAGTCTTTGTGACTCCAAGGACTGTAGCCCGCCAGACTCCCCTGTCCATGGAATTTCCCAGGCAATAATATCTGGCACGGGGTGCTATGTCGCCAGTGGATCTTCCCGACCCAGGGATTGAGGCTGCATCATTTGTATCTCCCACACTTGCAGGCGGGTTCTTTACCAACTAAGCCACCAAGGAACCCCTATTGCTATTTGGCTATATGCTATTAAAGCTGCCTAGGGGCGGCTATGTGATTCCTTGTTATACAGCTGGGAGAACAAGAACAGAACTAGGGCACCTTCCCAAGGCCATGGTGAAGTGCCAGCTGAGCCAGATTAGAACTGGGCCCTCCCGCAGCCCTTTTAGTGCTTTTTGGAGCAGATGGAGCCATCTGTGCTGATGCTGTGTGGGCATCATCAGGTCTTTTCAGAGCCCTGCACCCTTTCCTGCCTGGGAAGCAGTGAATGGAGAAGTGATGGGTGTGGAATGGATCGATCAGGGCATCACTCAAGAAGAGCTTCACATCTAACTCATGTGCCTAAAGAGCCAAGAGATTTTACAGAGACATCCTTCCAGACTCGGAGGTTGGGATTTCTCTCAGTGTCAGATCCAGGAGACTGGAGTCCAGGATCATGGGAACACAGAAGGCAATGCTTGAGAACTGTTCCTTTGACAGCCTCAAAACCTATGACCTTATAGCACAGCTGAGATGAGCATGACCCTGCAGCAAGACAGCACGTGGAAACAGATAAGGGGCCTCTCCCAGGGATGAGAGAGCTGATGGCAGATGCAGGGCCCCTTTGTATTTGAGACACAGAGTTGGAGTGGCACCTCCCATGGCAGTCTGGCGGGGACCACATGTAACAGACTGAGTCCCAAATCATCACAGTAGCTCATGATTTGGGACTTTTCTGGTGGGCCAGTGGTTAAGAATCCACTTTGCAATGCAGAGGACACAGATTCGATCCCTGGTCGGGGAACTAGGACTCTACATGCCACAGAGCAACTAACCAGAGAGTCTGCATGCCACAATGAAAGAGCCACACGACACAACGCAGACCCTGCATGCAATGACTAAGACTCAATGCAGCCAAATAAGCTAATTGCAAAAAACAAAGCCAAAAAACATCTAGTTCATAGCATTAAAAAAAAAAAAACCCTCATGATTCATACTGAGAAGCATGCTTAAACAGTATAGACCCAACAGAAGCAGAAGATATTAAGAAAAGGTGGCAAGAATACATAGAAGAACTATACAAAAAAGATCTTAGTGACCCAGATAACCATGATGGTGTGATCACTCACCAGGAACCAGACATCCGGGAGTCCAAAGTCAAGTGGGCCTTAGAAAGCATCACTACAAACAAAGCTAGAGGAGGTGATGGAATTCCAGCTGAGCTATTTCAAATCCTAAAAGATGATGCTGTGAAAGTGCTGCACTCAATATGCCAGCAAATTTGGAAAACTCAGTAGTGGCCATAGGACTGCAAAAGGTCAGTTTTCACTCCAATCCCAAAGAAAGGCAATGCCAAAGACTGCTCAAATCGCACAATTGCACTCATCTCACACACTATTTGAACACAAGTAATGTTCAAAATTGTCCAAGCCAGGCTTCAAAAGTACTTGAGCTGAGAACTTCAAGATGTTCAAGCTAGATTTAGAAAAGGCAGAGGATCCAGAGATCAAATTGCCAACATCTGTTGGGTCATCAAAAAAGCAAGAGAGTTCCAGAAAAACATCTACTTTTGCTTCATTGACTACGCCAAAGCCTTTAACTGTGTGGATCACAGCAAACTAAAAAATTCTTCAAGAGATGAGAATACCAGACCACCTTACCTGCCTCTTGAGAAATCTGTATGCAGGTCAAGAAGAAACAGTTAGAACTGGACATAACGGACTGGTTCCAAATTGGGAAAGGAGTATGTCAAGGCTGTATATTGTCACCCTGCTTATTTAACTTATATGCAGAATACATCATGCGAAATGCTGGACTGGGTGAAGCACAGGCTGGAATCAAGATTGCCAGGAGAAATATCAGTAACTTCAGATATGCAGATGACCACCCTTATGGCAGAAAGTGAAGAGAAACTGAAGAGCCTCTTGATGAAAGTGAAAGAGGAGAGTGAAAAAGCTGACTCAACATTCAAAAAATGAAGATCATAGCATCCAGTTCCATCGCTTCATGGCAAATGGGTGGGGAAACAGTGACAGACTTTATTTTCTTGGGCTCCAAAATCACTGCATATGGTGACTGCAGCCATGAAATTAAAAGATGCTTCCTTCTTGGAAGAAAATCTATGACCAACCTCGACAGCCTGTTAAAAAGCAGAGACATTACTTTGCTGACAAAGGTCCATCTAGTCAAGGCTATGGTTTTTCCAGTAGTCATGTATGAATGTGAGAGTTGGACCATAAAGAAAGCTGAGTGCCGAAGAATTGATGCTTTTGACCTGTGGTGTTGGAGAAGACTCTTGAGAGTCCCTTGGACTACAAGGAGATCCAACCAGTCCATCCTAAAGGAAATCAGTCCTGAATATTCATTGGAAGGACTGACGCTGAAGCTGAAGCTCCAACACTTTGGCCACCTGATGTGAAGAACTAACTCATTGGAAAAGACCCTGATGCTGGGGAAGATTGAAGACAGGAGGAGAAGGGGGTGACAGAGGATGAGATGGTTGGATGGCATCATCAACTCAATGGACATGAGTTTGAGCAAGCTCCCAGAGTTGGTGATGGACAGGGAAGCCTGACGTGCTGCAGTCCATGGGGTTGCAAAGAGTCGGACATGACTGAGCAACTGAACTGCCCTGAACTGAACTGAACCCTTATTGCATTACAGGAAGGATGCAAAGATAAACAAGATGCTATACGTGTTCTCCACACCCCACACCCCATGCTCATAGTCTGGGTGAAAAGACCAGAGGGAACCACAATACCATGAATAATAAACATCAAACTCATGGGTTGTACAGGTTGTTCTGTTGGTCTGGAAGAGCAGGAAGGCAGAAAGGCAGGTGACATGTGAGTGGAATGTGGATGAGTGAGAAAAATGAGACAAGACTGAGGTCAGGGCAGAGGGGACAGTGGGCACAGAGGCCGGGTGTGCTCCGGACACCATGGCTCTGGGCTGCAGGGGCCAGTGGGCATGAGACAAGTGGTCTGCTGTGCCAAAGACACTGGCCTTGGTCCTGTGGTCATCAGTGTTGGGAGCTGGCAAAGGTATATACTGTGATCCCATCAATGCCATGTTGTAGGGTAGTAACCAAGGGCTGCTTTGAGGAAGGGATAATAAAGACACTGGATGTTTCCATTTCTATAGCTATGTCACAATTACTCTTAAACTTAGTGGCATAAAACAACTGTTTATTTTGCTCAAAACTTTGCAATTTGGGCAGGACTTAGGGTAGGGTGGGAGTAGTTCTGCTTGGCTCTTCTTGGCTCAGCTGGGGTGGCTCAAAAGCATAGAGGCTGCAAGAGTGGGGAGTCTGAGCCATGTCCCACTGTGGTCTCTCCCACATTCTCTCCAGCATGCAGGATGGGTGGACCTCGGGGTGAATGGACCTTTTATCTCGTAGTTTTGCGTGTCAAATGCACACGAGAAGAGAGGGCCAGAGAGAAGACATTCTGCCTTTTATGACCTGGCCCCAGATGTCACACAGCATCTCTCTGCCACAACTACTTGTTAGGCATTTAAAGGATCTGCCAGAGTTCAAGGGCAGGTAGAGGGCAGGGTAGACTTGATCTCGTCAAGTGGAAATGGCAAGCTTCTAGAAGAGCACAAGTGCCTGGAGATCCATCTATTACCATGACTTTTGGAAAAGAAAGTCTGTCTCACTAGGCACCCGCCCGACCCAGTATCCTGAAGTTTTACATACACTTTCTCCTCTTCCTCTCCCCTCTCCCTAAGAGGTAGGTATTATCCTGCTCATTTTATATATCAGGAAACTGAGGCCTGAAGATGTTAAGAGGTCTGCCCGAAATCACACCCTAAGAAGGGTGGAGCTGGATTCTGTGTGCAAGTCTAATGACCCCAAGGCCCCGGGTGTGCTCCCTGCTGCAGCTTCAGCCACAGGGAGGAGAGCACGGAGACAGACTTCAGAGTCATTGTTCTGCTCTGGAATGCTTCCACCAGGAAGAAGGGCAGGTGACTGATGAGCTGAATAGGACCAGTCGGATTTGGACTGTGTCTGTGTCATGGGTGCCAGATGACAGGTGCTTCCCATGTCATCAGGGCAGCCACCAAGGAAGCAGAGCTGACTGTTGTCACTTTTCAAGGGCCAGGCACTGTGCCAAGTACTCTCTATGCATTAACTAATTTAATGTCCCCAGGTATTATTATTGTTGCTGTTATTAGATGTCAAGTAATTCATTAACATTGTGCAGAGAGGACATCACCCCCAAGGGACTTCCCACCTCCTTGGTATGAATCGCTTTGCCATCCAGCAACACGATGACATGAGTAAATAAAGCAGTAGCCTCCCCTCTCAATGGCACCATTGGCCATGGAGTGGTCAGGAAGGCCTGTCTCTGGAGTCAGATCGGTCGAGTGGAAACCAGCTCCACTGTTTACTAGCTGTGAGCCTGGGCCCATCACTCAGCCTCTCAGTACTCCAGCATCCTCACCTGTAACATGCGAATACAGTCCCTTTCTCACAGAGGTTCCCATCAGAAGTACAAGACAGCCCTGGGTAGTACCCTGTGAGACCTTGGCCAGGAGAAAGCACGTGAGAGATGCCAGCTATTGTTCTTAGCGTGCAGGCCGGTGCCAAGGGCTCCTTGGTGAGTTCTCATGGTCCAGGGTCATGCATTGTTTTCTGCAGGACTCCAGGAAGCAACTGATTTTACTGGCCTTGTTGGGGTGGAGATGGAGTCAATCTGTCCAGCCAGATGCCAGGGATAAGCCAACCAGTGAGACAGTGGAGGAGGAGAGCAGTTTGCAGACGTGCAGCTTCATAGACACTGGAAAGTGCAGAGAGCTGGCCCCAAACACAGAGGCGTGACTGATGCCCTGAGTCAGGGCCCATACAGCTGTATCCCTTATCCTGTGCTTTGGGTTAGCAAAGGAGCTATGGATGTGCTACGGATGAAGCCACCAATAATTGTCAGCATCTTACCACCTGTCACCTCCATTCTTGGCCCAACCCACTTTTGCTTTTAAGGAGAAAGAAAGCTCTCTGGTGGTGAAGCACACAGTCCTCCCAGCACTCTGTGGCAACCTTTTCAGCTCAAGCCAGGCTGCAGTCCTTCTCTGCTGGCAGAACTGGGGTCTGGTTGACAGGTGCCCAGTGGTCTGGAAGCGGAGTTGAGAAATCATAGCAGAGAGGAGAGGCTGTGAGCCTCCCGGCTGGGTTCCTGTCCTTCGTTCCTACTGTCCCAGCCCCACCACGCTCCTATCCTTCTGGTGACTTGGTGAGGTGCCAAAACATCTCTCCTCTTGCCCAAGCTGGCGACGTGTCCCTGCAGTCACCCATCACTCAGGGTCCCAAGTAAAGTAGGCACAGGAGGGCTCCTGGGTCAGCCCAGGCAGCTTGCACCCCATGCCCACCTTGAGGGTAGAGAATCCAGAGAGTGGTATCCTTCCAAACACCTCAAAACCAGACCTCAGGGTGTCCTCACTGTGCACCCCCATTGTCAGACCTCTGACAGTTTCAAATGTGAGAATGCTTCCCATCTTTCTATGGTATCAACTCTGCAGGCTTTCTTGTCAGCTAAATCTGCCCTTTTCTCCTTTCCTTTTTGAAAAGCAAGAATCAACATTAAAGACTATAGCTATACCTTACATTTCCACCTTCTTGACAGCAGACACAGGCCCCCGAGAGTCCCAAGTCGAGGAACGATCCCTTCCACCCCACCGTGCGCTTCAAGTGGGAGTTTTACAAAACTTCTGTTTACACACAGCTTTCAAAAAGCACGTCAGTTTCATGTTCTCAAAATCTCCATCCCTCCCGTCTCTCACCTCCTTTGAAGTTGGCCAGCATCTCCCACAGGAGATCTGATTGTGAGCTTTCTGACATTTGTTTGCTTAGTTGTTTTTATCTTTTATCTTTCCCACAAGGATTCCAGGCGGCTAGCAGCAAAGTACACACAGAGAATGGTTCATAAAACAAAAATAGGAGACCTTTGATGTTTGTGATTTCAAATTCCCAGTTTCAGCTCTTCTTTAATAATGCTGAAGATCGGTGACGTAGAATTTTGAAACCTCTTGAAAGTCGAGCCACTCAGCCTCAGACTTTCCTAAGAGACAGGACAGTCTGCACACTCCAGAATTAATAAAGGGTTGAAGGCTCACCCCATTCCCTCCCCAAGCCCAGCGGCACCATCTGGGACACAGCCAGCAGTGGGCCAGGGTGGCCAGCCTCCCAAGGCAACTCACTTGCCTCCTGAATCACGAGGCACTGTCCAAGACCATGCCCATGCCAAAGGGGAAATTTGTGGGGAGGGGCAGGTATGTCAATACAATTTCAATGTGCTCTCCTGCCCCTAGTGGTTTGATAATCAGATGCAACTTCAAGAATTTCTATAAATGCTGGAGAGGGTCTGGACATTCCCACTATTGGTAGGAATGTAAATTGCTGCAGCCACTATAGAAAACAGTATGGAGGTTCCCTAAAAACTTAAAAAGGGAGCCACCATATGACTCAGCAATGCCACTGCTGGGCATATACCCCCAGAAAACCGTAATTCAAAATGACACATGTACCCCAATATTCATCACAGCACTATTTACATCAGGACAGGGAATCAACCTAGATGTCCACTGACAGATGAATGGATAAAGAAGATGTGGTACATATATGCAATGAAGTATTAGCCATAACAAGGAATGAAATTAGTTCATTTGTGATGTGGATGGACCTAGAGGCTGTCATACAGAATGAAGTAAGTCAGACAAAGAAAAACAAATATCTTTATACATTGATGGATACCTGTGGAATCTAGAAAAATGGTACAGATGAACCTATCTCCAAGAAGGAATAGAGATGCAGACATAGAGGACAAATATGAACACAGAGGAGCAGGGGAGGGTGGGGAAAACTGGGAGATTAGGACTGACACATATACACTGTGTGCATGCTAAATCGCCTCAGTCGTGTCCAGCTCTTTGCAACCCCATGGACTGTAGCCCACCAAGCTCCTCTGTCCATGGGATTCTCCAGGCAAGAATACTGGAGTGTGTTGCCATGCCCTCTTTCAGGGGATTTTCAGACCCAGGGATTGAACCCGCGTCTCTTACATCTCCTGCATTGGCAGGCGGGTTCTTTACCACTGAGCCACTGGGGAAGCCTGACGTATATCCACTACCATGTGTAAAATAGACAGCTAGTGGGAACCTGATATAAAGCACAGGGAGCTCAGTTCAGTGTCTGTGATGACCTACACGGGTGGGAAGCGGGGAGGCGGGTGAGAGGTCCTAGAGGGAGGGGATATGCATATACATATAGCTGATTCCCTTCACTGTACAGCAGAAAATAACACAATATTGTTAAGCACTTCTGCTCCAATAAAAAATAAAACCACACCAAACGAAAACTAAAAATAGAGCTATCATATGCTGTATTGACAGATGAATGGATCAATAAGATGTGGTACACACACACACACACACACACACACACACACACACACACAATGGAATATTACTCAGCCATAAAAAAGAATGGAATAATACCATTTGTAGCAAAACGGATAGACCTAGAGTTTATCATACTGATAAAATATCATATGATATCACCTTTATGTGGAATCTAAAAAAACACAAATGAATTTATTTACAAAACAGACACAAACTCAAGGATATAGAAACAAATTCATGGTTACCAAAGGGGAGAGTGGTGGGGAGTGAGATAAATGAGGAGTTTGGGATTAACAGATACTTACCACTATATACAAAATAGATAAATAATAGGAATGTACTATATAGCACAGGGAATTGTATTCAATATCTTGTAATAACCTATAATGAAAACTCATCTGAAAAAGCATATATGTATACATGTAAATATAGAGAGAATTGCTTTACTGTACACCTAAAACTAACATAATATTGTAAATCAAATGTATTTCAATAAAAAATTAACAATAAAAGAATTATAAAATGACAAATCTCTGTAGTCCTTCCTCCCAAACAGAAGGCTCCCAACCCTCCCATCTGGGTCTGGGATTTTGCCCCACTTCCCAGGTAATAAGCTAGCCTGTTACTATTCCAGGGAGGCTGGCAGAAGGCATGACACCCCTGAGTCAGAGACAAATGACTTTGTTCTTCACAGCACAGAAAGCAGCATGAGCATCACGTTGGCATTTCCCACATCCCCATGCCACTGGGGATGACATCACACAGGACCATGCAGCTGGGTCCAGGCTGATGCTGGCCATGCAGTGGGTTTGCTTCAAAGCTGGAGATCACTGAGCTTGAGGCAGCCATGCTTTCATAGAGCATGGTAAGCAAGCCTCCTCTTTGTCCAGAGGGAGACATTACCCTGACTGCTTGCAGCAAATACAACCCTGAAAATTGGTCTGGATAAAGAACAGTCAGGGCCTTGCATTCTTGGCATACCCAGGAGAGGTCATCCCTCTCAATAACTTTCCTGTGATGAATTTGGGGTGGGACTTCCCAGCTTCCCAGGTCAACCAGGATGGCCGAGGGTTTCTTGGCTCTGGGTCCGTGACTTCCACATTCCCAGCCCACAGCCCTCCAAGTCCACAACCTTGACTGCTGATCTGATATCCACGAGCCAAGGTGGTGGCTGAACTTTGTGGGGCCTAGACACTGCCTGGCACCATGCCAAGCATTCTGTGTGCTTTATTTCATTTAATCCTCACACCTTTTGAGTAAGTGTGACCCCCTCCCTGTCTACCATCGACAGATAAAGAAACTGAGGTTCAGAGAAGGTAAGGGACCTACTGTCTGTCAGCCAGCTGGCAGGTGATGGAGGCAAGTATTGGCCACAGTCTGGCTGCCTCCACAGTCCAAGCTCATTGGCAGTGTTTCTGTTCCTTTCCTGGTCAAGAAGGAATGGGGGGCACTTCCTGGTTGCCCAGTGGTTAAGACTTCACCTTCCAATGCAGGGGATGTGAGTTCAATCTCTAGTTGGGGGCTAAGATCCCACATGCTTCGTGGACCAAAATCAAAGCATAAAACAGAAACAGTATTGTAACAAATTCAGTAAAGACTTTAAGAATGGTCCACATTAAAAAAAAAATCTTAAAGAAATGGGTTTTTCTTTTTCATTCTTTCTTCTTTCTTTCTTTCCTCCTTCCCTCCTTTTCTTTATTTCTCTTTCTCTTTTTATTTCTTGTTTATTTTCAATTATTATTATTATTAGCAAATTCTTCCTCACTGAAGGGCATCTTCCACTGACCTCTAGCCTCTATCTATACCCAAAGGCCTAGTTGGGATTCAGCAAGTTCTCATAGACCCTCATAGAATTAGGGTGAGCAAAGGTACACGAAGGAGCCAACTGAACAGGACCAGCTCTCAAGGCTGATCTTCTGGGCTCCTGGAACCACCCATCATGGCTCTACTTCCTCATAAATGAGTGACTGTGGCCATGCCAGGAATGCTGAAAGATCAAATGGCCCCTTTAGCAAATTAGAAACAGGCACCCTCCCTCAAGACTTTTGATTAACATTTGCACATTTGCTGGAAACCTATGATTGTAAACATACATATCTAGGGAGGTGCCTAAATTCATTCACTTCTTGCAATTGGCTAGTGCCCAACCGACACAACCATACTGGCCAGGCCAAGTCACACAGTCCCGGTTCTACACTGGTTCTGCCATTTACCAGCTGAGTGATCTTGGGCAGGTCACTGGGCTCATTGAAGCTCAGTTTCTGATAGAATGGAGTCCATGTGGCCCCCTTGTCTAACTTGCTCACAGGTTTAAAAGGGGAAATAAGAAAGAGCTGTTGTTTAAGACCCAATTCAGTTCAGTTCAGTCGCTCAGTCATGTCTGACTCTTTGCGACCCCATGAATCGCAGCACGCCAGGCCTCCCTGTCCATCACCAACTCCCGGAGTTCACTCAGACTCACATCCATCGAGTCGGTGATGCCATCCAGCCATCTCATCCTCTGTCGTCCCCTTCTCCCCCTGCCCCCAATCCCTCCCAGTATCAGAGTCTTTTCCAATGAGTCAACTCTTCGCATGAGGTGGCCAAAGTACTGGAGTTTCAGCTTTAGCATCATTCCTCCCAAAGAACACCCAGGACTTATCTCCTTTAGGATGGACTGGTTGGATCTTCTTGCAGTCCAAGGGACTCTCAAGAGTCTTCTCCAACACCACAGTTCAAAAGCATCAATTCTTTGGTGCTCAGCCTTCTTCACAGTCCAACTCTCACATCCATACATGACCACAGGAAAAACCATAGCCTTGACTAGACGGACCTTTGTTGGCAAAGTAATGTCTCTGCCTTTGAATATGCTATCTAGGTTTGCTTCTTGTAATAAGATGGAAATACTCAAAATCAGAGGCTGGGGCCTTGTCCCAGGAGGATGCAACCCTCCCAGCCTCCCCACCAGCCACAGGGGGATAATGGAATCCTTTTAACTCCTCACATGTTTTCTTTTCACTTGGGAAAATGGCTGGGCTAGTAATTGAGGTTTGCCATCAGTTTCCTCTGCTCCTACCGTCTCAGTGACCAATTCCTCCCCTAAATCCTACCCCACTCATTGCTTTTCTATTCTTTCTCCTATTCAATCTATTTTCAGAAAATGATTGGTAAGCCTCAATGATTCTCAATGGACATGAGTTTGAGCAAACTCTGGGAGATGGTGAAGGACAGGAAAGCCTGGTGTGCTGAGGTTCATGGGGTCACAGAGTCGGGCGTGACTTAGCGACTGAACAACAACAATGATTCTTTGAAAAAGTGAAGTGAAGTTGCTCAGTCCTGTCTGACTCTTTGCGACCCCATGGACTGTAGCCTACCAGGCTCCTCCATCCACGGGATTTTCCAAGCAAGAGTACTGGAGTGGGTTGCCATTTCCTTCTCCAGGGGAATCTTCCCAACCCAGGGGTCGAACCCGGGTACCCAGGTCTCCCGCATGGCGGGCAGACACTTTACCCTCTAAGCCACCAGGGAAGTTGCCTCTAAATAACTTCAGACCAAAAAGAAAAAACACCTGAATCTAATCAATGCATTTGGATCTCAGGAAAAGATATTTGGGAGCCAGTTCCTACATATGACATGGAAATATCACCAAGAAGTTGACCATCTGTTCTACTTTTGAAAAGTCTAGAATAAAGGAGATGACCCGGTGTCAAAATTTGCTGCTCTGAATCCCTCTAGTGGTTCACCATGGAAATGGCCACCATTCTCCTAGGATGGGGACTTGAAAGTTCTGCTAGTCCAGTGCTGGCTTCCAGCACCTGCCTCACTCTTTAAACAGTCATAGCAATGAGGTGAGACATTATTTGGGATTTCTGGTCATCTTTTGATGTCTAGAGAGCAAGAACCTCACTCCCTCAGATTGTTCAAGAGACCAGGTCTCTAGGCCAAGCTCAGTCTTTAGCAGGGGCAACTCTAGTCTCAGTTTAGCCTCAGTTTTCTTATCTGTGAAATGAGATTAATGACATCTGGTGTCTGTCTCTCATAAAATTGTTGTGAGGATCAAAAGAGACAGTAAAGGAAAAAGGAGGTGAAAACTACATCCATAAATAAATGTTAAGGTAGTTCTGTATGCTGTCTAGCCACATGCAACTATTTAAACTTAAATTGATTAAAATTAAATAAAAATTCAGTGCTTTAGCCACACTGCCTACATCTCAAGTGATCCGTAGCTACGTGTGGCTAGTGGCTACCGTATTACAGAACACAGATCTAGAACATTTCTATCATCACAAAAAGTTCTGTGGGACAGTCCTGCAGCCTAGAGAACTGAAGAACAAACTTCATATTCCCCACTTCTGCTCGGCCCTTGAAGGAGAAAGTTTTCATACAGCAGTCAAGTCTAGGAAGACACCGGGATCACAGTCACCCTGGGGAATACAGTTCACTTTGGCATGGACTCGTTCGTTTTGTGTGTGCATGTGTCCCATAAGATACACAGTGCACACACAGAGAGAAGCTGCATGTCTCGGCCAAGCACTGTACTAAGCTCATCGTCCTACCAGGAGGAGGGCCTGGGTTGTGCAAATATGTTTCTGCATCAGGGTCTCTGGATAAGAGGCTGTGAACAGTGCAAGGAAGTTTTATTCGCATGTCAACCTCCTGCCTCACAAACACACAACTGAAGTGGCTCCTGTTGCCTCTGGGAAGATTTTCCTGCCCTCTCCACACTCAGTCTGAGTCCTCCTGTTTCCTCCCACATTCCCCTGTTCTTCCCTTTTCATTGCACTTATCAAATTGTGTTGGAGCTTGCTGGTTTGTTTTCTGTTAAAATGTAAGTGCTCTGAGGTAGAAGCCAGATTTGTCTCATACTCTCTTGCATCTTCAGCCTCTCATACAGTGCTTGGACCGTACATAGTAGATGCTCAGAACTATTAATTAATGAGTGGTATTTATGGATGGGCGGATTTCCTGCATTCCCCCACATAAAGCCCTCAGTTACGGCTGCTGGAGATTCTCTTCATGCTGGGACACCAAATGCTTTTTAGGGCGAGGGCTAAAAAGGCATCACAAGCTGAGTGGGAAAAAGCACAACTTGATTTCTGTTTCTGGCAGTTCGGTTGACAAAAACAGAGTCCTGGATGAAATTTTTAAATTGTATTAAAAAAAAAAAACATTGCTAACTCACACAAAAACTTGTACACAAATGTTTATAACTGCATTACTCATGGTAGCTCAAAGTGGAAATGACCCACATGTCTCACATTCGACAGTGAACAAAATTTAGTTTGTCTCTACAGCAATGTTATTCAGTAATTAAAATGAATGAAGTATTAATATAAGGATGGTGAAACTTGACAGCAATATGCTCAGCAAAGGAAACTGGTCATAAATGCCATATTTTTGCATGATTTCATTTGTATAAAATATTCAGAATAGGTAAATCTATAGGGACAAAAAGTAGGGCACTCGTTGCCTCGGGCTGGCAGAAAGGAAGAGTTACCGCTAATGGCACAGGGCTTCTCTTTGGGATGACAGAAATGCTCTAAAATTAGAATGCAATGATTGCACAACTCTGTGAATATACTGAAAACCTGGTTTCTCTGATGAATTCTATCAAAAGCTTAAAAAAGTAATTAATGCCAATTTTCCACAAACTCTTTCCATCACCCCCCCCCAAAAAAATAGAACAGGAGGGAACACTTTCCAACTCATTCCATGAGGCCAATATTATTCTGATACCACAACCAGACAATGACATTACAAAAAAGAAAACTACAGACTAATATTCACTGTGAATATAGAGCCAAAATCCTCAACAAAATAATAAAAAGCTAATCCCAGCAACATATAAAAGGGATTATATATCATAACTAATTTATCCCAGGATGTAGTGAAGTGAAAGTCACTCACTTGTATCTGACTCTTTGCAACCCTATGGACTGTAGTCTGCCTCTTTCCATGGAATTCTCCAAGCAAGTATATGGGAGTGTTTAGCCATTCCCTTCTCCAGGATATAAGGTTGGTTAAAGCAATTAGTGTAATAAACCATATTAATAGAATAAAAGACAAAAAAAAATAATCATCTTAATATATGGAGAAAAAGCATTTGACACAATGCAACACTCTTTCATGATAAAAACACACAATAAAATAGGAATAGAAAAGAAACTTTCTCAACCTGATAAGGGCAATTACCAAAAACCCACAGCTAACATCATACTTAATGGTGAAAGATTAAATACTTTTCCTTCAAGTTCAGGAACAAAACAAGGATGTCTGCTCTCATCTCATCACTTCTATTTAATGTTGTATGGGAAGTTCTAGCCAGGGCAATCAGACAAGAAAAAGAAATAAAAGGCATCCAGGTTGAAAAGGAAAAAGTAAAACTATTTTTATTCACAGATAACATAATCATGTATATTGAACATCCTGAAGAGTTCACAGTAATAGCAGGAAAAAGAAAAAAATTAGAACCAATAAATAAGTTTACTAATATGCAGGATAGAAAATAAACATATGAAAAATCAGTCGTATTTCTATACACTAGCAATGAATAGTCTGAAAGTGAAATTAACAATGCAATTCCATTTATAATAGCATCCAAAAGATGAAAATATTTTGGAATACATATAACAAGATTATTATAAGATTTGTACACTGAAAACTATAAAACAGTCCTGAAAAAATGAAAGCAAACCTATGGAAAAACATACATGTTTAGGGAGCAGAATATTTAATCTTGTTAGGATGGCAATTGTTCCCCCAAATATTTACAGATTCAATATAATCCTTATCAAAATCCCAGCTTCTGTGGGATTTTTTTTTTTTTTTTTGCAGACATAGGCATAAAATTCACATAGAATGCAAAAGATGTAGAATATATCCAAAAAACTTGAAAAGAACAAATTGGGAGGACTCACACTTCTCAGTTTCAAAACTTACCTCAAAGCTACACTTATCAAGACAGTATAGAACTGACATAAATTTAGATGTGTGGATCCATGGAATGGAATTGAGAGCCTAGCAATAAACCCTTACATTTATGATCTCTTGTCCTCAGTTCTTGAAATGAGAGCCTTAAAGGCTAAATGGGTGTCTTGTTATTTGTTAATAACAAGCCACTTTCCACCATAACTTGGTTTATGTTAATAAGGTGAGTTTTGGAAAGCAGGAAGGATGGAGACTGGTGGCCAAGGGAACCAACCCTGAATAGAAGTTTCCAACTTTCAGTCCTAATCCTGAGCACTCCAAGGGAGGGAGAGGGACTAGAGGTTAAAGCGATCACCAGCAGTCAGTGATTTAATCAATCCTGCCTGTGTAAGGAAACATCCATAAAGACCCAAAAGGAGGAGGTGCAGAGAGGTTCCAGACTGGGGGAACAGGACCCTTCCTATGCCCCATGCCAGGCTCCAAACTCCATGAAGATAGAAGCTCCTTTGTTCAGGACTTCACCCTATGTATCTTTTAATCTGGCTATTGATTTGTATCCTTTAATATCCTTTGAGATAAATTGGTAATATAGTAAGTAAACTGATTTCCTGAGTTCTAAGAGCTTCTCTAGGCTTCCCAGCTGATGCTAGTGGTAAAGAATTTGAATGCTAATGCACGAGACATAAGAGACGCAGGTTCGATCCCTGGGTCAGGAAGATCCCTTGCAGGAGGAAATGGCAACCCACTCTGGTATTCTTGCCCATGAACAAGGAGATTGGTGGGCTACAGACCTTGAGGTCACTGAGAGTCAGACATAATTGAAGCAAACACGCATGCATGAACTGCTCTACCCAACTAGTAGAACTCAAAAAGAGAGTTGTGTCAACTTCCAGTTTATAGCCAGTTGATCAGAAGCATAGATAACAATCTGGACTTGTGACTGGCATCTAAAGTTCATACTGGCAGATTAAACAAGCCTATGAAAGCTCCAGTCTGTAGTCGGTTGCTTTGGGCTTGACATGGGCGCCTTCAGTAGGTGGAGAGTGGGTGGCAGTCTCGTAGGAGATGCAGCCTTTAGACTGGAATCTGAAAGTGTCAGAATTGGGTTAAATTGTAGGACACCCAGCTGGTGTTTGGAGAATTGCTTGGTGGTGTATGAAAACCACCCTCACCGCCATCCCTCTGCCCTTCCACCCCCATGCTGGAACTGGTCCCAGAACTTTTCATACATTTAGCATATTTCAGAAAGTCAGTTACAAGGCAGGCTCTGGGCCTTTATAAACCGGGTCTTTGCCGACACAGCAGAACATAAGCCCAGTGAAGCGGCTGTCCCTCTGCCCTCAGGGGCCTCCTCTTGCCCTGAGAGCCGCCACGGTCAGTCCCTATGACAGGCACCGTCTTGGTGAGGCGATGTCATTTGTGGCTCAGGTGACGGGTTATGGAGTCAAAGAGCCCTGGATTCAAACCTTGGTTTGGATGTTCCCACAGACTTTGGGCATCTTCATCTCTCAGTTTCAGCTTCTGCATCTGGTTGGGGATAACATTTGTCTCCCAGGTTTGCTGCTGGCAACCTGCAGCCTGTTTACGCAGAAAACCAACATCGAGCTCACAGCACAGGCCTGGTGCGTATGAAGCAGTCAGCACACACCAGATATTCTTATTACTCATTTTGTTCTGTGGAGACTCAGCTCACCTGCTTGTAGGGCACAGGAAGGACAGAAGAGGGTTTTTTTTCCCTCTGTGTCCTGATGACCATACAGCTACTTAGAAAGAGAATCCAGGCAGCCTCTTTCTGACTGCAGATTCCTTATGAAAAATGGGTCTAAAATGGGCCCCAGAGAGCCCCGTCAATGTTAAGGAAGACTTAGCATAGCTGCACCGCTCCTCAGGCCCTCCACATCCCAGAGGAGGTCAGTTACCATTCACTGCTCAGCCTTTATGAGTATTTTTAAAACTTTTCTTTGAACCTATCTATAGGATGGTGTCTTCAAATGTCTTGCCCAGGTGACAAAGTTCTTTATTAATAGATCCAAAGGATAGCTATGTCCATTGCATAACTCATCTTTCATGGTTCTCTTAATAATCCACCTATTTTTAAAAAACGGTGCTTCTTCTCTAAAGTTTCTCATGACTCTGAAATGTTGATGCTTTCATTTCATTAACATTAATGGCTTCCTAGACCAAATGGTGCAAAATATCAAAAAAAGTGGGGAAGTCATATATGCATTCCATGAACAGTAAGATTGTCATACTGATTTCCAATTCTCTCTTCTCTGGGGTTTCTGTGAGTTGACTGAAGGTCAGTTAAGTACTGAGAATTGTATTAGGTCTGGAGTGCAGCAAGGTGAGCCTGGAAGATGGAACTTCTGATCCAGCGGGGGGCTAAAGACTCTTACATGGACAATCATGATGCAGGGGGGTGGTGACCTGAAAGAATGGGATGAGTGTGGGTGTTGTTGGATGAGCTAGAAGAGGCATTTACCCAGAGTCGGAATCAGCAGAGGTGTGGGCTAGGGGCAGGATGGTAGGCTGGATTCTTGGGAAGAGAATGCTGAAATGGAGTTTGGGGTGTGGGATGTTGCATGGGGTGAACTCCTGGGAAAGGAAGGTGAGGAGGCAGGATGGGGCCAGGGAAGGAACTGAACTACGGTGGTGTCGCCCCAGCAAGCTGCGGCTGGCTGGGTGGGGGGCTCCGGAGAGCAGGCAGCCTGTCACGGGGTCCCTGGTGGGGCTGACACTGCCCCGCGGGAGCCCCGCACAGCGTTTGGATGTGGAGGCCTGCGGCCGGCAGCCGGGGCTGCTCGCTCACGCGTCCCTCATGAGAGGAGCCTCCCCGAAGGCGGATCCGGGTCTGCCGGCCTCGTGGCTGCCTGGGAGGAGGCTTCCTGAAACAGGTGACATCCAAACCAAGACGTGAAGGACAAACACGAGGTACAGATGTGAACTGGGCGAGGGGTGGGAGCAGGTGGAGGGAATGGCATATGTGGCCAGGAGGGCGGGAGCGGGCCAAGCCGGGCCAGGTGGGGCCGGAGGGGCGGCGTGCCGACAGGAGACAGCAAAGTGCGCAGGGCCTCGAGGGCCCCTCCCTGGGGTCTGGACTGCATCCTAAGGGCCGTGGAGGTGCGCTTACAGGGGAGTTGGCCCTGACCTCTGTTCCCGAGGGTGGGCTGGCAGATGGGGGTGCGTGGGGCTCGAGGCGTGAGGCATGAGCTCCTGCTGAGAGAGGGAGGGGCTCCAGGGAAGGCCCCTGGAGAAGGGCGCTCCTGAGAAGGATGGCTCACTCCAGCCGGTGCGTGGACCGGCCCGTGGCTCCCTCTGAGGAGGAGACAGAGGCCTCCCGAGCCTTAGGAAGGCCTGGCACCTTCCACCATTGCAGTTTTGAGAGCGGTCCAGCTACTCCACGTGGCTCCACTCACAGCCTGTATCCTCATCAATTTCCCCTTTCTCATATCCTGGTGGGCTGCCGTCTATGGGGTCGCACAGAGTCGGACACGACTGAAGCGACTTAGCAGCAGCAGCAGCAGCATATCATTTTGCAGCAAATTCCAAGCATTATGTAATTTAATCTCTAAAAGATAAGGATATTTAAAAAAAGAAAACCATGGAAAACAGAATGGAGGTTCATCAAAAAGTTAAAAATAGAGTTGCCATATGATCCAGAAATCCCACTCCTGGGATTATACCCAAGCAAAACTATGATTGGAAAAGATAGATGCACCCCTGTGTTCATAGCAGCACTATTTACAAGACATGGAAGCAACCTAAATATCCATCAACAGAGGAATGGATAAAGAAGATGTGGTGCAGATTAAAATGGAATATCACTTGGCCATAAAAAATGAAATACTGCCATTCGCAGTAACATGGATGGACCTAGAGGTTATCATACTAAGCGAAGCGAAGTGAAGTCGCTCAGTCATGTCCGACTCTTTGCAATTCCATGACCATGGGATTCTCCAGGCAAGAATACTGGAGTGGGTTGCCATTTCCTTCTCCAAAGCGAAGTGAGTCATAAAGAGAAAGATAAATACTATATGATATCTCTTATATGTGGAACCTAAAATCCAACATAAATGAACATATGTAAGAAACAAACAAACTCACAGAGAACACGCGGTTGCCAAAGAGAAGGGCAGTGGGGGAGGGAAGGATTGGGAGCTTGGGATTAACAGAAGCAAACTATTATATATAGGATGGATAAACAAGATCCTACTGTATAACACAAGGAACTACATTCAATATCCTGTGTTAAAGATCATAGTGGAAAAGAATATGAAAAAGAATATTTATGTATAACTGATACATATGTATATATATATTTCTTGCTGTATAGCAGAAATTAATACAACATTGTAAATCAACTATACTTTAATAAAAATTTCAAAAGAATAAAAAAATAAACCACAGTACTAATGTAACCTGAAGAAACTTCAAGGTTTCTTGATATCAAATGAAATATCAAACTTTGATTTGTCTCAGAATGTAATAGATGTTAATTTTCTACCATTGGTGTAAATCAGGACCCAAGCAAGGTCTACTCACTGTGTTTGGGTGGTATGTTTTTAAGTCTCTTTTAATCTACACGTTTCTCTGCCATCACTCCTCCCCTTCACAAAAGCCACCCTCACCCCCATATGTGAACCGTGAACTTCCAGATGTTCAAGCTGGTTTTAGAAAAGGCAGAGGAACCAGAGATCAAATTGCCAACATCCGCTGGATCGTAGAAAAAGCAAGAGAGTTCCAGAAAAACATCTATTTCTGCTTTATTGACTATGCCAAAGCCTTTGACTGTGTGGATCACAATAAACTGTGGAAAATTCTGAAAGAGATGGGAATACCAGACCACCTGACCTGCCTCTTGAGAAACCTATATGCAGGTCAAGAAGCAGCAGTTAGAACTGGACATGGAACAACAGACTGGTTCCAAATAGGAAAAGGAGTACATCAAGGCTGTATATTGCCACTCTGTTTATTTAACTACTATGCAGAGTACATCATGAGAAACGCTGGGCTGGAAGAAGCACAAGCTGGAATCAAGATTGCTGGGAGAAATATCAATAACCTCAGATATGCAGATGACACCACCCTAATGGCAGAAAGTGAAGAGGAACTAAAGAGCCTCTTGATGAAAGTGAAAGAGGAGAGTGAAAAGTTGGTGTAAAACTCAACATTCAGAAAATGAAGATCATGGCATCTGGTCCCATCACTTCATGGGAAATAGATGGGGAAACAATGTACAGTGACAGACTTTATTTTTTTAGGCTCCAAAATCACTGCATATGGTGAATGCAGCCATGAAATTAAAAGATGCTTCCTTCTTGGAAGAAAATCTATGACCAACCTCGACAGCCTGTTTAAAAGCAGAGACATTACTCTGCTGACAAAGGTCCATCTAGTCAAGGCTATGGTTTTTCCAGTAGTCATGTCTGGATGTGAGAGTTGGACCATAAAGAAAGCTGAGTGCCGAAGAATTGATGCTTTTGAACTGTGGTGTTGGAGAAGACTCTTGAGAGTCCCTTGGACTGCAAGGAGATCCAAACAGTCCATTCTAAAGATCAGTCCTGTGTGTTCATTGGAAGGACTGATGTTGAAGCTGAAACTCCAGTACTTTGGCCACCTCATGCGAAGAGTTGACTCATTGGAAAAGACTCTGATGCTGGGAGGGATTGGGGGCAAGAGGAGAAGGGGATGACAGAGGATGAGATGGCTGGATGGCATCACTGACTCGATGGACGTGAGTCTGAGTGAACTCGGGGAGTTGGTGATGGACAGGGAGGCCTGGCGTGCTGCGATTCATGGGGTCGCAAAGAGTCGTACACGACTGAGTGACTGAACTGAACTGATGATATATATGTGTGTGTGTGTATATATATATATATATATATATATATACACACATACATACACACAGCACATCTTCTTTATCCATTCCTTCTTCAGTGGACAGTTAGGTTGCTTCCATGTTCTGGCTATGGTTAATAGTGCCACAATGAACATGGGGTACATGGATCTTTTTGAATTATGGTTTCTCCAGTATTTTTAATTTTTCTAAGAAACTCTCATACTGTTCTCCATAGTGATGGTGCCAATTTACATTTCCACCAGCAGTGTAAGAGGGTTCCCTTTTCTTCACACCCTCTCCAGCATTTATTGTTTGTAGATTTTTTGATGATGCCCATTCTGACTTGTGTGAGGTGATCTCATTGTAGTTTTAATTTGCATTTCTCTATTAATTAGCAATGTTGAACGTCTCTTCATGGGCCTATTCTGCCCTATTCTTGCCCCCTCTAGCATACTCTGAGCAGCTGTTTCCTTGTAACAGAGTGCTTCTTACTAAAATGTTGAAAAGTGTTGCATTTGTTACTGATTAGAGTTCACTTTTCATGGAAAATATGATCTATGTTCTAAGGAGATTTACTTCTTTCTACTCCCTTTGCATAAAGCTCTTGATTTCTGCTCACGGTAGGATAATGGCTCCCTCTTAATGTGTGATTGTTCTCTTTGCTTTGGGTCAGGGACTATAACTGTTCTAGACCAGATGAGCTTTGAGCCTAAACCAGATTCCCTCTGTGGGGAACCTGGCCAGGCCTGGGCCCTGGTGGAGCTTTGTTGGGCAACCTTCCCACATGCAGCAGCCCCAGGCTGGTGCCATGTAACCATTCCTCTTCAGCTGACATTAATGATAAGGATAATTGTTGTTCAGAAACACTGGAAGGACTGCCATGCAGTGAGGAACGTCTACTCACCCTGGGCCACTCCAGAGGCAGTGGCCCAAGCATGGCCTAACAAAGAAACAGTCTTGGCTATGCTATGCCCTAAGGAGGAGTTTTTAGATAACCAGAACACCCCGAAAGAGAAGGGGCTCTCCATCAGGAGAGGTGCTCCCAGGGGCCACCTGTCAGGATGCCTGGATACATGACTCTGCCCTGGGTGGGGGTGGCTTGGAGGACTTGAAAGTGAGGCCCTGACCATCTCTAAGGTTCCTGGGTTTCTACCGTGCTTGTTTATGACTGAAATCCCATTTGTGGGGGAAGTTAACTGGCTCCTGAGACGATCACACCCACGACCTCAAGCTCATTTATGTCTTTCATGTCATCCTCAGAATTGGCCGTCCCTGATCCTTTCTTCCCAGAGCCTCACTTCCTGGTCAGAGAGGTAGCACGCAGGAAATTTAGTCTAAGGGAGCACAGAGAAGGACAAGGAATACACATTAATAATCCAGCCCCTACTGACAGTGTACAAAGTGCTTTCAGACACATTGATTCACTGCATCCTTATTACAAACCCCGTGAAGTTGAGTGAGCAGGAATCACTATTCCCACATTACAGAGAAGGAAACTCAAATGGAGCAATGACTTGTCGAGTGTCACTTAGGTTGTACTTGGCAGGACCAAGCTTCCTTCTGCAAGTAAAAAGATGAGACAGAGCACAGCCCATGCTGGTCAAAGGTTGAAGTGTAGAGGTGATGCTCCCTGAGTGTCTGCTAGGAGCTGGGTGCTGTGAGAGAGGGTGAGTGCAGACACGAATAGGATTTTCTCCACTGGGAAATGCTGACGATCAAATAAATGCTCTTGCAATGAGAGGCACACATGTTCCCTTCGGCATCCTTGAATCTTAGAGCTAGAAAAGCATTTTGTCCAGCCCATCCACCTCGCCAATGTGAAGCACACTAAGCTTGATTTCACAATGTTTGATTTATGTGGTTCATAGCTGTATGTTCTCAAGAACTTGTTTCACTGTTTTTCTTTTCCCAAGATTGCTTAAAAACTAATGTGCCAAGCATTCTGCTAAGCACTTTACTCACTTTAGTAGAATTTGTCATTGATAGTTATAAACAGAAGTTAATATTGAGAGGCTGAATAAACAAATGGGCAATCACTTGACCCTATATGAAGATAGAACTCTACAGCAACCAGCCCCAGAGGCCAAACCACAACCCCAGTAGCAAAAGAGCCCCAAATAGTTAGAACTTAGGACTGACAGCTTCCATAATTGTTGCCTCCACCTCCAACTCTGATCCAATCAGAGAAAGGCAAATGTTCCTCCCTAACCAATCACAGAAGAGGGTCTACTTCCTTAGCCCGCCTCCAGCTTCCCAGTGCCAACAGCCTCCAGTCAGGGCTCACCTGAAGTCTTCTCTTCTACCCGTGACAGACCTTCTAACTCCCCTGCCTGCATTTGATTTTTTACCAAGCCCAACTGATGGTGGCTGGCCCTTGTTATAGAAAACTCTGAACAATGGCCTCTGTATGTTCCAATCTGAGTGGTCTTTATTTCCACAGTATTTAGTATATACTAATATTATTTCCATTATATATATATTTTTAAAAAACCCTGAGGCACAGTCCATCCATATCCCTTCAGGCATTTGAGTGCAGGTCTGAAAGAGTCTAAGGCTCACACTCTGAACCCCTTTATCTCATAGACCTTCACTGACCCCTGGACTTCTGCTTAACCTGGGTCTCCTCTTCCTCTTGGCCACTCCAGGGTCTCATCTTTCTCCTTTAGTCCTCTGGCCACCTTCTCTGCTCCCCACACTCTTTGTCCCTAAACAAGGTAGACACTGTGGAGTCTCAGTGGACCCCAGCATGGTGCAGTAACAGGAATAATGAACTCTTAACTCTTAATCTGGGCTAGTCACTGTTTCACATGTTCTGAGTATAACACGGTTATGGCAACCCACTCCAGTGTTCTTGCCTGGAGAAGCCCAGGGACGGCAGAGCCTGGTGGGCTGCCATCTATGGGGTCGCACGGAGTCGGACACGACTGAAGCGACTTAGCAGAAGCAGCAGCTCTTAATCTGGGCTAGTCACTGTTTCGTATGTTCTGAGTATAACACAGTTACTCTTCACAACAACTCTGTGGTATATGCACCAATGTCCCCATTTTATAGATAAGGAAATGGAGGTGTAGAAGAGTTAAGTAACTTACGTGACATCACCCTGCTAGTAAGTGGCTGAGCTGAGAGTCAGACCCAGGTGGTCTGAATCCCAGGCCTAATCCCACATTATACACTATGCTAGACATTAGAAGGAGCAAAGACAGGGAAGGTACAAAGATGCCAGAATCTCTCCAACTCTTACAGGCAGTACAGGTTGTCTTCTTCCTGCATAAATCCTTCTGCCCCCAGGACCAGTCCCATCTTATCACCTTCTTTTCACCTGGGGGAAGCCATTTCCTTGGGCTCCATCCCAACAACCTGCCTGGTGGCTCAGATGGTAAAGAATCTGTCTGCAATGCAGGAGACCCGGGTTCAATCCCTGGGTTGGGAAGATCCCCTGGAGAAGGGAATGGCTTCCCACTACAGTATTCTTACCTAGAAAATTCCATGGACAGAGGAGCCTGGTGGGCTACAGTTCATGGGGTCAAAAAGAGTTACTAACACTTTCACTTTCATATCCCAACAGAGAGGTGGTCTCTTAAGGTATTTTCTCACCCAGCCAGTACCCAAAAGGGAAGAAAGCTCTACAGAGCTCTCTTTAAAAAAAAAAAGTTACTCTGGCCCCTCGATCAGGAAGGCAAGGAGAGAGGCATCTGAACTGAACTCTCTGAGCCATAAATAAAGGGTGATGGAGCTGAGGGGGGAGCAATAGGGGAAAAGATACTGCCCTAGTTGGTGGCAAGGTCATCTCTACATCAGTCAGCTCTGTATTTCATACAGGAGAGTGAGGGCAGAAGGACAAGCTCTCTGGAGAGTCCTAGAAACCTGGAGAAGTCTGGTTCAGTTGTATCCTGGGTGCTGACTTCTGCTCCCACCCCCAGCCCCAGAAGGAATAAATATGTTCAGTTTTGAAGGCCTGGTAGACGTGAAAGGTGGCATTAAAGAAGGGAAGGAGAGAATGTATGGGGCATTTAAAATTTTTCCCAATGATAAGAATCACTGGAATTGTTGTTTAGTAACCGGATTACTAGACATCTCTTCTGGAAATTCTAATTCAATAGCTCTGTATTGGGCCCCTGAAAATTGTTTTCAAAGATTTTCCAGGTGATCTTTATCTTCAGGAGAGTCTGGGACTCCTGGGAAAAGCCATTGACTTTTTAAAGTTGTTGGGAGTGGGGAGCTAGTTAGATCTGCAATTCAGTGGACTGGAATTACTTGGAAGAACCGAAAGGTCCACAGAAATCTGTGGAAAGGCTGTTGTAATAATCGAGGTGACATGTTGTGGTCACTTGTTCCTACGTAGTAATGATGGAGATGGAAGGAAAACTCGGTGATAGACATGGGGCTGGAGGAGGAGGACTGTGTTGGAGAGGACAGCTGAATCTGGCTTGTGCAGCCAGACAGCTGGCAGGGCCATTGGCCAACACAGTGACAGTGCAAGAAAGCAAAGATCACGTGTTCATGTTGAACTGAGTTTGAAACGCCACTGAAATGGCGTTTAAGATATCAAGGAAGCAATCGAATGAATTCATCTGGAAGTCAGAGGAGATACCTGCACTAGAGAAGTAAATATCCCGGTCATAGGTCTGTAGGTGGGAATTAAACCTGCAAATATGTTTAAGGTTGTCGGGGGAGATCACACAGAGTCAGTACTGAGAGGACTTATGCTGAAGCCTTGAGGAGCTCCATGGGAGGATAGGATGAGGAAGGTCAGCCTTCAGTGGAGACAGAGAAGGGAAAACCAAAAAGATCAGAGGAAAACCAGAAGAGAGTGGTGTTCCAGGAACAAAGCTGGATCTTTTAGAGGGACCCCTGTGGCCCCTGTATCATAGGGTGATGAGTCAGGCAGATGGGGCAGGTGTGCTTTTTTTTATTCTGAATAATTTTTTTTCCTGATGATCTTTAGCCACACCAAAAAAAAAAAAAAAAAAGCCTGAAACCTGAGCACTTCTTTCTGTCTCACTGTTTAACTGATGTAACTGAGGTTTGCTGCCTGTAGGAATAAGAGACTCCTAGCAATCAAACTGTTTCAGTGAGCCTCTCAAAAGAATTTTTGATCTTATGTTTCTCTGTTTCTTTCGAATGCAATTTTGCTACACTGAACCCATTTAAATATAGTTATATCTTCAGAACATTAGGACCAGGGAGTCAGGTCAGGTTCTTTTTGTTTTAAACCTTGAATAACTTATTACTCCACATGAAACAGTAGCAATTCTGCTTTTATGAGTCTTCCCAGTTTTCAAGCCTCATTTGAAATCTTCATGCAGCGAAGATAAAACAGTTAAATTGAAAAGAGGGGACAAAGCTACATTTTATTGAAAGGAACAAGTGTGGTGTTTTGGTTTTTTTGGCTCCAGCTACTGCATTAAGAATAGTTTTGATGCCCACGAAAGAAAAAAGGCTCTTGGAAAATGGGGCAGTGGCAACTTCTCCCACTGGCGCTGCAGCAGACACTTTGGGTGAGCATATTTGTAGGCATTTAGTAAGAGGTGGTTTTCAGAAGCATTATTCATGCATTCCATAAATATTTATGGAGCATTTACTTTGATCCAAGCATGGGACAAGGCACTAGGATGGTTACAGCCATCTCCAACTTTCCCTTTTAACGTGTGACTCTGCACAGTTGCAAAGAGGAATAACAAGAACCAGAACAGTTGAAGTCTGGGCAGCTGACAGCATCGGCAATTGCAAAGACAGCGACTCTGTGAGTGTCCCGAGCCTAAAACTTCTACGGCAGCAGATCCACCATGACTCAAGGAAGTCATCCCTGCAGTGTCCCTGAATAGAGTCTGGATGATGAGGGTGATCCAGAAACAGACAATGGAGGGAGGGAGTGCAGATCCAGACATGTGCAACCTGGCCACTTGCCCCACCAATAGTAGGAAGTCCTGTTTTTAAGGTACCTATTAGTGCCTGCTATGGCCCAGGTACTTTGCTAAACATCAGAAATGCCAAAGTCATCAAGAAAGTCATAGACCCTACTTTCATAGAGCAGAGGCTCTCAACGTGGGGAGATTTCCCTCCCACCCAGGGGATATTTGGCAATGTCTGCAGACATTTTTGGAGAAGGCAATGGCACCCCACTCCAGTACTCTTGCCTGGAAAATCCCATGAACAGAGGAGCCTGGTGGGCTGCAGTCCATGGAGTCACTAAGAGTCGACATGACTGAGTGACTTCACTTTCACTTTTCACTTTCATTCGTTGGAGAAAGAAACGGCAACCCACTCCAGTGTTCTTGCCTGGAGAATCCCAGGGACGGGGGAGCCTGGTGGGCTGCCATCTATGGGATCACACAGAGTCGGACACGACTGAAGTGACTTAGCAGCAGCAGCAGACATTTTTTATTATCATGATTTGGGAGGGGGTTGCTATCAACATCCTACAATACATAGGGAGCACCCATAGCAAAGAATTATCAGGCTAAAAATATCAACAGTGCTGAGGTTGAGAAGACTTGTCGTTAAGTATAAAGTCTATGATCATCAAACAAGTAAAGTGTAATTAGTGTCAAGGTAGAGGAAGCTCAAGATATTGCAAGAATCTGTACTATGAGGACTTAACCTAGAGAGCAGGGCAGGTCTCTGAGAACTGGGGATGTTTAAACTAAATCCCCAAGAATGAGCCCCAAGAATGAGTAGGACATTGCAACACAAGGGAGTAGGGATGGGAGACCCAGGAAATGGGGAAGAGTATATACAAAGACCTGGAGGAGAAATAGATCTCTCAAGGAATTGAGAGATGTAGTACGGCTGGAGTAGTCTGAAAAAGGAAGTCAAAAAGATGAGTCACAGAAGTTTTTACAAGGCCCCCTATTGATACGTGTGTGTGTGTGCACTAAGTCACTTCAGTCATGTCCAACTCTTTGCAACCATATGGACTGGAGCTTGCCAGGGTCCTCTGTCCATGGGGTTCTCCAGGCAAGAAGCCTGGAGTGGGTTGCCATGCTCTCCTCCAGGGGATCCTCCCAACCTAGGGATTGAACCTGTGTCTCTTGCAGCTCCGGCCTTGCAGGTGGATTCTTTACCTTTATCACTGAGCCACTGGAGAAGCCCCCTATTGATACCCACTAGGTGTCTACCAGGCTCTGTGCCTTGTTACCATGCTGGCAAGTCCTACCTGAACCCACTAGCTTTTAGTCTTGAGAAGTGAAGGATTTGGGCTTTTATCCTAAGGGCAGCCATGTAACAGCTTTATTCAGGAGGTGATAGAGTATGACTGGCGTTGTGGAAAGCACGCAGAGGCTGGATTTGAGAGCAGAAAGAGAGGAGGCAGGAGGACCAGTAGAGGTTGTTATGGTAACCCAGATGGCAGATAGTGATGGCCTGAACCAGGAGAGACCTGTGCATGTGGAAGAAAGAGAGAGTCCAGAGATACGAAGTAGATACATATATGTGCATAAACAGTTTCAAATCACATTAAAATACAAGAATGTAACTCTACTCATCGACTGGATTTGCTGATGAGTACTGACCACAGTTACCTCCTTACTTGTTCTGTTTTCCTTCTCCAATTGTTTGCATGAGCTAGGAAAGTTATAATACTTGACACTCCTGACCATGGCTGATGTTCTCAAAAACCTGAAGTTCATGTTTCCCTTCCCCGCCTCCTCCCTGTCCAATCCCCACGATTATGTGGAAAAGAAGGGTGGGCCCTGTGCTGTGGTGCTTCTCAACGCTGCCTGCTTCTCTTGAGGGCCAGGCCCCTGTCTCTACTCTTTGGTGTCCTTCTTTCCCTGATCCTATATACCTTACCCATTCCAAGGGGCCTGCCCTGTTTTCAGATGCCTGGCACACGGAGGTTTGGAGAATCTGTTCATTCACTGATGGGCCCTTGTTTTCTGGCCCTTTTCCTTTGGTGACAATGGTTGCTGCCCTTATTGATCAGTCCTTCAAGATTTCCCTAATTCTGCTGTAGCAAATGACCACAAGCTTAGTGGCTTAAATCATCACACATTCATCCTCTTATCGTTCTGGAGGTTGGAAGTCTAAAATCAAGGCGTTGAAAGAGCTGCCTCCTTCTGGAGACTCTAGCAAAGAGTCTGTTTTTCTTGCCTTTTCCAGTTTCTAGATGTTGTTTGCATACCTTGGCTTGTGGTCCCTGCTTCTGTTGTCATATTTCTGTATTTTCCTCCACTTCCACTGTCACATCAGCTTCTCTGACTCTTATCCTCCTGTGAAAGCGAAAGTGTAAGTCCTCAGTTGTGTCCAGCTCTTTGCAACCCCATGGACTGTAGCCCGCCAGGCTCCTCTGTCCATGGGATTCTCCAGGCAAGAATATTGGAGTGGGTTGCCACTCCCTTCTCCAGGGGACCTTCCTGACCCAAGGGTCAGAGCCAGGGTCTACCTGCATTCATCTTCTCTAACGCATATCCTCCTAATTCCTCTTAAAATGATCCTGTAACTCTACTGGGTCACCAGGACAGTGATAATCTCTCCTATTTTAAGATTCTGAACTTCTATCTGTTTAGTGCTTTTTGTGAAGGTAATATATGAATAAATTCCAGGGATTAGGACGTGGACATACTTAGGGGGTCATCACTCAGCCTCCTACAGGTCTCTCATAGCTGCTGCATCCTTGCTCATTACTGTGAAGAGTACCCATCTTCCTTGCTGGAGGGTAAGCCCCATTGGTTCTTCTGAAAAAAGCCATTGCCTGTCCCCCTTCCATAATCACTCCAAGCATGTTCTTTTGGTTCCCACCAACAGGCTCAGCTATTTTCAAAAGGATGTTCTGAGTCAGGGTGACTAAATTAGGGACTTCCAGGCTCAGATCCACATTTGTCCCCAGTACTTTATGCCTAGATGAGGTGCAGACTCACCTTTCCCTTCATTTATTCCAGCATTAAGGAAGAAGTTAAAACAAGGCAAACAAACAAAAACCCCTTCTGCTTACAACGATCTGTTATGCTTCTTTTAGGATGCTGTCATTGTCATGGTGACCAGAAGCTAGAGATTCTCTCACCTCTTTCCCATTTCCCACCCCTCTGTACCCACCCTTCAGCAAATCTCCGTTGCATTCATCTATGGATATTTCAGGGCCATTCTTCTACCTAAAAAAAAAAAGTCCTCTTTCTGCTTTCTGCAAGTGGGCATCTCTGTGACCAGTGAATCCAGCCCTGGGATATATAAGGCATTAATTGGCACCTCTTGACCTGCTTCCTCCAGGCAAATGGAGGAGGGACAGCTGATGTACTTCCAATGAATAAATAATAAGCATTCTGCTGCCAGCACTCTGCGTGCTGTGAATGTCAATGCCTGCAACAGAGAAAGATATGGGGAGGGACTGAGGGAGGAAAGAGCTGGTCCAGGGCCCGGAAAGAGCAAGGGCCACTGAGTGTACTTGTCAGAACCCCCTCTTCCACACTGCTGTCCACAGTGACACATCAATTCCTGTAGTTACACACCCCATCCCCCCGACCACTGTGGTCCAAGGTCCATCAAGGCCCAGGAGGCTGGACTGGAGGAACTAAGGTATAAGCTTTAGGATAAAAAGATGTGATGCTGTTTCCAGCTGTGTGACTCAGGCAGGGCAAGCTGCCAAGCACAGCTTCCCCATCTGCACACTGTGCTCAGGACCTCTGCCCCGCCTGCTCTGAGATCCCTGTGGTGAGGGTCACTTCAGACCCCTGATGTGAAGGTGCTTTCTGGACGTGGTGGGGGGCTGCCACACGGTGATGATGGCAGTGGTGGTGACAGTGCCCTAACACTGGAATCAGACAATGTATCGACTTTTCAGATTGGTTTCTGTCACTTAGCACTTAAGGTTCCTCCATGGATTTTCATGGCTTGATAACACATTTCTTTTTATTGGCTGTGTTATATTCCATTGTATGGATATGCCACACTATTCACCTATTGAAGGACATCTTGGTTGCTTCCAAGTTTAAAGCTGCTATAAATATTCATGTGCAGTTCTTGTGTGGACATAAGTTTTCAACTCACTTGGATAAATATTTGAGCCTGATGATTTCTGGATCATATGAGGCACTTATGTTTAGCTTTGTAAGAAACTGCCAAATTGTCTTCCAAAATGGCTGAACCATTTTGCATTTCCATCAGCAATGAAGGAAAGTTTCTGTTGTACCCACATTCTTACAAGCATCTGCTGTTGCCATTGCTTTGGATTTAAGCCATTCTAATAGGTCTGCAGTAGTATCTTGTTTTAATTTGCAATCCACTGACAACATATAATGTTGAGCAGTTATTCATGTTTATTTGCCATATGTATGTCTTTACTGGCAAGCTGTCCACTTAAAATTTTGGACCATTTTAAAATTAAGTTGTTTTCTCATTGTTAAGTTTTAAGAGTTCTTTGTGTATTTTGTTGACAGTCCTTTATCAGATATGTGTTTTGCTGAGATTTTCTCTCCGTCTGTGCTTGTCTTTTCATTCCCTTAATCGGGTCATTTTTCATTCCCTTGATAGTGTCATTTGCAGAGAAGTTTTTAAAAATTTAATGAAGTCCAGCTTACCAGGTTTTTCTTTCATGGATTGTGCATTTGGTGTTGCATCCAAAAAGCTATTGCCAGATGCAAGATCATTTAGATTTTCTCTTATATCATCTTCTAGAGGTTTTATAGTTCTGTGTTTTATAAGTGTTTTATAAGTCTACGGTCTGTTTTGAGTTAATTTTTAGCATATTGAAAAGCAGAGACGTTACTTTGCCAACAAAGGTCCGGCTAGTCAAGGCTATGATTTTTCCAGTGGTCATGTATGGATGTGAGAGTTGGACTGTGAAGAAAGCTGAGTGCCGAAGAATTGATGCTTTTGAACTGTGGTGTTGGAGAAGACTCTTGAGAGTCCCTTGGACTGCAAGGAGATCCAACCAGTCTATTCTAAAGGAGATCAGCCTTGGGTGTTCATTGGAAGGAATGATGCTAAAGCTGAAACTCCAATACTTTGGCCACCTCATGCGAAGAGTTGACTCATTGGAAAAGACTCTGATGCTGGGAGGGATTGGGGGCAGGAGGAAAAGGTGACGACAGAGGATGAGATGGCTGGATGGCATCACTGACTCGATGGACGTGAGTTTGAGTGAACTCCGGGAGTTGGTGATGGACAAGGAGGCCTGGTGTGCTGCGATTCATGGGGTTCCAAAGAGTCGGACACGACTGAGCGACTGAACTGAACTGAACTGAAAAGTCTATGTATCACTGTTTTGTATGTGGATATCTAGTTTGTCCACTATCATTTGATCAAAAGACTATCCTTCCCCCATTGAGCTTGCTTTGCTCTTTATTCGACAGCAGTTGACTATATTTGTGTGGTCTTTATCTGGACTCTCTGTTCCATTCCGTTGATCTATTTGTCTGTTCTTTCACCAATATTGCACTCTCTTGATTACTGTAGCTGAGCCTTAAAATCAAGTAGTATCAGTCCTCCTGTTTTGTTCTTCCTCAGTGCTGTGTTAGTTATTCTCAATGTTTAGCCTGTTAGTAATAACTTTAGAATTGTTCACCGAGGGCTTCCCTGGTGGCTCAGTGGTAAAGAATCCACTTGCTAATGCAGGAGTCCTGAGTATGATCCCTGGGTTGGGAAGATCCCCTGGAGAAGGGAGTGGCTACCCACTCCAGTATTCCTGCCTGGAGACGCCCTTGGACAGAGGAGCCTGGTGGTCTGCAGTCCATGGGGTCCCAAAAGAGTTGGACAAGACTGAGCCACTAAACAACAAACCACAAATAACTTGCTGAGATTCTGATTTCAATTCCACTGAACCAATAGATTAAGCTGGGAAGAACTGACATTGTAACATATTTGAGTCTTCCTATTCATAAATATGGAATATGTGTCCATTTATTTAGTTCTTTTACTTCTATCATCAGTGTTTCATAGTCTTCCTTGTATAGACCTTATAGAAATTTTGTTTATCACTAAGTATTTCTATTTTGAGGAACCTAATGTAAATGGTGTTGTGTTTTTTATTTTAAATTCCAATTGTTCACTAGCAGGTATATAGGAAAGCAGTTAACTTTATGTCCTGCATGCTTGCTATAGTCATTTTATTAGTTTTAGGAGTGTTTTGGTTGATTCCAGGACTTCCAGGATGATGTTGAAAGAAGTGGTGGGAGGGCGCAACCTTGTCCTGTTCTTGGTCGTGGAGAGAAAGCATCTAGTTTCTCACCATCAGGTATGATACTAGCTATAGATTTTTGGTGTGTGCATGCTCAGTCATGTCTGACTTTGTGACTCCATGGACTGTAGCCTCTCAGCCTCCTCTATCCATGGGATTCTCCAGGCAAGACTAGTGGATCAGCTTGCCATTCCCTTCTCCAGAGCATCTTCCTAACCCAGGGATCAAACCTGCATCTCCTGCATTGGCAGGCAGATTCTTTGCCAACTGAGAAGCCCAAATTTTGGTAGATATTCTTTTTATTAAATTTTAAAAATAGAATTGTTGATTTACAATATAGCAGATATTCCTTGTCAAGTTGAAGAGGCTTCCCTCTATACCTACTCTTCTCAAACTTTTTATCATGAATGAGTATCGGATTTTGCCAAATGCTTTTCCTGCTTATACTGATATGATTATATTAGTTGATTTTAAAATGTTCAACCAGTTTTTTAATACATTGTTTGATTTGATCAGCTAATATTTTGTTGAGGATTTTTGCAACTATATTCATTTTTTAAAAGCTCCCCAGATGAGCCCTATAGAGTTTGGTTGAGAGCTACTGACATAGAGAAATACTCAATCATGTATTCTGAGAGGTAAGTCCTGGGATATTCATTGTAGCAAATCTTGGAAAACATATAAATGTCCACTAATAAAGAACTAGCTAAATCAAGTGTGGTACACTTATATTGCAAAATACCAGCAGTTAAAACAAAATGGATAGATTAATACATACCGAGTTGTTAAGATGTCTGGAATATATTTTTACTTATTTATTTTTATAATTTTATTTATTTTTAAGTTACTTTTGGCTATGCACGGGCTTTCTCTATTTGTTGGGATCAGGGACTACTCTCTGGTTGCATGGTGAGTGGGCTCCTCATTGCAGTGGCTTCTTTTGTTGCAGAGCATGGGCTCTAGAGTGAAGGCTCAGTAGCTGTGGCGCGGTGCCCATGGTTAGTTGCTCCATGGCACATGGAACCTTCCTGGACCAGGGATTGAACTAGTGTCCCCTGCATTGGCAGGCAGATTCTTAACTACTGGACCCTGAGGGAAGCCCTGGAATATGTTTTTAAATGAAAATATATATATATATGTTGTAAAATAATTGCTTGCAAAATCTTATTTTTATTTACCTTCTCAAAATTGTATATTTCTCCATGTTTGCAGATATGTAAGGGCATAGAAAAAGGCCTGAAAGGATGCATTAATACATTGATTATTCTTGGAAGAGCAGAGAGATTGATCTGGGGTCAAGGAGGACTCTCATGATTTTTATTGCTCATGATCTTTATTGCTTAGAATGTTTACAATGGCAACATATTAGTATAGTATTTGTGCACTAACACTTGTTTTAAAATTAAAACAGCATTTACTAAGTCCCAGGCACTAGGAAAAGTTGTGAAAAGTCCAAAATGAATAGATGGTCCCTGTTCTAAAGGGCTTGTAATCTGATGGGGGGTGGGGGGGCATGGAACAGACCTGTAAAAAAAAAGGACAATAAAATATTATTCATACTGTGGTGGAAATCTGTACACATCACAGTAGGAGCTCAAAGGAGGAAGATTAATGCCACCTTTGGAAGGATGGTTGGGATAAAGAAAGGCATCAAGGAGGTAGCAACACTTGAGCTATGTCTTAAAAGATGAGTCATGTTAAATTAATTAACCCTTGAGGCTATAGACTAAAGTGGCTCTAATGTCATGGTCACCTACATAAGCAAGCCAAAATCTAAGCTTGCAGAGGCTTCAAGGTTACAAAATCAAAACCCAAGGACCGCTAATCAGAGATAACTGGGCTTTATGCTATAACTAATCAATGATGTTCTTGCTGGACTTCCCGGGTGGTCCCTTGGTTAGGAATCTGCCTGCCAGTGCAGAGGACGTGGGTTCCCTCCAGGAAGACTCCACACGCTGTGGAGCAACTAAGCCATTGGGCCCCAACTACTGAGTCTGTGGTCTGCAGCCCTTGAGCCACAACTATCAAACTGAGCCCACACGCCTAGAGCCCAGTCTCAGCAGCAAGAGAAGCCTGTGCATTGCAACTAGGAAAAGCCTGCAGGCAGCACAGAAGACCCAGTGCAGCCAAAAATAAGTAAATAAAATAAAAGGAATTTTTTTAAATGTCCTTGTTTTGCTTCCACCTTTTCTCTGTAAAAGTCTCTACCCTGCTGTTGTTGGAGCACTCCTAACCACTGCTGGTTCGGTGCTGCCGGACTCAAATCAATAAATGTTCAAATAAACCCTTCTGATGTTTTAATATGCCTCAGTTTATCTTTTAACAGTCAGGAGTTGACAGGCCCTTGGCATGTGGTCCAGGGAACAGTGGGGAACCCTGGGAGCCAGGCTGGAGGGGAGCTGCAGACTGAGGGGACCTTGACACAAAGACGAGGAGGCATGTTTGGGGTGTCTGGGGATTTTGTGGCTGTGCCAGATATTCAAAACAGGGAAGACAGAGGGTAAGACTGAAGAGGTACAATAAATCCCCTACATATGAATGAGTTCCTCATCAAGAACACCCATGTAAGTCCAGTTTGTTCATAAAGCCAACGAAGTTAGGGGCTTCCCAGAAGGCACGGTAAAGAATCCGCCTGCCAATGCAGAAGATGCAAGAGATGTCGTGGGAAAATGTCCTGGAGTAGGAAACGGCAACCCACTCCTCTGTTCTTGCCTGAACACACACACACACACCCCCCGACAAAGTTAGCCTAGATACTCCACTAACTCAGCTATGTAGTACTGCATTGTAACAGGTTTATAATTCTTTTCACATGAATAATAGACTGAAAAAAAAAAAACATTTTTAATCTTATAGTACAGGACCTTGAAAAGTAGCGCAGCACAACAGCTGGCATCCAGGGGCTGGCATAGAGTGAACAATCGAGAAGAATTACACCCTAGAGGAGGGAGGAGGAGTGGGAGGTGGTAGAGCCAAAGGATCTCCAGCAAAAGGAGACGGAGGAAAAGCTATAGTTTCACTCACGCCTGACGTTGATGCCACAGCTGGAGTCGATTCTATCTACCCTCTTAAATAAAGGATCCAGTGATGTCTGGGCGGTGGCTCCTTTATTTCTCATCATAGATGACACGGTTGCACTGGACTGCATTCTGGATGGCTGCTACAACCTTCATGTACAGCTCTACATTCCGGTCCTGTGTCTCCAAAGCTAACAGTGCCTCCTCAAACAGAACTGACTTCCATGACTGAACCTGTGAGCGCGTGTTCTCAAAGTCTGCAACTTGGATTCACAGGTAAGGGACTTACTGCGTAGGGACCTATGTTCAACATCCTGCGATGAAGCGCGATGGAAAAGAATATGAAAGAGAATGGATATATACATACATCTAATCACTGTGCTGTACAGCAGAAATGGACACAACATTGTAAATCAACTATAACGAAATTAGGAAAATGACTGAAGAGGTAAGCACAGGGCTTGGGGCGCGGAGCATGCGCCTTCATGGTCAGCGAGTTACCCTCCACGCCACGTGCAGAGCTGGGTTTGCACATCCGTGAAATGAACACGCAGAAGGTGCCTCGGGAGAAAGCAGTGGCTATAACTGTGACTTGTGTTCTAAATCCAGCCCCTCCACTTCAGAGCTGTGGGATCGTTCTCAAATGACACGCAACCCTCCGTCTCCTCATTTCTCAAACGGAAACTGGCATATCTCCCGTCTACGGCCTTTGTGTATAACATATGACATAAGATAAAGGGAGCACGGTGGAATGATACAGGGGAAGATCATTGGCAAAGAGAGTCCCTCTCTCCCCTCTCCCACGCCCCCTCCCCGCAGGCCGGCACTCCTCACACAGACCCTCCAGCTTCCTCCCCACACTCAGGCTAGGATGGAGGGGCAGAGGAAAGCCCCTGCCCCCGCAGGAGGAAGTGGAAAGTCAGTGTGGGAAACAGCCCCCAGAGTAGCAAGGGTCTCCCGATCCGAGGATGAGAAACTGGTGGCAGAGCAGATCTGGGCCTGCTTCCTGACCCCCAGCCCCACACCCCATGGGAGCTCTGGTTTCTCTTCTCTATTTCTGGGAACTGCGCCTGCAAATATTTCTCTCTGGAATCATCTGCACTTTCCAAACCTCTGAATTTAAATGTTCTAAACTACCGTGAACTAAGAACCGCTGGCTCCTTTAAAGGTCACCTTAAAATCTTTACAAGCAAAGGAATTTGGTGTTCCTCGGAACGCTGTGTCCCTAATAATAACACTCCTGGGCACTTGTCTCTCTTTCAAAATGCTTTCCCTGACCTCATCTCTTCTGATGTTCTCAAAACACCACAAAGTAGCCAGGCAGGGCAGGTATTACCAGCCCCAGTTTGCAGATGAAGAAACACAAGCTCAGAGAGTTTGCATTTCATAGAGCTCCTCAGTAACAGAAATAAAATCATCCCAGGGTTCTTTCTTCTATATAGGAAGCCATGTGGGTCAGCACAGCCATGTGGTTTTGGGGGACAAGCACCCTCTGGGCAGCTACCTCGCAAAAAAAATCCCAAACTTGGGATGCAGACAGCACAGGGAGGTGCATATCAGACTCTACCATCTGTGTGAGCCCAGATGAGATGCTGTCTAGGGCTCAGTTTTTCTCTTTACCAAACAGGAACAAGGCTCTGTGCCGAGATGATGGCATTTTGTAAAAGTCAAACAAGATGATGCCAAGGAGAGTTGCTTTCAGAAATGGCACACCAGCTGTATAGAGGGTTGGGGATGGTTTGAATTGTTAGGCATGCCATTGCTATTAGGAACAGCTGCTTTGCTGGCTGGATTTCCCAGGTGGTGCAAGTGGTAAAGAACCCACCTGCCAATGCAGGAGATGTAAGAGACTCACGTTTGCTCCCTGGGTCAGGAAAATCCCACGGACAGAGGAGCCTCACGGGCTGCAGTCCATAGCGTCGCAAAGAGTGTTGGACATGACTGAAGCGACTACGCGTATAAGCTCACTTTGCTGACTAGTTGGAGGATTGAGCAGAGAGCCTGTTTCATGGCCTGGCATGTATTAGGTATTCAATAAGTAGAACTATTTTTATTATGTGCTGTGAATCAGTAATTCCCCATTTGGTCCCCAGTTTTATATCCCCCAGGATGATCAGGTATCCCTAACATCAAATGGAGGTAGCAGAGATCTGGAGGGAAAAAAAATGCCAATTTAACAGGTCGGTGGAATGATGATCCACACCCCCTGGCCTTATAGAGACCAGCTGACCTGAGACCAGGTCCATGGGGCTCAAAGGGACTTCTCCTAGTCTCAAAATTCATACCATGAAATAACAATACCATTCAGCTCCTGGGGGTTTGTGGAAAATCTCTGTCTTCACTGCTTCCTCTTCCTCCCTGCCTGTAGGTCTTAGTGTAGCTCAGTGAACAGGGACAGCAGAAATGTCTGGATCACAAATCCATACTTCTGGCATGCATGGCTTTTACTATTTTCAGAGGCTTTGCAATCCTGGGCTTAAATGAGGCTTTGGGAACTCTCTGGAATTTTCCCTATTCATGCCCCAATTAGCAGGGATAATTGAGGGTTGTTTCTGTGTGCTCCTCATAGCCAAGCTGGGGCCATCTGTAAACAAGAACCGGGGAAGTGATTTGGGGGTGGTCACGGGCCTGTTATATGACATTGGTGTTCCAGGGTTGGAGAACATTCATGCAACACATTTTTATTGGGCCCTACTTTGAACTCAGAACTAAGCTGGGTTCTGGGAATACATCAATAAAAATAGGGTGCCTGACCTTAAGAAATTAGAGAATGCTAATAATTGGCTAGGAAAGTGCAATTCAATGGGATAGGAGCTCTAGAAACAAGAGAAAGAGGTTTTTAAAACAATTTTTGGATGTTTGTCAGGAAAGGCTCAAGTGAAGAGTGAGAAAGAAGCTAAAGATAGGTTCCAGCAGCACCACAATTACATGTTTGACCCTGGGATCTCTCCATCTCTGTGAACTCCCATTTCTTTACATAAAAGTGCAAAGGAATGGTTGCATTTTGCTATCTCTGAAATAACATAACACAAAAATTCTATGAAATTTTTAATTTAAACTTTTCAGAATATTAGTTACATGCCCAAATAAGGCCATCGTTATTGGTAAAGAATCTGCCTTCTGTGCAGGAGACCTGGGTTCGATTCCTGAGTTGGGATGATCCCCTGGAGAAGGAAATGGCAAGCTACTCCAATATTCTTGCATGGAAAATCCCATGGAGAGAGGAGCCTGGTAGGATACAGTCCAAAGGGTAGCAAGAGTCAGACACAGCTTAGCAACTAAACCACCAGCAACCACCATCGAAATCTAAAAAAAAAAAAAAAAAAAATCCCCCAAAATGTGTTTTCAAAAACCAAAAAGATTGGGGGCAGGGATAAATTAGGAGTTTGGGATTAACATATACACACTGTGTGTGTGTTAGTTGCTTAGTCGTGTCCGACTCTTTGACCCCATAGACTAGCTCACCAGGCCCCTCTGTCCATGGGATTCTTCAGGCAAGAACACTGGAGTGGGTTGCCATTTCCTTCTCCAAAAGGAACTATAGAAAGAAAGAAAGTGAAGTCGCTCAGTCGTGTCCGACTCTTTGCGATCCCATGGACTATAGCCTACCAGGCTCCTCCATCCATGGAATTTTCCAGGCAAGAGTACTGGAGTGGGGTGCCATCGCCTTCTCCAATATACACACTACTATGTATAAAACAGATGAACAACAAGGACAGTAGGCATGGAGAACTAGACTCAATATCTTATAATAACTTATGAGGGAAAACAATTTGAAAAAGACTATATATGTATATTCTTTTTTCCCATATATATACAAGAATATATATTCTTTTTCCCATGTGGTAGAATACTGTTGCTATTATTGCAGTAGCTCAGTCATGTCTGACTCTTCGTGACCCCATGGGCTGCAGCACACCAGGCTTCCCTGTCCTTCACCAACTTCTGGAGCTTTCTCAAACTCATGTCCATTGAGTCAGTGAACCATCTAGTCCTCTGTCATCCCCTTCTCCTCCCACCTTCAATCTTTCCCAGCATCAGAGTCTTTTCAAATGAGTCAGTTCTTCGCATCAGGTGGCCAAAGTATTGGAGTTTCAGCTTCAGCATCAGTCCGTCCAATGAATATTCAGGACTGATGTCCTTTAGGATGGACTGGTTGGATCTCCTTGCATTCCAAGGGACTCTCAGGAGTCTTCTCCAACACCACAGTTCAAAAGCATCAATTCTTTGGCACTCAGCTTTCTTTACAGTCCAACTCTCACATCTATCCATGACTACTGGAAAAACCATAGCTTTGACTAGACAGACCTTTGTTGGCAAAGTAATGTCTCTGCCTTTTAATATGCTGACTAGGTTGGCCATAACTTTTCTTCCAAGGAGCAAGCATCTTTTAATTTCATGGCTGCAATCACCATCTGCAGTGATTTTGGAGCCCAGAAAAATAAAGTCAGCCACTGTTTCCACTGTTTCCCCATCTATTTGCCATGAAGTGATGGGACCAGATGCCATGATCTTAGTTTTCTGAATGTTGAGCTTTAAGCCAAGTTTTTCACTCTCCTCTTTCACTTTCATCAAGTCTTTAGTTCCTCTTCACTTTCTGCCATAAGGGTGGTGTCATCTGCATATCTGAGGTTATTGATATTTCTCCCAGCAATCTTGATTCGTGCTTGTGCTTCCTCCAGCCCAGCATTTCTCATGATGTACTCTGCATATAAGTTAAATAAGCAGGGTGACAATATACAGCCTTGACATACTCCTTTCCCAATTTGGAACCAGTCCATGTCCATGTCCAGTTCTAACTGTTGCTTCTTGACCTGCATATAGATTTCTCAGGAGGCAGGTAAGGTGGTCTGGTATTCCCATGTCTTTAAGATCTTTACCACCTTTAAGATCTCTTTACCATCTGAGCCATAAATATAGAATCATCAAAGTGATTCAGTTATGTGTTATATATATATATATACACACATCTGCAACCAGCACAATATTATAAATCAACTAAAAAAAAGGTTATTTTGTTGAAGCAAATCAGGGAAGCAAAACAAACAATCCCCCCCCCCCCTTAAGAATACAAACGAGAAAAAATCCAGTGGTATATTTAAGGGACAGGAGAAAATAGAACATGTAAGCAAGTAAGAAGGATAAAACCAAAGGGCAGAGTGATCAGTAGGAAGCTACAAACCGAAAAGTGTTTGCTATATTTGACCATCAGATCAATGGAAATACTTCAGAGAAATTTCACTGGGTGGTGAGAGAGAAACCCAGACCTCAGGGATTGTAAGTGGAGTGTGATGTAAACATCAACCACTCTTTCAAGAAATCTAGCTGGAAATATGACAAAATCTTGAATCTGGGTGACTAGGATCCACAGGTGAACTCTGTACTATTCTCTACCTGTCTGAAAAGATTCGTACTACAACTTGTACCAGCTGAAGAAAAAAAGAGCAAGAGAGCAGTGGGTAGGTTGAATATACGACTGGCAGAGGATTTGTTTGTTTTAATGAGAGGGCTTGAACATATTTAAATCCTGGTAAAAAGATAGGGATGGAAATTGAAAGGGTGAGAAGGATGATTAAAGGAGAAGAAAGGAGGAGTGGAATAAAACACAAAGTGAAGGAATTGTCTTAATGAGTAGAAGTACATTTTTGAGAAGGATGAGGACCATAAAAATTGTGGTGATCCCTCTTGATTGACTTTACTTTGTCAGGTAAAGGCAAAATCTTGCAGTAGGAATCATGGCCGGAGGAAAGTTCTAGAGCAGCTATAGAAAGAAACAAGAAAGGCAGAGGAAGTGGAGGTTGCAAAGATGGTCCTCCAAAGCTCAAAAAACCCTGCACCCAGCCCTAAGTTCTGCCTAGCCCAGAATAAGGGATGACCTTGTTCATTTGCCCCAATGTCTCAGGTGTAATGGCTGTGGATTGGGACTGGGCTGCTGACTAGGGACCTGCAAAAGGCTTGAGTGCTGAGTGCTCAGTCATTCAGTCATGTCTGACTCTTTGTGGCCCCATGGACTGTAGCCTGCCAGAATCTTCTATCCATGGGATTTTCCAGGCAAGAATACTGGAGCAGGTTGCCAATTTCTTCTCCAGGCGATCTTCCTGAGCCAGGGGTCAAACCCATGTCTCTTGTCTTTTGCACTGGCAGGTGAATTCTTTACCACCAGAGCCACTGACCTTGTATTCACCAGCAATGACTTCAGTCTGCAGATGAGTATGATGGCTTTTTGCCATGCTCTGAAGTTTGAGAAGAAGACAGGAGAAATCAGGTGGGCTGAAATCAGCTAGCGTTGCAATTGTGCCAGGTGAGTGCAAAAATAATGTCAACGAGATAAAAGGGTTGGGAGTGTAACAAGAAATTTAGTGATGGTCCATGGGATCAGTGCAGAGGGGAGGATGTGAAGACAGGCTGACAGATGAGCAGTGAGGAGAATAAAGGAATAGTGGACAGGGAGATCTGATAAGGCCCAAGAACAGATCCCTGGGTTGTGAAGATCCTGGGGAGAAGGAAATGGCAACCCAACCCAGTATTCTTACCTGGATACTCCCGTGGACAGAGGAGTAGCAGGCTACAGTCCATGGTGTTGCAAAGAGACATGACTGAGCAACTCACAGTTTCACTTTCAAGAACAGGTAAGATGTATACAAGAAAGGGAAAGTTCAGGGAGGATGGAGGTTGGGATGAGAACTCACTGTGTGGTTTTAATAGCTAGGGGCTGTCATGTTTCTTTTGTAGAAGAGTTCCAGGTAGTGACCAGGTCTAGGTGCAGCCACAGGAAAGGACTAAGGTAGGGTACAGCTCAATGGTGATGAGGCAGAGAAGGGAGCTGGAGGTTGGGTGGCCTGCCCACTGTGTCATGGGGTGTCTCTGGTGATGGCAGGATGAGAGCAATGAAGACCCAGGATCAGTGGTGAAGTCCTCTAGGAGTGTGTGTGTATGTGTATGTATGTGTTTCTGAAGACCATACTATGTCACTTGATGTCAACTGGTATTTCAGAAAACTGAAAAATAGGAAAAGCTCATCTTTGGAGCACTCTGCCATTTTTTATGCAGGCTTGGTTTTGACTACAGTCCTGTATCTATGACCTTTATGTTTTGGGGGGTCAACCTTTAACCCCCTATAGGAGGCTAAGTCAGGAAATCAAGCATGTGTGGATGGGGGAGGGGTGAAAGAGCTTGATGTGAACCCCCAGAGGGGAGCCCACAAGTCAACAAGACAGGGAAGAGCCTCTAAAGAAATACTTCTCCAGGCTCAAGAACTGCCCTCTGCCGAAGCTGGACACACTGCTGCGGGAATCACTGATGCCCTTTGTGCTGGGTCTGTTACCACCCAGGACGCAGTAGGAGGACCCCAGAGGTCCCTTCCCATTCTGAGATTCTGTAAGAGATCCTTCCACATGCTGGCACTTCTAAGGCTGATGACTGTTTTGAATAGATCGTGAAATCGGGTGAGTAAGGAACTGAGTGAAAGCTGGCAAATAATTGTCTAGAAACATAGTTCAGTTCAGTCGCTCAGCCATGTCTGACTCTTTGCGACCCCATGGACTGCAGCATGCCAGGCCTCCCTGTCCATCACCAACTCCCAGAGTTTACTCAGACTCATGCCCATTGAGTCGGTGATGCCATCCAACCATCTCATCCTGTCCCCTTCTCCTCCCACCTTCAATCTTTCCCAGCATCAGGGTCTTTTATTGTCAGCTCTTCGCATCAGGTGGCCAAAGTATAGGAGTTTCAGCTTCAGCATCAGTCCTTCCAGTGAATATTCAGGACTGATCTCCTTTAGGATGGACTGGTTGGATCTCCTTGCTGTCCAAGGGACTCTCAAGAGTCTTCTCCAACACCACAGTTCAAAAGCATTAATTCTTTGGGGCTTCTGTCTACAAACATAAGAGGCCCAGTGTTTGCAGTGGCTAGCTTAGGAGAGGCACCCGAATGCGGAAACTCCCTTCTAGGAAGGGTATGAAGGACAGGCGGGTCCTGGCGGCAGCCCGTACACTCAGATGGGTTTCCTTCACTTGCCTGGCCCCAGGCAGGCTACAGGTCTCCCAGCTGTATGAGAGACGGCCGGTAAAGCGCACAGTTCTCTCCCGCTGCTCCCTGGCACCAGCAGTGGCACCTGGGGACCTGTTAGAAATACAGATCCTTAGAAATCTCAGATCCTCTCTGGACCTCCTGAGTCCGACACTTCTGATATGGGGCCCAGAATCCCATGTGTCAACCGGACTTACAGCTTAAACTGAGGCCCACTGCAGAGCGGCACATGGTTAAGAGCTTAGTCTTAGGTATCTTAGGTATACCTTCATGTGAATTTCAGCTCTTTTCCTGTGTGACTTTGGACAAGTTACTTAACCTCTCTGAGCTCCGGTTTTCTCATAGGTGAAATGACAATAGCTACTTTATAAGGGTTCAGGGAACTGAAGAAGGTAGTGTTTGTAAAGAACTTTGTATAGCAAATACCAAAAATAACAATAGCTATTGTTCTTGGGCCAGTAGTGGCCAGCGGTCTTTTCCACACCCTGTACTTTTGGAATAATCGCTCTTCTATCTGTGGCTTCACCTACCAGATGCCTGACTTTCAGCCCAGGGCTGTCAGCTGAGACTTCTTGGCCGACACAGAACCTTTCCATTCAATTCTGCCCCAAATCCAGCTCTACCGATAGTGTCCATAGTATGAAGAGCTATAGACTTGACTTGGCCCAATAAATTAGCTCCCATGAGGAGACTGATGCATATTCCCTGTGGAGCTGCAAGTCAGTGACTCCAGACCGGGGGACCAGCATGAGCAGAACAGGGCTTCCGTGATGGCCCAGCAGTAAAAAAAAAAAAAAAATCTGCCTGAAATCCAGGACACTCAGGAGTTTCGGGTTAAATCTCTGGGTTGGGAAGATCCCCTGGAGGAGGGCATGACAACCCAGTCCAGTATTCTTGCCTGGGGAATCCCATGGACAGGGGAGCCTGGCGGGCTATAGTCCATGGGTTCACAGAGAGTCAGACATGACTGAACTGACTGAGCACAAACCCATGAACAGAACAGTGAGGCCAGACCAATGCCTGGGCGATACGACCAGTGACTGCCCGGGGAGTGGCCCTCACTTCCTGCTATGGACTTACTACTGTCTGTTTTTCACAACATGTTTTCTTTGAGGGATTCCCAAAGTGCTTGAAAAGTCCGTTTTGTTCATGACTCATGTGCACAAGGAGCCCCTGCACAGGTTTTTTTCTCTCATTTGATCATATTCTGACTGCTATGTGAAATAGGCAGAACAGCGCGTGTTGCTTTTTCATAGATGGGGAGGCTGTGTCCTTGGGGGTGAAGTGACTTGTCCAATCTAGGGTTGCACAGCGAGAGGTGTAATAGCAGAACCACAGCTCACTCTCCTGGGTCTTGGTCTAGTTCTTTTGTGTGTGTGTGTGTGTGTGTGTGTAATAAAGTTTTATTAAAGTATAAAGGAGATAGAGAAAGCTTCTGACATAGGCATCAGAAGGGGGCAGAAAGAGTACCTCTAATTCTTTTTCAAACAGAACACAGGACTTCCTCAAGTGACCCAGAAGTTCTCCAAACCAGGTGACCTGAGCTCTAGAAAGAGCATATTTGTGTCTGAATTTCCCTTTTCTCTACTGAAAATTGTCTTTCTTGCTGCTATTTGACCTAGTATCTCTGACCCAGGTCTCAGCGGGGAAGAGAAAGCCCTTTGGGACAAGAAAACAAGAAATTCCTTGCCTGCACCTCAAGTCTGGGTCACCATCTGCTCCCCTGACCCCAGGATCTTTGACTCCCTGGAGAGCTCAGCATGGATCAGTCCAGCTCCAGGAGATGGGGTAAAAATCTGCTACTTGTTTTGCAAGGAGCATCTGACACAAGGGACTGTCTCTGACAGTTTTTGCATGAACTCAATGTCTACTATGGATAAGAATTCTTATTTAATAAACTGAGCTTGTTATTGTTCAGTTGCTAAGTCATATCCAACTCTTTGTGAGCCCACGGACTGCAGCACACCAGGCTTCTCTGTCCTTCACTGTCTCCTGGAGTTTGCTCAAACTCATGTCCATTGAGTCGGTGATGCCATCCAACCATCTCATCCTCCGTTGCTCCCTTCTCCTCCCTCGCTCAAACTTTCCCAGCATCAGGGTCTTTTCCAATGAGTTGTCTCTTCTCAACAGGTGGTCAAAGTATTGGAGCTTCAGCTTCAGCATCAGTCCTTCCAGTGAATAATCAGGGTTGATCTTGCAGTCCAAGGGACTCTCAAGAGTCTTCTCCAGCATCACAGTTTGAAAGCAACAATTCTTCAGCACTCAGCCTTCTTTATGGTCTATCTCTCACATCCATACATGACTCTGAAAAAAATCATACCTTTGACTATGGTTATGGGCTTGCATAAACCTTTTCTCTTTAAAGTAAATAAGGTCATAACCTTTCTAGCCCACCCTCCTCTCTACCTTGATGTGGGGATCTGGCCAGGTGGCGGGGTTGAAGTGCAGGATATGGCCTTTTGGTGACAGAGAGGGACATTTGTCTTTCCCTTGGAACAGCTGTTGGCTTCCAGCAACATGCCAAACCCACATTCAAGGTTATCAGCCTCCCTACAAACCACTGGCCAGCCTCACTGTGGGGAGCAAAGGCAGGAGTTGAAAGTTGCCAATTTCATGTGCAATCTCTTTGACCTCCTACTTCTCCCAAACACACATGCTATTTGCTCCTTGGCTTGAAAAGCCCCGAGAGAGCATGGCTCTGGGTGGTTCCACCGTGGGGGTATGGAGTGGGTTGCTGGTGAGGGGTGGACTGTCGGGACACTTGAGGTTGGGTGTAGGCCTGAATGCCACAGTGTGCCTAGCACGTGACAATCCTGGTTAGCAGGCGGTCCTGTGGCAGAGATGAGGGAGTCTGTGCCCAGGCATCACCCCAGCTACAGCCTTGTTGCCGTAGCAACCAGCTGGTACATCTGCTAAGGGAGCCTGGTTTCACACAAGCCCTGGGGGAAGATAGCGTCAGAGCTGGGACCTGGCTCCAGCCTTCTCTGTTTTCTTCCATCTTTGTCCTTTTCTCATTCAGCTTGAGCTCTGCCTGCAATGCGTGAGACATGAGTTTGATCCCTGGGTCAGGAAGGTCCCCTGTAGAAGGGAATGGCACCCCACTCCAGTATTCTTGCCCAGAGAATTCCATGGATAGAGGAACCTGGCGGACTACAATCCATGGGGTCGCAAAGAGTCAGACAGGACTGAGCAACTAACACTTTTGCTTTTTGGGGACTGCAGAACAAGTTACCGTAGTCTGGTGGCTTAAACAAAAATGTATTTCCTCATGGTTTTAGAGGCTGGGAAAAGGAAGATCAAGGTGCTGGCTGACTTAGTTCCCGGTGAGGAGCCCGCTCCCGGCTTGTAGAGGCTTCTCGCTGTGTCCTCACATGGTCTTTCCTTGGTGCTTGCCATTGGGAAGACTGAGAAATTCAGTTCAATTTGGTAGGATACAAAGAGTCAGTCCATAATAGTCCTTGACTGCCCTGCTCCTTCCTGGGTGAGGAGACTTGTCTTCTTTCATCCAAACTTTACAATTACTTGGACTGTACTGAGAACATTTTAGTTAATATTAAAAATGCCAGCTTTAAAAACAGAACCCCATTATGGACATTAATTCATTTTTGAATGCAGAGCAAAGCCCCCATAATATATATCCAGATAAAAGAGAAAGCACTTCGTCTCAGCTCAGGCAAGCATCCATCCCACGAATGGAAACTGTCTCTCCTGGGATAGGAAGGAAAAAAGGCAAAGAGCCCACTTGGTCAAATTAATTAATAGCATCTGATTTTCACCAACCTTCCTTCTTAACAGCCTGGGCAGTAAGAAGGAGCTTCAAATTAGCCACAACAAAAAGCAACTGGGCAGAAAACTCAAGTCACCAGCAAATCTGTAGGCAAAAGGATTCGCTCTTCTGAGTCTGGGGGCCAATGAAACTGACTTCAGTCCCATGGTGTTAGCAGTGATGTTTACCACCAACGGGATGCTGAGCTTTCCTGGGCTCTGGATCTGTGCCTTCCCTGTCTCACCAGCTGCTCTCTCGGAGCAGGAAATAGGGAAACCAGAGGCTCCCTGTGGATGTGAAGGCTGCCCCAGCAGGTATGATGTCCCGCTGCCCCGCCACCCTGAGCCCAGGCCACTGCGCTGACCTCCACCGTCAGCTGGGCTTGGAGATGACTGAGGCAGTCATTCCGTGGGGATTTTACAAGTGTCTGTTATGCAGTAGGGTGGGGCTGGCTTTCACTGAATGCACAGAGCCTGTCCTCAAGGGTTCTCAGACTAAAGCAATAAGTCCACAAGCAATTTAATACAGCAGAAATACATGCAGCAGGAATGGAAGGTAGGGGAGGGCAATCAGGAGGACTTCCAGGAAGAGGAAATACCTGATCGGAATCTTCAGGGAGGGAAAGGCTTTCCGGAAAGAGCAAAGGTGGAAGGGTAAATAACATTATGGTGTGTAACTGTGATGCATCTCATAACTGCAACAAAATGCCTTGGTGAGAGGGACTGAACTCTCTGAGGATCAAGAATCATGGCTAGTTTTCTAAACTCTGTGTGTGTGTGTGTGTGTGTGTGTGTGTGTGTGCGTGTGCGTGCGTGCTTCATTGCTCAGTCACGTCTGACTCTTTGTGACCCTGTGGACTGTAGCCCACCAGGCTCCTCTGTCCATGGGGATTCTCCAGGAAAGAATACTGGAGTGGGTTGTGATGCCTTCCTCCAGGGGATCTTCCCAACTCAGGGATCAAACCCAGGTCTCCGGTATTGCAGATGGATTCTTTACCATCTGAGCCACCAGGGAAGCCCAATATGATGTTCCACCGAAATACCCTCCCACTGGAAGGCTGTCTGGAGAAACTGTCCCAGCTGACCCAGCACCTATGGTTATTCTGGAGTCTGTGTCCTGGTCAGCTCCTGCCTCCTGGGGGAGACTGACCCTTGGTTTCTGTCTTCCCGCTCCCCTCACCCGCCTGGGCCTCGCAGTCAGGTGGGCTGGCCTGGTATCCGACCCCCACACGGCTTCCACGTGGGACCAGGCCTCCAGGGCCCTGTGCGCTGGCGCCCCCTGCAGGCACACAGGGGTTTAGCAGCCGTCCGCCCCTGTCAACACTCTCCCACGCGCTCCTGACAAGTTTAGTGGCTTCCCCTGAGCTCAGCCCTAAGGCATGACCAAGCGCCCTGTTCACAGCTTTAGAGAACCACAGCTACAAGGAAGCTGAATGTGTGGTTTCTGCAAGTAGCTCAAGGGATACCACAGGGACGGAGGCAGAGGCCCTGGGCAACCCGGCCCCTCGGCCCGAGCTGCTTGGTCTGCCCTCTTGAACACAACTCCACGTGCTGTTTCGTTGGAAAATCAGGATTACTGTGTTGTCGGAGGGACTTTACAAGTCTCGCTGAAGTGAGCCCGCAGAGTGGCCACGTCCGAGCTGAGGGCTCCTCAAAAGCTTTACAGTCCGCTCCAGCCCGGCCCCTCCAGGCCTTCCCTTCCTCCTGCAGCCCTCAGCCCCTGCACTCCTCATGGTCCCCCAGGGCTTTACTTCGGGATCACCAGAGAACCTCATGGCCTCACTTTCCATGCCCCTCCTCGCCGTTTCCCTGTCACTCTTTAATACCTCCTTATGTGTGGTCTGGATCAGCCGTTCCCAAGCTTGAACAAGCATCAGAGTCACCGGAGGCCTTGCTCAAATACAGACTGCGGGGTCCACTCCTAGAGTTCCCGATTCCCAAGGTCTGAATCACAGAAGGGCATGAATCCTAAGGGACATCAGCTAAAGGACATCAAAATGGAAAAAGACTCTCTAGAGCTGATCATACTAAGTGAAGTAAGTCAGAGAGTGGAAGACAAATACCATATAATATCACTTGCGTGTAGAATTTAAAATGTGGCACAAATGACTATACCTTCGAAGCACTTGTAAACAGAGAAAAGACGTGGTTGCCAAGGGAGTAGGGGGTGGGGCTGGGGAGGGATGGAGTAGGAGCTTGGGATTAGCAGATGCAGACGATTATACATAGGATGGATAAACAACATGGCCCTACTGTATAGCACAGGGAACTATATTCAATATCCTGTGATAAACCATAATGGAAAAGAATATTAAAAAAGAATGTATATATATATGTAGAGCTGAAGCACTTTGCTGTACAAAAATTAATACAACCTTGTAAATCAACTGTCCTTCATTTTTTTTTAATTCTAAAAAAAAAGATTCCAGAGCGAAAGCATTTTTCTAAAAGGTGTATTCCTCAGGTGGATTTGCTAAAGCACTTCCATATTTATAAATGGAAACTCAGTTACTGAGGCAGACTAAGAAATCATTCCAACTTAGTGACATAAAGCAACTGTGCTCACAGAATCTGAGGGTCAGGAATTTAAACAAGGCACAGCAGGAACGGCTGGTCGTTGCTCCTTGATGGCCTCAGCTGGATGACTCAAGGCTCAGGGCTTATGTCATTTGAAGGTTTGTTCTCCTACTTGTTGGGTGGTTGATGCCTGTTCACTTCTGGAAATGAGACCTCTGCTAGGTTGGTCTGGGCTTTTACTCACAGCCTGAGGGCTTGGTTCCCAGGGTGAGCATCCTGGGAGAGAGGAGAGACCCACGTGGAAACCATATTGCTTTGCATGATTCGGTCGTGGAAGTCATACATCCAAGTGTCTGCTGTGGAGCCAGCTACAAAGACCAGCCTGGGTTCCAGGTTCACTTAATACAACCGGCAATATCCTGGAAACTGTGTGGGACTGGAAATACAACTTTGGTAATTTTTGGAAAACACAATCTGTCACAATGAACAGAAGAAGTAGACTCTACACCAAAACTCATCTATAAACATAATTTAATTCTCTCTCGGACATGCCCCAGCTTCTATAGACCATATATTCCAGTTTATTTAGACTGCATAGGAATCAAGTCTACAGATTATCTTGAAAAATCAAGATATTTTCCATTATCTTGAAAAATTTCAGCAATATGAGCTGAAATTCTCGTATGTCAACATTTGCCAGAAGAGTATCATCTTTTTATTTATTTATTTTTTTGGCTGTTCTAGGTCTCAGTTTGCAGCCTGTGGGATATTTGATCTTCTTTGCGGCACATGGGATCTTTGGCATGTGGGATCTAATTCCCTGAGCAGGGATGGAACCTGGGTCCCCTGCATTGGGAGCATGGTGTCTTACCCACTGGACCACCAGGGAAGCCCTCAGCTTCTCTTTTTTAAACCTACCATGTAGACCCCACTTTCCCTGTTCACCATTGACCCTGTCACTTGGGTGTTTCCCATGCATTTCAGCTTACGTCATTATGTGCCCATTTCTCACAGATGTTGAGTTTATGATCCTTAATGTAGAGAATGTGGCTGTCCCTAGCGGAACCACCTACGGAAACTACCAGAAGAAATCAGATCTAAAGCAGAGCTAAGATGCTATGAATATAGGTGAAATCATACCATTCAATACCTGCTTGAATTGGTTACCATGTCTACTCGTGTTTGTCCTAAATTTGCCTCCCCAAGAGCTTGTAATAAAAACATTTGTTCTTAGCTCTCATTGTCTCCGATTTTAATAAAGATCTAAAGAAGGGTGTGGGCCTGGGATGGACAAATGGGTTTCAAGACCTCTGTGTGGCCAGAGCTAAAGGAAACTCATTGAAAAAAAGTGAACATGAAAATCACTTGGTCATGTCCAACTCTTTGCAACCCTGTGGACTGTAGCCTGCCAGGCTCCTCTGTTCTTGGGATTTTCCAGGCAAGAATATTGGAGTGGGTTGCCATGCCCTTCTCCAGGGGATCTTCCTGATCCAGGGATTGAACCTGGTCTCCCACATTGTGGGCAGATTCTTTATCATCTGAGCCACCAGGGAAGTCCCAAAGGAAACTCATTAGAGTAACCTATCATAAGTTGTTCTTACCCTGCAATCAGGGATTAGGGAGTCTGTGAACCCCTGAAATTATAATACATGATTATATGTGTATGTGGAAGAAGATCACATATTTAAATAGGTTTTTCACTGAGTTCCTGACCCTAAAAGGTGAAGAATCTCTGCGATGTCTGAAGACAGATCAGGGCAGGGGCAAAGGACTTCGCAGACACTTGAGGCTGAGAGTGAGGCTCAGGGAGAGAAAGCAGAGGAAAAATGGGCCCAGAAGTCAGAGCAAACTTGCCTGAAACTGCTCTTGTCAAGGTCACCAATAACTTCTAAATCCAACGATCAGTTCTCAGTATTCCCCTAACTTGACTTATCAGCCAACTGGCCTGACTGATCATTCCTTTCGCTTGAAATGCTTCCTTTAGTGGTTTTCAGGACAAATTCTCCTAGATGGTTCCTGCCTCATTGGACTGCTCCTTCTTAAGCCTCCGCTGCTGGGTTCTCATCTTCACCCTGACTTCTAACCATTGGAAGTTTCTAGAGCTCTTCTTCTATTCTCTATAAACATTTACTTCCTTGGTGACAGTATTCAGTCCCACAGATTTAAATAACACCTACATCGTAAAGGTTCTCACATTTCTCTCTATATATACCTCTAAGCCCAACAGTGCTTCAGAATTCCACATTCAAATACAAACCTGCCTACCCTACAACTCCCCTTGGATGACTTAAAAGGGATCTCGGGCTTTCCAAAACTGAAGTTTTCTTTCCCCTGCCCTCCCATTTCCCCATCAATTCCTCCCCTAGGCTCCCCATCTCAATGAAAGGGACCTCCGGGCAAGAGTTGCCAGAAATCCAGAACCTTCTCTTGCCTCATGTGACACCACATACTTCCCTGCATTTCTGCTGCTTTATTTTTTGTTTCTTTTGTTAACTTTTCATTTTATATTGAAGTATAGTTGATTTACAATGTTGTGCTCGTTTCAGGGGTACCACAGAGTGATTCACTTACACATACACACGGATCTATTCTTTTTCAAATTCTTCTCCCAATTACAGAATATTGAGCAGAGTTCCCTGTGCTGTCTTTGTTGTTTATCCATTTTAAATCAGAAGACATACAGATGGCAGAGTAGCATATGAAATGACGTTCGACTAATTATTAGAGAACTGAAAATCACAACTACAGTGAGATATCGCCTCACAGCAGTCAGAATGGCCATCATCAAAAAATTCACAATGAATAAAATTCTGGGGAGAAGGGAACCTTCTGTTGGTGGGAATGTAAACTGGTACAGTCACTACAGAGACTTTATGGAGGTTCCTTAGGAAACCAAAAATAGAGCTACCATATGATCCTGCAACCCCACTCCTGGGCATATACCTGGAGGGAAACAGAGTCCGAAAGGATGCATGCACCTCAGTGTTCACTGCAACACTGTTTACAAAAGCCAAGACACAGGGGCAATCTAAAAGTCCATCTACAGAAGAATGTGGTCCATGTAGATATATATGTACATATACATGCTGGTGGTAAGTCGCTTCAGTCGTGTCCGACTCTGTGCGACCCCATAGACGGTGGCCCACCAGGCTCCCATGTCCCCTGGGATTCTCCAGGCAAGAACACTGGAGTGGGTTGCCATTTCCTTCTCCAATGCATGAAAGTGAAAAGTGAAAGTGAAGTCTCTCAGTCGTGTCCGACTCTTCGAGACCCCATGGTCTGCAGCCTACCAGGCTCCTCTGTCCATGGGATTTTCCAGGCAAGAGTACTGGAGTGGGGTGCCATATGTAAATATATATGATAGAATATTACCCAACCACTAAAAAAGAATGAAATAATGCCATTTGCAGCAACATGGATGGATCTAGAGATTGTCATGCTGAGTGAAGTAAGTCAGACAGAGAAAGAGAAGTATCATATGATATTGCTTATGTGCAGAATCTTAAGAAAATGATACAAATGAACTTACTTACAAAACAGAAATAGACACACACACTTAGGGAGTTTGGGGTTTTGTGTGTTTTTTGTTTTGGTCTCCCTATGCAGCTTGCTGCATCTTGGTTCCCCGATCCGGGATCAAACCTGTGCCCTTGGCAGGGGAAGCACAGAGTCCTAACCACTGGATTGCCAAGGAATTCTTTCTCTTACTTTAGAATCAGAATGGCCACTATCAATTTGGGAGCCTAAGTGAGATCACCTGGCTAGTCCCATGTCTTTCGTGGTTATTAAAGGTGGGGTGGAGAAACCAACCTGGAGTTGCCCACCATTCCACAAAATGGACCCCAAATTGGGGCAGTTGAAATGTGACCAGCGACCAGCTCGTCTTACTGGAAATCTCAACCATGGCGGTCTCCCAGAGGAGGCCTGGAGGAACAGAAACCCAAGTGATGTGAGACGATGGGTTGCGTTTATCTTAGGAGAAGCCGAGTGGGGGACATTCGTGAGATGGAGGTTGTGATGGTAGAATGTGAACCAATCAAAAGAGTAACGTGGGAGACTTCCCTGGCAGTCCAGTGGTTAAGACTCTGTGCTCCCAATGTGGGGGACGGGGGTTCATTCCCTGGTCAAGCAACTAAAATTCTACATGCCACAAAACACAGGCAAAATAATAATAATAATTTTTTTAGAAAAGAGTAACATGAAATTCAGGCTGAACCGGAGACAGGTGACAATTCCCCTGCAGGGTGCCGTCACCATCCTCAACAGGGTGCTGGCACCTGAGCCAATGACTCTGCTAAGGACCTGGAACAAAAGAAAGGAAAGGGCCTGGATGTGTCTTCCCAGAATCCCAGAAAGGCACTGGGATGAGCACTCATCATAGAACACTTAAAAGGAGCAGGTGACAGGCTTGAAGCTCTCATTGCTGTTATTTCTGCTCCGCTGTATAGCTCTGCCATTTATATTTCTGATACGATTTGAGAGGCAGCTGGTCCCTGTAAAGCGATATCTCCCTGAAAACATATATGGTCTCCCTAAGGATAGGCTACAGCAGACAAAAAGTACAAAGTTCATCATTTTCCTGCTCTTCAGCACATCTCCAGGCCCTGAGGGTCTAGGTCTTGGCATTTACAAACCAGGTGAAGGATCTACTTTTCCAGAATGTTTTTTCTGTGCCCAGGTAGAAGCAGTGTCTCTCTCTTTCTGCTCTTTATCCAGCTGTCTGCTAAAATTCTTTTTAGTAGAAAATTCTTTTCTATCCTTTATTCTAGTTACTTTTGGTGCCTCTAACTTCTCTTCACTTAGAATTTGGTTTTGTGGAGGGCAAGATCTGTCTGGCTAATCTCTGATTCCCTGGTATTTGTCACCATGCCTGACACCCACAGATACTCAATAATTGCTGGGTAAAAGAAAAGAAAACTTAAGGCAAAGACTACCTTTAATGGTGCTCATGGTAGAAATAGCTCCCATTTCCAGTGCTTATTATGTGGTGAGCTTTAAGCTAACCACTTTATGTCTGATTCCAAAGTCAGACAGATAGATAGCAGCCTACATGGAATGATGTGAAGGGTTCCTGAAAGCCTTCTGCCAGTCTGTTTGAAATGCCTATGAGGAACTTTCAAATAGGACAAACTGAAAGACAAAACTGTTCATGAGACATAGGCCATGTTAATGTTAATATATTAATTTTGATTGAGAATGTATTCGTTTTTAATTAATGAGTGGTCTTAGTCCATTCGGATTGCTATAACAAAATACCACAGACTAAGTGGCTTATGGAGAAGGCAATGGCACCCCACTCCAGTACTCTTGCCTGGAAAATCCCATGGACGGAGGAGCCTGGTAGGCTGCAGTCCATGGGGTTGCTAAGAGTCGGGCACGACTGAGCGATTTCACTTTCACTTTTCACTTTCATGCATTGGAGAAGGAAATGGCAACCCACTCCAGTGTTCTTGCCTGGAGAATCCCAGGGACAGAGGAGCCTAGTGGGCTGCTGTCTATGGGGTCGCACAGAGTCGGACACGACTGAAGTGACTTAGCAGCAGCAGCAGCGGCAAGTGGCTTATAGATAAGAGGAATTTACTTCTCCCAGTTCTAGAGGCTAAACGCCCCAAGATCAGGGTGCCTGCATGATCAAGTGAGGGCCCTCATCATGGTTGCAGACTTCTGGTTGTGTCCTCACATAACAAAAGGAAATCAACCCTGAATATTCATCAGAAGGACTGATGCTGAAGCTGAAGCTCCAGTACTTTAGCCACCTGATACGAAGAGCCATTGGAAAAGACCCTGATGGTGGGAAAGAGAAGGGGGCAACAGAGGATGACATGGTTGGGTAGCATCACCAATTCAATGGACATGAGTTTGAGCAAACTCCAGGAGACAGTGAAGGACAGGGAAGCTTGGTGTGCTGCAGTCCATGGGGTAACAAAGAGTTGGATATGACTTAGCAACTGAACAACAACCACCTCATGAGCTAATGGCTTCCCAAAGGCCTCTCCTTCTAATACTGTCACTTTGCGGATTAGATTTCAACATAAGAATTTGGGGGGACACGTTTATATACTATTCACATTCATATGCAAATCATATTCTTGGTTGTTAATTAATATTGTTTGAGAACTTATTATTTCCAAAGCTCTGTTTTAAGTGCTTCACAGGTAGCATTTTTCGCAACCCCATGAGACAGGTATTATTCCTGTCATAATTCAGTAAATGAGGAAATTGAGGTAAAAAGTTTAGTCGTTTGTGCCAGTTCCCACAGCTAGTAGGTGATGGGTTCCCAGGCTATGGACCCAGGCAATCTGTCGCCAGAACACACACCCCTGACCACTCTCCTGTGACAGTCATTTCCTGGAGAGGACATCAAAGTCCTAAGAAAATGGGACATGATTTCTTAGAGAGGAGTATGCAAAACAGCTGTGTATTGATGTGGAAAAGGAGCCGGAAGGTGTGAAACATGACCACAGCTCTAAGAAACTTCTGAGTTAGCACACTGAGCTCCTGGTGTGAGTCAGCTGGACACTGTGGGTGAGGCGGCCACTCAGCGGTGCAGCTCAGATCTCCTTTCAAGAGAACCCCCTTGGAACAGGGGAACAGCCTCCAGCTGCTACATAATTAGATCTGCCCAAGCATTCAGGCTGAGGCCGTGCTCTCCCCAGGCTGTGGACAGCCAGTGACTAAGCACAATACCGCAGCCTGACATCCCTGGTCCATTCCGATGCCCCTGGTGGAGAACATTTCAGTGGGGCTCCCCGTCAGCCTGGACAAGACTCTCTGCTCTTACCCAGTGCTCCTGCCTTCCTGCTATCCTTCCCCAGGTGTCAGACCAGCATCAGGGCTGACGGCCCACCCCTCTTACTCCTCCGCCTTTGCCCCTTTATCCTTCACAGGTGCTCCCCCCAATAAATCTGTCTGATTTATTTATACCTGTCTGATTCTGTCTTGGCATTTACTTCTAAGAGGATCCAAGCAGACACAATGAGAGAAGTAAAAGAAGTTTGGGGAAAATGACTCTTTTAGTCTGCTTGGGTGGCTATAACAAAATACTCTAAATTATATGGCTTAAACAGCACAGATTTATTTCTCAAAGGCCTGGAAGCTGGGACGTCCACGATCAAGATGCTGGCAGATTCAGTGAGAACCGTCATCCTGGTTTGCAACAACAGCTGGCAAGAACCCTGTTCCTCATTTGCCACAGCGACCTTCTTGGTACACCCTCACATGGCCCTGAGATCATCTCTCTCATTCCTCTTCCTTTTTGTAAGAGTTGAGAATTTTACCTAGAAGATACAAAGTATATACAAAATTATGATGAATATATGCTGGAGAGGGTATGGAGAGAAGGGAACGATCCTACGCTGTTGGTAGAAATGTAAATTGGTGCAGTCACTGTGGAGAACAGTACAGAGGCCCCTTAAGAAACAAAAAAATAGAGTTACCTTATGATCCTGCAATCCCACTCCTGGGCATATACCTGGAGAAAAATGCGCGGTCCGAAAGGATGCATGCACCCCCAATGTTCAGTGCTTCAGCACTGTTTACGATAACCAAGACATGGAAGCAATCTAAATGTCCACTGATAGACGAATGGATAAAGAAGATGTGGTACATATATGCAACGGAATATTACTCAGCCGTTAAAAACAATGAAATAAGGCCATTTGCAGCAACATGGATAGACGTAGAGATTGTCACTCAGTGAAGACCGGCAAAGAAGGAGAAGTAGCATATGCGATCCCTTACATGTGGAACTTGAAAAGAAATGATACTAATGAACTTAATTACAAAACTCACAGACTTAGAGAATGAACTTACGGTTGCCATATGGAAAGAATAGGGGGAAGGGATAGTTATTGAGTTTGGTGTTGACATGTACACACTTCTATATTTAAAATGGATAACCCTATGGCTATTTCATGTTGATATATGACAGAAACCCACACAATATTGTAAAGCAATTATCCTCCAATTAAAAATAAATTTAGAAAATCAGTTCTGCCAAATAAATAAATAAATGTTTAAAAAAATAAAAATAAAATAGATAACCAACAAGGTCCTATTGTACAGCATAGGGAACCCTGTTCAACGTTATGTGGCAGCCTGGATGGGAGGGGAATTTTGAAGAGAATGGATACATTTATGTGTAACGGTGAGTCCCTTTGCTATAAACCTGAAATTATTAACATTGTTAACTATACTGTAATATAAAATAAAAAGTTATAAAAAAGAATTGAGATTTTATTTAAGGGAGCCAAAGTATATACAAAATTATAATGAATATTGTAATAATCATGACAACAATACAAATAATGTTTTGAAAAACTTTTTTCATGCTTACTTTTTTAAAAAACTTTTAAATTTAGATTGAAGGATAGACAATTAACAATGTTGTGATAGTTTCAGATGGACAGCAAAGGGACTCAACCAAACATATGTGTATTCATTCTCACTCCTCTTCTTATAAGGGTGCTAATCCCATTCACGAAGGCTCTATGCTCATGATTTAATTACCTTCCAAAGGCCCCACCCCTAATACATCACATGTCACATTAAGACATGTTGACAGTTGTTTTGAAGGACCACGAATATTCAATCCATACCACCTTTCTCTTGTTTTGACTATAATCTACTTGTGTTTTTTGTTTGTTTGTTTGTTTGTTTGTTTTTTCTTACAGGTCCCCGGGCCAGGGGTGGCTGGTCTCAACCTGCGCTCGTGCGGCTCCCCGGGATCTCAGTGCGCCGGGCCACCGGCACCGGCTTCGGGGCGGAGTTTGCTCTACTTGTGTTTAAATGGACATACCAGAAACCATTAAGAAACAACCCAAGACATCCTATGATTTCTGAAATGTAAATATATATTTTGTTTGTTTTTATTTTTATTTTATTTTTTTAACTTTACAATATTGTATTGGTTTTGCCATATATCAACATGAATACACCACAGGTATACACATGTTCCCCATCCTGAACCCTCCTCCCTCCTCCCTCCCCATACCATCCCTCTGGGTTGTCCCAGTATACCAGGCCCAAGCATCCAGTATCGTGCATCGAACCCGGACTGGCGACTCATTTCATATATGATATTATACATGTTTCAATGCCATTCTCCCAAATTATCCCACCCTCTCCCTCTCCCACGGAGTCCAAAAGACTGTTCTATACATCAGTGTCTCTTTTGCTGTCTCGTATACAGGGTTATTGTTACCATCTTTCTAAATTCCATATATATGCGTTAGTATACTGTATTGGTGTTTTTCTTTCTGGCTTACTTCACTCTGTATAATAGGCTCCAGTTTCATCCACCTCATTAGAACTGATACAAATGTATTCTTTTTAATGGCTGCATAATACTCCATTGTGTATATGTACCACAGCTTTCTTATCCATTCATCTGCTGATGGACATCTAGGTGAAATGTAAATATATTTAGAATTTCCTCTTTTTCCTAGAAAAGCTGGATAGTGCTTACAAAAATACATATGACCCCCAAGGGGGGAAAAAAGGGTAGAGGAACTCAGGCAAAGGAAAATAGGGCTGGTGAGTGCCCAGCAGATGACAGGTGGAAGCAGGTGGGGCACAGATCGGCCTTGGAGCTCTCTAGTGACCCAGCAAAGAGCGGCTCCTGGCCTCTGCAGAACTCACGAAGTCTGTCAGGTAAAACCAACCCATTTCTTTCAGAAGAGGCACTGCTTCTTCAGCTGCCAAGACCTACCTATGCCAAGGACTAGACAACCAAAGTCTCATTGCTACTCCCTGGTTCTAGGGGATGTCCCAGCATCACCTGGTGCCTTGCCTGGGCTCACCCAGCCAGGAAGGGGCAGAGACAATATCTAAGCCATTAATTCAAATAAGATCAGGCGTACGGAAAGGTATGGATGTGCTGTGGGCTCAAATTTCAGGACTGGCTTAGTCATCACTAAAAATGTGGCTTGAGAAAAGCAAATTTGTGAGGGGCACCACTGTCCGAAACCACCCACCCTCACCAGGCATCGTAGTAACCATCTGTATGAGTCGTCTTACAACAGGAGGTCCTGGTAAGAAACGCAGAGCTGACTAGCTACTGCCAACTGGAAGAATTCGGAAAGGTCAAAAGGAGACACCAGACACCGCATATCCTAGCAGCCTCCCAGAACCCTTCTCTCTGGAATCCGTCTTGGATGAGGGATGCATGCTACCAGGAAGGACCCTGAGAGTGATTGGTTAGCGACAATCCTGAAACTGACACCGTCACCATAAAACCCGAGACTGCAAGTCACATGGCCGCGCAGTCCTCCTGGGCTCCCTGACCCTGCTGCCCTCTGCCCAGGCTCCCCTTCCTAACAAAGTCTCCCACTTTGTCAGTACATGTCTCCTCAGATCATTCATTTCTAAGTGTTAGACAAGAGCCCACTCTCAGGCCCTGGAAGAGATTCCCCTTCCTGCAACAAACAGTTTGATGGAGAACTCAAGGAAGGAAAGTGACAGGAATCTGGGGCCATTGAGTTATTTCTGTATCTCTCCAAGAATGCCATCGTCATATCCATTTCACTGCCTCTAAAATGCCTCTCAGGCCCCATCTCTCTGAACTGAAAGAATTAGAACGGAGGGGTATTTTTCACGGAGCATTAGCTCCACATGAACTATTATTGTTATTAATCTCCCTTCAGGCTTCCGCAGTGGGGAACGGACAGTTCCTTCTTTTTGGTAAGATCTAAAGTAGATGAAAGAGGGAGTTTAAATGATGCTTTGGCTTTGCAGGACACAAGGCTTTTCTCTCTTTTTTCAGAACAAGACATCCCAGGAGAGGAAGTGAACTTCGCAGAAATAGCAGGCATAGGGTGTGGGGAGGGGGAGCAGCCCCAACGTTCCTTTCTGAGCTCCTGTTTAGGTGTCAAGGCCCATGGGCTGGGTAGACCCCTGCCCTTTTCCAAGCATATGCTTGGCATGATGTGTTTGACACTAAAGCAAATCTGTACCCGAATTAAATCTCTGAGACAGAGTTTTGGGTGAAGTAGAAAAGAATAGCTTCATTGCTTTGCCAGGCAAAGGGGGTCACAGAGAGCTAAGGCCCTCCAAACTGTCTGTCCCCACCCCCGCCTTGGAGAAGTTTTATAGTAATGGTTCAAAGGAGGCTTGATCAGCTCAGGGACTTTCTTCTGATGGGTGGGTGGGGAGGTAAGTAGGAGTCCGAATTCATCGGTCTGTTTCCAGCTGGTCTGGGGTCTCTTGTGCTTGAGGGCAGCAAGCCCTTTTTAACCGATAAGTTCTCCCACCTGCTGGGGTTTCCGTATCTGCAGAAAAGCTGAAAGATACTGTCCTGTGTATCCCTTGATGGGAAACCAGGACTTTGCCCCAAGGCAGCACCACTGTTTCCCTTGATTGTTTGTTTCTCCCTGGTCTTGCAGCCCCTCCCTTCCCTAATTAACAACTGCCTGACTCTGCCAGTTGGAACTTGGAACCCTGGGGTGGTCAGAGAGGCTGAAAGAAGCCTGTTTCCTGTAATCAAAGAAATGGGGGACACAGAAAGGCTTTTGTGCCCAGGAGCCCCAGAGGGCTCTGCTTGATATCAACACTGAAGGGATGATTGCACCAAATACTAACGACACTAGCTCCCAACACTTATAAAGCACTTGGCATTTTATTGGATTCTCACCTCATCCTGAGAGCAAGTTTGTCATCCGCTCTGTGTGACAGCAGGGGAAACCTGGGCACAGTCCCCTCGGTCTATTCTCTTACTGAAGGTCACCCTGTTAGAATGTGCTGGGGCCAGAACTTGAACCCAAATACATAAAACTGTGTTCCTCACCGCTGGAGATTTGTCAGGGTTACAGTGAACAAATGAGTAAAGGTGGTATTTAGGAACGTGAGACTAGGGAGTAATCGCGGTCTGGCAGTCAATCTAAGCAGTTAACAGTTGCATAGTGTGGGCAAAGGCTGTCACCTGCCATTTCAGAAAATATAAGATGTCTGGCCATCAGCCATCCGCCACTGCCGTGCCTGCCTCCACCCCAAGGTGCGCCCTGAGGGATGGAATGTAACAGGATACTGGCCCTAGCTAGTTATGACGCATATCAAAAGAATGATTTTTAAATGCCCAGACTCTTGCACCTTCCCATACACAGAAGAGTACTAGATTCATTACCTTGAGACGTCTGTCTTTTTGAGTATGTGTCATTAGCAGAAACCTTTTCTCGTTTTTACTACCTGGGGTTTTGTTGTTGCTTTTTACTTTTGCAAAAGCTCCTATATATCCTTGCTCCCCCCTTACCTCTTTGGAACAGTCCCTCAGAGTGATCTGAGAGGCTGACATGCCAGGCTACAGTCATCAGTAAGGCCACTGAACAGATTTTAATTTCCAGCTTTTAGTCTGTACTTTTTTTTTTTTTTGGTCAGTAATAGCTCCTTCTCATAGACCCAGAATTTGAAGAGGCTATGAAGTAGACACACAGAAAGTCACGCAAGCCAGATTTTTGGTTTTGCTTTCTCATTTTCTTTTGTTTGATTGTATTTAAAGGGGAGAGGATAATGTGTAGTTACTTGCCCTGCAGGCAAGTAAAAGTCAAATATTGAGCATCCATTAACTTTGAAGGGGTCAAGAAGTGAGAATTAGTAACACTAGGCTTCTGTGAGAGGCCCGAAGCTCCTAATCTAGGGTGGGAGGGAGTTATCCCTGGAGAGCTCTACTGCACCTAAAAAGATAATGCTGTGGACAGAGGGTCAGGAACATGCCGATTGCCCCTGTGGGGCTCTGGAAAGCTTCCTGATAGACATAAGCTGGACCACGAGGGACGGGCATGACTTGGAAAGACAGTTTGGGAGGAGGGAAGTGGCCCTCGAGGGAGGGGGGACAGTGTGAGTGAGGGCTGGAAGCAGGGAGCCTGCTGGAACCTTTGAGCAGACCAACACGGGCCGAGTTAAACGGTGGTTATCATCATCGTGAATGACAGAGTTGCACTGGTGGCTCTAGTGGTAAAGAACCTGTCTGCCCCTGCAGGAGACACATGAGACACAGGTTTGATCCTTGGGTGGGGAAGATCCCCTGGAGGAGGGCCTGGCCACTTCTTGCCTGGAGAAGCGCATCCCAAAGTAGTTTACAGGGTCGCAAAGAATCGGACACGATTGAAGCAACTTAGCACACACTACACTCTTTTAGATTGTTTTACATTATAGGTTATTACAAGATATTGAGTAAGTGTTTCTAATAGAGTAGGATTTTCAGACTCGGAGTCTTCAGTGCTGAAAGGGGTAAAAGTTAAAGGTCGTTTCTCCTCTTTGCCAGCCTGCAGTACCTATGGCCCCCCTCCTTATAACTCCACCCGCCACCCTCCAGCTCACCCCTTACCCCACTGGAGGGAGCATCGCTGCACCTTGACGGCTCTGGCACGATGCTGAAATCTGTGCCTGGGTCTGCAACCATTAAGGCTCCCTCCCCAGGCACACAACAGCCATCTACACGAATGAACACAGGATTCCTGCCCTTCTAACCGAGCCCTACACCTTCCCTTCTCTTGACTGTGGAATTCTTCCACCAGTTCCCGTTCCCCATTTTTCTACTTTTCTCTTGTTCTCCTCTGAACATGTTCATTTATTTCTCCCAAAGTGCAGCTTTGGACAACCCACCATGCCCACCTTCTCTGAGTGCCAGTAAGTACTCCTCTGGGTACTGGGAACACAGCAGTGAGGTAAGTAGACAATTTGTTGATGGAAAGGGAAGGGGAACTTGGGGCGGGGCAGGGGAAAACTGAGGTGTGTTGGTCATTTACCAAGTAGGGCAGGATGCAAAGAGATTTACACACGTTATGTCTTATTCTTCCCAAATGGGACCATTACTCCCACTTTGCAGATCAGCAAACTGAGACTCGGGGAAATGAAATTGCTCAACCAAAGTCAAGTAAGTAGTGAAACTCTAATTGGAGCCTGCCTCTGTCTGACTCCAGACAGACAGACAGCTGTGTCAGAAGGCCAGCCCTGGTCTTGAACACCTTTGAATCTCCAAATTTAGAACAGCGTCTTACATACAGTAGGTGCTCAGTTTTAAGCAGTTTTTAGACATACTCTCTAAAAGCACTGCCTCACTATTTATTATAAGCAAAACATATTCTAGCTCTATTTCCCGCATATCTTTTTTTGTTTCTCTTCCACTTCAAAACCACAAACATCCCTCCTCCCACCTCCTCCCTCTCCCAGCCTTCCTTGAGTGATCTTCCAGCTTTCCTGCCGGGCCCTGGTGCTCTAGGGCTTCTGACAGCCTATTAAATAGTTCTGTTCTGTCCTCACATGTTTTATGAGATTTTTCCCAATGACCCAGCTCAGGAGATAATGGAAGGACAGATGTGGTTCTTCAGGGGCTGACAGATGGGCCTGCAGCCTTTGGTGATTTTCAAGTGGAAGAAAACTGAAACTCAAGAGGAGTTTGACTTTTTTTTCTCCCCTCTGATTTCGACGGCCTCAAACAACTCCGCCTTCTGCAGCCTGACCAGCGTCCTGAGGGGCAGCATCAGTTCCAGCGGACTCTGGACTGGAGCCCCCTTGTAGCTAGTGACAGGACAGCCAGGATGAACCCAGTTCCTTCCTTCCTCACACCCAGTTCATCGCTCCTCTTCCTTGAGTCTTGGTCAATAAAAGGGCAGTAAAATGTATCAACTCTGAGTGTCACTTTCTTCTTGAGACTCTGGAGCTTGGCTTTTCTGTCTACTTTTAAGGGCAAGTACATTGTCTTTGGCAACTTTGTGAGAGTGTTCCCCCTAAACTGAAACTTCTCTTCCTCCAAAAAGAGAGAAGAAATCAAGGAAAGGAAGGAGGGAGAGAGAACTAATATTTAGCGAACATTTAGGCTTTTTACATGTATGTCATTTAAATGCCACAGAAATTAATGAAGAAGTGGCAGCACTGCCCAAAGCCATGATGTTGGCAAAAGGCAGGGTGCTGGGTTGGATATGTCTGTTGAATGTGAGATTCTGATTGACTGCTCAGCAGATGACTGGAAACAAAGAACAGAAGCTTGGGAAATAGATGTAGATGAGGGGAAGTAGAAATACATAAGCCAGAGATGGAGTTGTGGGGATCAGCCACATAAAGCCGTACTGTGGCTTCCTAAAAGAGTGTAACCCAGTGGAGCAACTCTGTTCTTTCTGTACCCAGCTCCACACCACCATGATCCATCAGCTGCAGAACTCTCAAAACTCAGGGGACTGTGCCTTAGCTATTCTGTGTGAGTCTTCCTCAGAATGTTAAGGGTGGAGGAGGCTGCTAAAGGCAATAGGCAGGAGAGGCTTAAATAGAGGTGACTATGGAATGGAAGGAAGGATGAGCGGTCAACCCTCTGGGAGGCCATACAAGAAGCATCCAAGTAGGGCATTCTCAAAAATGCAGGCAGCCAGGGGACAATAAGGCAGCTTCAGTCAGGGTCTGATGCCCATACTCCCATTATCCTGCCCTGTGTGGACTCATCATAACTTTGGAGCAACTGCCCAAATGTCTTCAGTAGAGCCCTGCTCAACTTCCCTGAATTTATTACAGCATTGTTCATAGAGGGAGCAGTTGATGCCGTCATAACAGCATGCCCCCTCCTGGACCATGGAGCAGCAATTGGGATATTATTGTTGTTGTTTAGTCTCTCAGCTGTGACTGATTCTTGTGACCCCTTGGACTGCAGCCCGCCAGGCTCTTCTGTCCATGGGATTTCCCAGGCACGAATACTGGAGTGGGTTGCCATTTCCTTCTTCAGGGGATCTTCCCGACCCAGGGATGGAACCTGAGTCTACTGCTTGGTAGGTGTGTTCTTTACCACTGAGCCACCTGCGAAGCTTGTAGAAGCATCATGCACTAAGTTTGGAATTGGTTGGGGAAAAAAGATGTGTGTGTGTGTGTGTGTGTGTGTGTGTCTAAGAGAAAGTGTGTCTGTGGGTGTGTGTGCTTGACTTTAAAAGCATTTTATTATAGCTACTTTGAGCACAGACTAGCTTATGAACATCCACACTGATACCTACACCAAATGTTACTGACCAGTGTTCTTTGCCTCCTTAATCAGTAGAAAGTAATCAGAGACCAGACAGGACATTCAGGCAAGGCTTTACTGGGACCTCTGCTGCAGGAGGAGGGGAACAAGAACATCTGACAGGTTCCTTGTTATCTTGCTCCCTGAGGAGGGCTGAGTTGGTTCCTGATTTGGGATGAAGGTAGGGATGTGCCCACGGGTCAGACTGGAGAGGTGGCTTAAGGGGTCTGCCCGCCACTTTAGGTGGTGTGTATGCAGGGGGCATGCACAGTATCCTGCTTTTGCTCCCTACTCTTCTGAAGTGGCAGCTGGACTTTTTGGTCTCCTTATACCTTATTTTCCAGATTCACCCCAACTGTGCATGCACACAATTAGGTTTTGTCCCTTACAGTTTCTTTATATTTTGTTGCCCGAGGAGACATTTGTCCAGATTCAAGCATTGCAGCACTTCAACAGAGGGTCCCAGGTCCTAGCCTGTCACAAAGACAGTATTCAATGTAGAAAAAAATGATTGTTACATGTAACATACTGGAGACTTTAAATGCATAACATGAAGTTCCTCCTTTTTAGAGGAAAAAATCCAGTCTACCGAAGGGATAAGACAAAGGCACAAACGAACTTTTAAAAAAGACAGGATATGTGTATTGATATATGTGTGTTATCTGAACCAACGACATCTGTTTCTTAGCATAAAGAAGGCTGAGAGGAAAGGCAAAATTTGCTGACATCACTTCATTTTGACATCTAGTAATTTATTCAAGAGGTACCTTGGTTTAAAAACAGTGACCAGACGCATTTCTTTCCTTTCCTTTATAAGTAACCCAAAGGAGATTCAATAGATACTACATGTCTAAACCTGGAACTGAAATAAATTTAGTTCATTCAGTTTGAGTTTCTTCAACCTGCCCAAGAGGCTGGAAATAGAAATTAAATTGAATTATGGCTATTTATATATTTGTATGCCTGAGACTATTGCCTGAGAGTTATACTTGTTAAATATAGGGCAAGGATTATCTATGAGTAGACAGTATAGAATAAATAGATAAATAGGTAATTAACTATGTAACATTTAATATTAATATGATATTGGTGAAAAAGATAGTTTAGGTCAAGACAGAAACAAGATAATGCAATGTTTCCCAAACTAAGACAAAAATCGATATCTACTGGAGAGCTTTGAAAAGTATGGCTGCCTGGGAGTTAGCCCCTAAGATTTTGATTTAACTGGATTGGGCATGGCCTCATCAGTGGTGTTCAAAGGTCCCAGGTAGTTCTAATGTGCAGCCAAGGATGAGAATCATGAGGATACAGAAGGGAAGTTCAGAGAATAAAAAGACACCTTGAAAATCTAGGACATGATTTCCAAAATTAAGCAAAAAAATAAAATTGTCAGTGAAATAATTGAAACAGAAATAGTAGAAAATGACCTAGAAGGTATAACAAAAAGACAGAGACCAAATTATGAGAAAAAATGAAGGACAGAAGTGTTGGTTTACCAAGGAGTTGGAATTCTGAACAAGATGAACAGAGGAAGTGGAGAAAACAGATTTTCAGAGGGATGAGAAATTTTCCTAGAGCTGTAGGCTGTGAATCGCCAAAGGACTCACTGAGAATCAAACATAATAAGTGGTGATGGACACACAACTAGATATATCACTGGGGGATTTTGGAACAGAAAAGAAAGACAGAATATCCCAAGAGACTGCAGAGATTCAAAACAAAACTCAAACTAGGACATATATAAAAGAACACAAAAATAATTGGCATCAGCATTTTCAAGAAGGCTGAAATTTAGAAGAAAATGGAACAAAGCATTTAAATTCTAAGAGAAGTTTGTTTCAAACCACACTTCTCAATACTTTGGCTACCTGATGAAAAAAACCGACTCATTGGAAAAGACCCAGATGCTGGGAAAGATTGAAGGCAGGAGAAGGGAGCAACAGAGGATAAGATGGTTGGATGGCATCACCAACTCAATGGACATGAGTTTAAGCAAACTCTGGGAGATAGTGAAGGACAGGGAAGCCTGACATGCTGCAGTCCATGGGGTCGCAAAGAATCGGATATAATTTAGTGACTGAACAGCAACAGGAAAACTATCAATTGAGGGTTTGTGTGTGTGTGTGACGGGGGGAGAGGGTGAGGTGGGTAGAATAAAGCTAGCTGTCTACATAAGGGACTCAAGATATGTTACCCCTCATTCATCCTTTCCTAGGAAGTTATTTCAGGATGTACTCCATGAAAAAAAAAAGGGGGCACAAATTAAGAAGGAAGTAGACATGGGACACTGAAAATAGGGGACTCTATCTGGGAAAGAATGAAAAGCTGACTCATGGTGGGACTACTACTCCATCTGGAAGACTCTGGGAAAGAGAGAGAGAATTTGACCGCTTATCTTATATAATGAAATATTTTGTTTAAATGAAGACAATAGAGAAGAAAAGAAAGTCACTATGAAACTCTAAGAAAACAAAAATGCTAAGTAAGAAAATTCAATACTGGCATTTTAAGTTCTTTGAGCTATCAAATCTTTTAAAGTAATTAATTCAGCTTTTTACAAAATATTTCCTGCTTTCAATGTCATTCATAGAAAGTCCATCTCAACTCAAACACATATTTTAGCCATATTTTTCACCCGTACATTTACTTAGTTTTTTCCTTTAAGTCTTTAAACTGCATGAAATTTATCCTGGAGGACTGTGAAGCAGCTATTAGGGGAACAGCTCTGTGCTGGCCCCCAGGACAGCACACGTCTTCCCTCCATTAAGATGCCTGCTACTGCTAAGTCACTTCAGTCATGTCCGACTCTGTGCGACCCCATAGACGGCAGCCCACCAGGCTCCACCATCCCTGGGATTCTCCAGGCAAGAACACTGGAGTGGGTTGCATTTCCTTCTCCAATTCGTGAAAGTGAAGTCGCTCAGTTGTGTCCAACTCTTAAAGACCCCATGGACTGCAGCCTACTAGGCTCCTCCGCCCATGGGATTGTCCAGGCAAGAGTACTGGAGTGGGGTGCCATTGCCTTCTCCGGCCTGAGTTGCTACAGGGTTATTTATCACCTGATTCTCTGTCTTTTAAGGGGTGCTTCCCAGTTCTGATGAGGCCAGAGGCTTTCTGCCTCACCTCCCTAGAGCACAGCTGGAAGCTCTGGAACAAAATGTGACTGACGTTGGCCTCTCTGCACCAGGCTGTCTGGCTTTAGTGCTGCCATCACCTGGTCCCTTTTGTTTCAGGGTTTCCCTGCACAAGGGGCCCAGAGGGCTTGCACCCTTGGCTACTTCCTTCCCCTGTGAAAGTACTAAACTCTCAATCTAAAAAGGGCTTCTTTCTCTACTGGCTGAATGTATCTGTCTTCCTCTGGCCTTGTGTTTGACACTAGTGTGTATTTTCTACCTAATTTATTCATTAACTCTACTGACACCGTTTACTGAATAGTTCATTCTTTCTTCATTGATTTTTTTTTGAAATATAGTTGATTTACAATGTTGTGTTAGTTTCAGGTATATAGCAAAGTGATTCAGTTATATTAATACATATACATATATCTGTTATTTTTCAAATTCTTATCTATTACAGGTTATTGAATATGGCTCCCTGTGCTATACAGCAGGTCTTTGTTGGTTATCTATTTTATATATTGTAGTGTGTATATGTTAATCCCAAACTCCTAATTTATCCCTCCCCTACTCTTTCCCCTTTAGTAATCCTAAACTTTTCTATGTCTGTGAGTCTTTCTGTTTTGTAAATAAGTTCATTTGTATTTTTTTTTTTAGATTCCACATATGTGATATCATGTTATATGATATTTTATTTCTCTGAATTATTTCACTTAGTACTGATGATCTCTACGTCCGTCCATATTGCTGCAAATGACTCCACTGATTTTCTTGTTAAAATTTTTTTTATCTACAAAATTATTTTAGGTACCTCATTTGTGTTTGGGCTTTTTATTATGTTCAATTTTTTTCCATCTCTCTATTCTGTTGCCAGCACCACACTAATTTTCGTAAATTTCCAATACATTAAAAAAAATTTATCTATTTTTAATTAATTGATGATTGCTTTACAATATTGGTTTGATTTCTGTCGTACATCAACATGAATTAGCCGTAAGTGTACATATGTCCCCTCCCTCTTGAATCTTCCTCCCAACTCCCACCCATCCCCACCCCTCTAGGTTATCACAGGGCCCCAGTTTGAGTTCCCCGAGTCATACAGCAAATCCCCATTGGCTGTGTGTTTACATATGTTAGTGTATGTGCCTCCATGCTGCTCTCTCCATTCATCTCTCCCTCTCCCTTTTCTTCCCCACCTGTGTCTATAAGTCTCTTCTCTGTCTGTACCTCCGTTGCTGCTCTGCAAACATGTTCATCAGTACCATCCTTCTAGATCCCACATATATGCATTAACATATGGTATTTGTTTTTCTCTTTCTGACTTACTTCACTCTGTATAATAGGCTCTAGCTTCATCCACCTCATTAGAACTGACTCAAATGTGTTCCTTTTTATGACTGAGTAGTATTCCATTGTGTGTATGTACCACAGCTTCTTTATCCATTCCTCTGTTGATGGACCTCTTGGTTGCTTCCATGTCCTAGTTATTGTAAATAGTGCTGCAATGAACATTGGGGTACATGTGTCTTTTTCTGTTTTGGTTTCTTTGTACATTTTTTTTTTTCTTATTGGTGGGGAAAATCCCTCTCACTATATTTCTTTGCCAGGTTTTTTCCTGGCTATTCTTACAAACTTATTTTAACAGAAAAATGTTAAGAATTTAGTCAAAATATAAATTAAAAATATCCCAACCTTCTGAAATTTCATAAAATTTTTAAGGGTTGGAGAACTTGTATCTTCCATTATTGAATCATCCCATCCAGGAATATATATTTTGCTACATTTATTGTATTTTATTAATGCCCTGCAGTGGAATATACCCACGTTTCCTATTAGGTTTATGACTATATGTTTTACATTTTCTGTAGCTATCTTGACAGAGATGATTTTCCATCATTTTCCTCATTGTTTGTCGAAGGCTTTAAACAGTAAAGTGGCAAGGGAGCAGCTCTTCCGGGGCTGGAGGGAGGCAGGGAGCCTGGTCTGTAGGGCCCACCACCCAGGGCTCGCACGTCGATGCTCTGTGAGCTTTGCCACTTCTGTTATCTCAGTTTTTCCCTCATCCACAGCTTTTTCTTCCACTGGGGCTTGTTTGAAGTCAAGGCTTCCAGAGAGTGACTCAACGCCCAGTGCTGATTTAACCTACACTCTGGAAATAGGCCTCTGAGGCCAAGAGTTAGACTTTCAAGGAGGTGTGAGCCTTGAGGAAATTTCAGGAAGACATGAGAACCCTTCCCTGTGACAAAGTCAGAAGGTTGTAACTGATTCACTTTGCTATACACCTGAAACTAACACAACTTTGTAAATCATGTATATTTCAATTCCAAAAAATAAAAAAGATAAACCTTTATTTCACTTGAGTTTCTATTACTTTATAAAAAAATTTTTTATTTATTTGGCTATCCTGGGTCTTAGTTGCAGCATGTAGGCTCTAGTTCCTTGACCAGGGATTGAACCTGGACCCCTTGCTTTGGGAGCACATAGTGTTACAACTGGACCACCAGGGAAGTCCCTAGTGGGTTTTTAATCCTAGTAACCAAGCAAAACCAATCAATCCCTGTTGAGGCCATACTTATAACCCAAGGTAAACTCTGAAGGGTAGAGAGGGTGCTCAGTTACATCCGACACTTTGTGACCCCATGGACTGTAGCCTGACAGGCTCCTCTGTCCATGGGATTATTCCTGCAGGAATACTGGAGTAGGTTGCCATTTCCTTCTCTGGAGGATCTTGTTGACCCAGAGACCAAACCCACATCTTCTGAGTCTCCTGCACTAGCAGGTGGATTCTTTACCACTGCTGCTGCTGCTGCTGCTAAATCGCTTCAGTCGTGTCCAACTATGTGCCACCCCATAGACGGCAGCCCACCAGGCTCCCCCGTCCCTGGGATTCTCCAGGCAAGAACACTGGAGTGGGTTGCCATTTCCTTCTTCAGTGCATGAAAGGAAAAGTGAAAGTGAAGTCGTGCAGTTGTGTCCGACTCTTCATGACCCCATGGACTGCAGCCTACCAGGCTCCTCCGTCCATGGTATTTTCCAGGCGAGAGCACCGGAGTGGGTTGCCATTGCTTTCTCCACTGAAGGAATTGGGAACCTCTTAATTCAAAACTGTAGGAGAAGGAAATGGCAACCCACTCCAGTATTCTTGCCTGGAGAATCCCATGGATAAAGGAGCCTGGTGGGCTACAGTACATGGGGTTGCATCGGATGCAAATGAGTGACTAACACACACACACACACACACACACACACATATTTTTATGATAGAACAAACAACAGGCATTCAAACTTTTCAGCAGCCCATGCTACATGCTAGAAGAGGCAGGTAGAAAGAAAACATGGGTGAAATCCCTACTATATATCTGCCAGGTACTCAACCTTAAATTGATTCCCATCAAACCGCCTTACTCATCACCCTGGTTACTGCTTTTTCATAGGTGAGAAATGTCAGAAGGGCTATTTCACACGAAGAGTAAGTCAAGTGTAGCAGTTAAGAGGTGGTGGTGGTAGTTTAGTTGCTAAGTTGTGTCCAACTCTTGCATCCCCATGGACTGTAGCCTGCCAGGCTCCTCTGTCCATGGGATTCTCCAGGCAAGAGCACAAGAGTGGGTTGCCATTTCCTTCTCCAAGCAGTAAAGAGGATGGGCTGCAAATAGACACTGCAAGGTTTGAATCTTGGCTTTATTCTCTTAAAGATTTATGACTTGGTTTGTTTTTAAATTTCTCTTATAAACTTCAATTTCCTTGTTTATAAAACCCAGAAAATAATGACACCTGCCTTACAGGGAGCAGTGTTGATTACATGCATGTAGCACATTTGCAAATATTAGCTAGTTCACTTTAGTGGAACCCGAGGTGACAGAGCTGGGCTTCACATTCAGGTCCATCTTGCTTCCAAGTCCCGGCTCTTGGCAGGATTAGACGGTTTCCTCAGCCACACCTATGCAAGATGTGTTGCAAGAACGTTAGGCATTTTTGCTAGGAAGGCTGATACTGCCTTTATAAATCTGAGAGCTGAAACTACCATTTATGTGTGCCCTTGATCTATGACCAGTTACATAATGTCTCACATTGGAAAATATTGGGAAAATGGATAAAGAAATCATTGAAATTAGTTTTACTTTGATTCTTCCTGAATCTATTGGGCTCCAATAGGTTACCTGAAGTAACTGGATCTCAGAATAAGGGTGTATGCACCTAGATTGGGCCCTTGGGTATGAGTTATAAGCCCTTTATATAGTAAAAAGTTTTATTATGATTAATTGCTACTTCTTTTCCTCAAGACTTTACCCATTACCCCAAGAACTAGTTTTGGAAATCTAAATAATGCTTCTCACCTCTGTAAGCACATTTTCACGTAGTTTTAGCACTCAAATGTGTCCCACCACGTATTATTACTGATCCAATCACTCACAGCCTGAATTTCCTTAGCTTTGAATAACCCAGTATTTCCTTCCTATATAAACATTGCTATGAAGAAAATTGAAAATGAATGTGAAGGCATTTTAGAAATTCAAAGTTGGAGATAAAAACATTTCAGTATTATGAGAGGCTTTTAAAAAACACTAGTCAAGGGGCTTCCCTGGTGGTTCAGTGGTTAAGACGCCATGTTCCCAATGCAGGGGGCCCAGGTTTGATCTCCAGTCAGGGAACTAGATCCCACAACTAGGACCCAGCACAGCCAAATTAAAAAAAACAAACAAAAAACACTTGTCAAAGTATTCAAACATCAATGTAAATTGCTCAGTTGGGAAAAACCCAAAAACACAGGGCATAAACTTGGTCAAGACCTGGGCTGTAATTCCAGTTCTCCTCTGGACTCAGGTTAACCTGTGTCCAAGCTTCCACTGAGGATCCTAGAGAAGGGAGTTTAAATAAATGCCAGTGATAAATAAGTTATTTTTGCTTTAAAGGTTTTACCTCTAACCCTACCAAGCTCAACATCATTTACAATAGAGGAATCCTATGAATGGGTCTCTATCTGTAAAGATTCAATTTCCAGTCTTACATTTTCTATCAAAATGATAACCTTAAAAATCCTAGCCAAGGTTTAGGAAAACTTCATTTCCCAGCTGTGTAAACACTCCCACTTTCTGTATCCATATCCTCGTATTTCCAAAAGTTTTATTCCATATATTGTTTGATGTTAAACTCTCCCAGGCTTTGCATCTAGTGAGTATCAGTGTGCAAACTCGCTCTCCCTCAAGAGAAACATGGCAGCTGCGAATCCACAACACAGGTGAATGCCACATGCTTCCTGGGCACACTTAAGAAGCTCTTTCTTACCTGGGGCTGAGAGAAAAGAAGGGGCAATCCCAAAGTGAGAGGGGCCCCATGCTCCCTCACACACGCACTCAGGGTGCTTTCCGCTTGACAACACTCCTCTGTACCAACACAGTGGTCCAAAATGGAATCCCTTTAATCTTTCATCACACTTTTCAAAAGATAGGAGATATCATGAATTAACTGACTTGAGATATGAGGAGAAAAAGTTTACAAAGAAATACCACACACAGAAGAAAATATGCAATGTTTTACTAGCTGCATACATTTCAACAAACAAGTTGGGGACACAGATTTGGCTATTTGGATTATTAAAAATATTTATTACAAGGTTTCTTTTCCTATATTTAAGAGAAAACACATGACTGGAAATATTGAGATGGAAACTGGGTTAAACCAATTCCCAAGTCCTTATCAAGTAATTAATCAATAAAGGAAAAGATACTTTGGAACTAAAAATTAGGGAAGCCTATACACAATTTAGATAGGGGTGGGAGAGAAAAATAAATCAAAATGAAGTCAGATCGTTTACATTTTATAGCCTTCAATTCAGCACATAAAACTGTACTATTTAATGTATTTCTCCATGAACTTTTTGTGAAATTCAGATCGAAGCGTATCATTTACAAATCTTTTGTCTTTCTTCTGATCATCTACACCTTTTGCACAGTTCTTGAAAACAACGTCATCATCCCACCTGAAAGAAAAAAATAGAACAATACCTGTATCAAGAGCTAAAAACATTATGTGAACTGCAAAGCTTCCTCATGCTCAACATGCACATCATTTGATGCTGCAATTATACCCAAAAGAATAAGTAATTTTTAAGAGGCGGTTGGCTTGCTTTTTTAACAGGAAGAGTAATCCCTATTTTAGAATACACACAACATTCTTATTCTTCCAGTATAAGAAACTTTGAGTTAAAAAAGCAGAAGTTGCATAAATATTTAATGTTTTCAGGTCTAAAACAAAGACGCAGCAACCTGGCATTACCCTGATTAGTATGAACAGGTCTCAAGGATAACTGGGCAAGTCACTATAGTTAGATTATGTGGTTTTAAGGATTTTATATATACTCTGTAACCATTTAACAATGTAGGGACAAAAGAAGAAATTATTAGGGTATAATAATTAAGGCTCATATGTTGGCCCACATCTACATTAACCACAAGGAAAGAGCAGCTGAAGAGCTTAGGGCAGAACTCTAGTTAAGATTCTCTTGGTTGGCTTTCATAATGTATAAACTTAAAGAAAAAAAAAACAAACAGGCAGCCCGGGATGGGCTTAAACACATATTTTAGAGAAAATAAAGACGATTATTTCAAAATATCATCTAGCATATACAACACAAACTCATACATGCAATATATGAGTTCTCATAAGTATGTATCAAATGAAAGGCTACACAATGTGTGTGAGTGTGGATGTACGCACGTCAGAGGAAACTGCACATGGAAAATCAGCAAAGAACATGGGCATCTTTGAAAAGTGTTTTAAGTCATCACTGGTGCAGTGCAGAGAAATGTGAAAAGCTGAGCAGAGCTAGGTCAAACATGATCTGCATATTGAGAGATGTTTCAACCTCCAAACATTTCTGTCTGTACCAAACAAGGTAGAACCACCATATAGTTTAATACAACCAGAAAACTACACATACAACTTGTATTTATATATAATCTGTACTGTATACATATATATAAAATCCCAAACTTATTTACTGTACAATACCTTCTTTTAACTTTGAAGTTGGCCTGAGGCTGGGATGGGCCAGTGAGATTAAGAAGAGGGTTTCCACTCAGAATGTTTTCCATACGAATCCTTTCTTCTTCAGCCTTTTGTTCTTGTTCCTATCAATAATATGGGAAGATTTATAAGGAAAAGATTCATTTACTTATATTAACTCTAGCGTCAATCTTATTATCATAACTCATATTTTAAAAGACTGTTAGGATTTTTAGAGGGAGATGGGATACGCATCAAGATAGCATTGCTTTTGTTTTTAAAGATATACCAAAAAAGTCCTACTGAAATAATTTGGGACTTTCATTATAAATATTTCATGTTTGTTATCACTCATTAGTTTCTTTCTGACTCTGAAATTCTTGGGTTGCATATTTATTTAAACATATTTTCTTTCTTGAATTACATACAAAATTACATAATTGCTTAGAGAGTATATCACTAAACATTCTAATCATTTAAGAACATGTTTAAACATCAAAAAGACACATTAGGCAAAGCAATTTATCTCAATTTCTAAAGAAGGGTTAATACAGCAGATTATAAATAATCTTTTGACTCAATAACAATGTAAACTAGCATCTCTAGGACTGGTGACAAGTTATTATTAACCAAGAGCAGTTTCCTATTATTTCCTTTAGAGTTACTGGTTGACTGCCACACATAGCACTGGGGAAAAAAGGTGCCGACTCTTTCCAGACTCAAGTACCAGGTGCATGGTTTCATGACCACAGGTATACAGGATGGACAGCCTGTGGTTTACTCAAATCCAACCGTCTTGTTTTGTAAATAAATTTTACTGGAACAGTCTCATTCATTTATTTATGTTTCCTATGGCTGCTTATCCTACAATCAGCTGAGTTGAAAAGTTGCGACAGAGGCTATGTGGTCTGCAAGCCTAATATAGTTATTATCTAGTCTCTTGCCTGGAAAATCCCATGGACGGAGGAGCCTGGTAGGCTGCAGTTCATGGGGTCACTAAGGGTCGGATACGACTGAGCGACTTCACCTTCACTTTTCACTTTCATGCATCGGAGGAGGAAATGGCAACCCACTCCAGTGTTCTTGCCTGGAGAATCCCAGGGACGGGGGAGCCTGGTGGGCTGCCGTCTATGGGGTCGCACAGAGTCGGACATGTAAGCGGTAGCAGCAGCAGTCCTTTATAGGAAGTTTCCCAGCCCCTAACATAGGCTGACTGGTTTGAAAATGTTTTCAAACACCTCAGCCACTAGAGGTGCCACTAGAAAGTGAGACAAGGAAATAGGTACAAAACTGTCATTCTGACTCTAAAAAACACCAACACATGTTTGTACAAAGAAATCAGATGGATCTTGCAAAATTGCCAAGAATTTCTGTCTGATATGTTTATGCTCCAAATGCATTTAATTGTCTCTTTCTATATCCACAGCTGTTAGGAAGGCCAAAAGAATTTGGAATAGAATAACTGCCCTCTTGTGGTGTGCAGATGTAAGAATGGTCTGATAGTTCTCCTGGAGTTTTGCTATCCTATACCAAATTTTGACACGAATTGTATCTTTAATGTTTTTATTCTTCCAATCTGAATTCTAGCTGTCTTCAAAGCCTATCCCCAATTCTACCTCTTTCCTCAATTCTTCCCTGGCCCTTCTGACCCACATGAATTCTACCTCCCTAGGTTCCAAGCATTAACCTACATCAGTCTTTTTCCTTTTTTTAAACAGAACAATTCTTGGTTCAAATAAAATCTTACACAGAAGCCCACTTAATAAAAAAAAAAATGTGCTCTATTCTGGTTCAAAGTGGAGGCACATAGATCTACTTGAGGGTCTCAGAGTGTGCGAAATTCAACATGTTCAAAATATAACTCATCATTTCTTTTCTCTCCACTGAAACATGCCCATCCTTCTGTGTTCCCTGAATTAGTGCATGGCACTCACACAGACCCAGGAACTGTCATAGCTAATTGGTCACTCTTCTTTGGTCAATTTTATCTCCCTGATAGTTAATGTCTCTCAAATTCAACTCCTAGCATGCAAGAATCTCGGAACAGGATATGAGGATTATTGATACAGCCCTCTAATGAGTTCTTTCTTGCATCCTCCACACTTTGGCCAGAGTAATCTTTCTAAAGATTTGTTACTACTATGGGTAATACTACTATTGTTACTACTATGGGTAATTATGCAATAAAGGTACATACCATGGATCCTATTTAATTATCTGTTTTTGAGTTAGACATTCTTTCCTTCCAAATGGAGTGGGGACTCAGAAAAGCTAGGTTACATAAAATTTATTGACAGATAGCCTCAGCAAGTACCTGGAAAGAAGGCTGGGGCAGAAGACAAGGACAGAGGTAAAGATGGCTTCATTATATCTGTGGGTTCTTCCTAGGTTAATGACTACATCTAGTCATCTTTGATTCTTCTGACACTTAACAGACATTGACTAAATAAATAACTCATTTATTTTTCACAAATAAATGAGTGAAGAATAATTTAATGATTAGGCCTAAAGCATGTTTGAACCATTTCAAAAGAATTTTTAACAGAACTAGGAGACTTAGGGGAGAAGGTGATGGCACCCCACTCCAGTACTCTTGCCTGGAAAATCCCATGGACGGAGGAGCCTGGTAGGCTTCAGTCCATGGGGTCCGCGAGGAGTCGTACATGACTGAGCAACTTCACTTTCACTTTTCACCTTCATGCATTGGAGAAGGAAATGGCAACCCACTCCAGTGTTCTTGCCTGGAGAATCCCAGGGACGGGGGAGCCTGGTGGGCTGCTGTCTCTGGGGTCGCACAGAGTCGGACACGACTGAAGTGACTTAGCAGCAGCAGCAGGAGACTTAGGATGTCACTGAATTTACCAGATTTATAGACCTACAGGTGCTGTAATATCTAGACCTGGCAAGGATGATTTCTAATATAAGGTGCTACTACTTAAATTAAAAAACATTTCTGCTATAGTTTATGTAGTAAAGAAGATGCAAAAACATTTAATATGTTGGTTTTACCTTCCTGGCCTGCTCTTCAGCTCTTTCTTTTTTAATTTTTTCCAGCTCGGCAAGAAGAGCTGCAGTATCGTCATCATCACTCTCCTCTTCAAAATCTTCATCTTCATCTTCCTCCTAAAAAAGAATGGTGATGGCCCAGGAGGTTAGACATAAGGCATAAGTCATATGTTTTCCATAAAAATGGCACTTATCCAATCTTTGGAGCAGGAATTTTCCCTGGGAAAGATAAATGTAGCTAAATACAATTAGAATCAGCAACCAAACAAAAAGTAAAATAAAACCTCACAAGTAGCTTGTGACTACTTACTAAAATGTATTTTTAAATATATTTTAAACATTATAGCAGCAAATAGTATCTTTCAAATTTACATGAACAAGAATTTACATACGAAAATATTTGTAAAACTAGAAAAAGAACACTTTTTACTGACACACACTAACTACATACTTTGAGGATCAAAATAGTCTTATATTGCTCAAAACAACTAGGAAATCAGGATAATTTAAAGTACAAAAAAGGGTGTTAAATTCTCAGAGTAAAATAATTTCAAATGAATAACCATTAAATCTCAATTAAAACTGAGTTCCTTATATGAATTACTATGTTAATTTTTAATTTAGTCAATCAATTCTAGAATTACTAACATATAGTTCATTCTGAAGGAGATCATCCCTGGGATTTCTTTGGAAGGAATGATGCTAAAGCTGCAACTCCAGTACTTTGGCCACCTCATGCGAAGAGTTGACTCACTGGAAAAGACTGATGCTGGGAGGGATTGGGGGCAGGAAGAGAAGGGGACGACAGAGGATGAGATGGCTGGATGGCATCACTGACTCGATGGACGTGAGTCTGAGTGATCTCTGGGAGTTGGTGATGGACAGGGAGGCCTGGCGTGCTTCGATTCATGGGGTCGAAAAGAGTTGGACACAACTGAAGGACTGATCTGATCTGATCAGTCACTTGCTAGCTTGCTATGCTGTGCTATGCTATGCTTAATTAGATGCTACCCTTCAAGACTTTTCCCTGTACATAGAAAACTGCAAACTTAGTGGGACCTAAATTTGAATGTTAATGAAAGTGCCAATCCTTAAAAGCCTTCCACTTAGATCACATGTCTCCCTAAACACAGAGGGAGCCATTATGCTCACTGAACATGTGGAAGGGTCATCACTGGTTGGGAATACGGAAAGGTCCCTACGTTCACTGGAGGGGATGCTACTGATGAAGAGCCCAGTCTGAAGAGGTAAAGCTAGCCAATTTCCATGGTTTAATACCAGGAATTATTTTTTAGGGAAGCACACCTTTTTGGCTCTCCAGAGATCAAACTTGAAATGTGATTAACAAGATAATGCCTTCTTTGTTTTAAAATAGACTATAAAGTTTAGCACTGAAGTCAGAGTTGTAACTGAATAACAGTACGTAAATACAAATTGCTTCTTAAAGCTAAAAGAATAAAAAAAGTATTTCAGAAAAATGGTAAGTAAATTACTACATGGAGATAAGAGGAAGAAATAAACATACATCTGTTAGTGGATCATCTGCATCAAGGTTGGCAGCAGGAATCTGGTCCAGTCGAGGCTTCTTTGACACTGAAGAGGAGGTTGTATGTTCTGGGAGAAAACAAACATTAGTTAACTCACTGAATCAAATCCTGCATTTCCTGTAACATTTTAGGGACTTGGGGGCACAAAGAGCTTTTAGGTCTTAAACATGACAGTAAGGATTATAACAACAGTGGCAGGCAAATAAGTCCTTGACAAATATTTGCTGAATGAGTTAACAAAAGTATTGATTTTAGTATGGGAACTGTAGCCTCAGGAAATTTAGGATATAGTTTACACATGCTAGAAATAAAAATGGAAGAATTTCAAAGACAGAAACCATGGGGCCTTAAAAAGTCTGGCTGCTGTAAATAGTCAAAACCTCCTTAATCTGAATTGAAATAACAGTTGCTAAATATCCCCTAGCTCTTTCTAAAACAGAAACATAAAAAGATGAAATTGGTATCAATTTCATTATCATCTCTAATCCAATCCAATGTAATCTAATCCAATCAATCCAATCCAATCTTTAAAGAAACTGCTATAGCTTTCACCCCACATTTAAAAGCAAACAAACAAAAATGATAATCCATTCCTATTACCACATGAAAGAAAAACTACTGTCAACACAATGTTACGAGAGAGATGTCTAAGATAGTATTGGTACCTCGGGTTGGCCGATCTCTGTTTTTTTCTCTTGCAGCAGCTCTCTCTCTCTCCTCCAACTCTCTCCTGAAGTCACGGTTTCGAACCTCTTCAGGGGCATCCTGAGTGGTCTGTCTAAAGTAGAAACAAGACAAGGCAAAGTCACTTCTAAAAAACACACAGCTGTAGTAATGGAAGACAATTCAAGAAACGCAACTTCATCCTCAGTCCCTAAAGCAGAAAACTCCACTAGGGGAATCAACAAAATCATTATCCGAAGGTTACTAAGAGGCATCCTGTGATGTCAAAAACCTCAAACTAAATCAACAACCTTTAAGAACCTCAAACTAAATCAACATACTTTCCCATAGTAAGGCAGCAGGTTGATCAAAACGCCTTTACTTGTTGTTAGTATGCTAACTCAGGGCTTGTTACAGCAACACTTTTAATCTCATACTGATCAGTATTGATAGTGCTTGTTCCTCCTGAGAGAATATATTATTAGTCATTGTTCAATCAACATATAGAAATTCCTGGTTAACTGGAATTTCTGCTTAAGGAATATCTGGTAGCATCTTAAAATCATGGAGCATAATTTTGGGTGTCAGAAACACTACTACATTCTACTCCTATGAAAACAGATAACTTGAGTGATAATAACCCAAACACGCTATCTCATGACCACATCATTTAACAGATTTGGTCTTGTTTGTGAAACAAAAAATAAAAGGCTTCATTACCTATATTTTATCTTTGTATGAGAGGGTAGGTCTCTGCTTGAATACTGCTTTGAGAGCTGGCTCAAATCACCCTCACCTTTTCCTCTTCCACCTCTTGCAGGTTCAAAAGTTGGCCGAGCTGCTGTTGTCATCTTTTATGCTTTGAAGAAAAACAGTGCCAAGTTATTTTCAATATGACAAACTCTCATTTTGAAAAGCATTAATCTATATCCATCCTTGTGAAATAATGTCCCTAGCTCATTCCCTCAAACATCAGTGACCCCTGGCAATCCACCAAGTTTAAGTTTCTGTCATCTGTGAAATGGGGATATTCCTCAAAAGGTTATTAAATCAGGAGACTTGACACATCAAAACCCTTGTAAAATACAGTACAGCCATGTCTGAGTTTTAAACATCTCCACTCAACCTCATGCCACCAGACTCCTTACTCTCATTTCATCTAAACCTCACACAGCAGAACAGGCTAACAACTACAAAAGCAGAGACATCTTAAAAAAAAAAATCACCGACAAAGTTACTGAGTGTTCTAGGAAAAAAGTGTGTTAAACTTCAGTGACAGTTACATAGGCCTATATCTCCAACAATCTTTTGTTGATCAAATTTCCTCCAGCAGCAGCCAACATAATATAAATCAGATCTTTTCCAAGTTACAATTTAAGAAATGCTGTAAACACAAGAGCCCACCCTCAAAGGACGCTAATAACCAAACATTAGGGACCCGTTTGTGGTTACTGAAACATCCTCAAGCGTCAGAAAAGCAAGTGTCGGGGAAACTGGGGGAAATGATATACTTCTCTAGATTTTCCGGGAAAAAAAAAAAAGGGAGAGCGATGTATCCAGAGAGACACAGAAACAGCGTTGCAGGCCGCTGGGGAGCACCGCCACCTCCCTCCAAAGATAGTCATCCCTGGGGCGGGGAATTCACCTCCGGGCTGTCACAAGGAACTCGCTGACTCTTCACCCCTATCCCAGGGGGCGAGGGGTGGCCCTCTGCAAAGATGCCTTGGCGCTGCGCTCTCGGCGGCCGGCCGGAGACCACGGACACGATCTTTAGGCGCGGAGCCCCACCACTAGTGCGCAGCTCCGCCTCCTCCGCCTTTACGGGCTCTCTGACTCCGCCCCCAGCTGCCCCTTCCGGCCCCACTGACAGCCGGCTCTCCCCACCGGCAGTCCCGGGCCTCCGCGGCCTAAACCGGGTTAGCTGACTCCGCCCCTAGCTGCCCTTTCCGGCACCGCCCACAGGCCGCTTTCCCCGTCCGGCCCCTCTGGGGCCTGCTCGGTCCGCACTGGATTCTCTGCCTCCGCCCCCAACTGCCCCTTTCCGGTCCCACCCACACTCGACTTTCCTCGTCTGAAACTCTGGCGCCTCCAGGGCCCACACCGGGTTCTCTGCCTCCGCCGCCAACTGCCCCTTACGGTCCAACCCACAGTGTGCTTTCCTCTTGCCGCTCACTTTGGCCGAACTCCGACGCCGCTACCTCCGGAGATCATACAGACGCCATCATGACTCTCCGCTCCCAGAAACCTCTGCACCCGCGGCCAAAAAAAGAGCCCAAGACCCGGAAGCAAACCCCAAGCTCTTCAGCCGCCCGCGGACACAAGGACCAATCAGTGGAGACCAAGATGGAAGTCGAAGTGACGACGCAAGGGGCGGGGCTGAAACAGCCCAGGGGGCGGGCGTTTGAAATCAGTGCTTTAGAGTAGACCCTGAACGTCGTTTTGTAGCTTCGGGAGCCAATTAATGTCTCTTCCGTCTTTTCCTTTTCCGACCCCCTCCCAGATTCCTTCATTCCGGTACTGCGTGAACGGAGAGCCCCGGGTAGCCGACACCAAGTCCCCGGCTAGCGAGAGAGCATAGAAAAGGATTACACCAAACTGTTTAAATCCAACGGCTCCTGCTTCCTTTCTCCTGAGCTAGACCCAACAAACCTAGAGAGTTGGGCTACGGAAAGTAGTATTTGCATTTAATTGGATATGAAGAAAGAACAAATATGTACGGGGGCAACCACGATCTTTATAAAGGTACCATTCCTGCAAAAATATTAGTCTTCACAACGAAGGTTGTATTCGTAATGTTCGTTAAAACTTTTACTTTTAAAAAAAGCCTAAGTTCTAGTGGGAGGGGAGGTGTCACTATTTATCGAGATTCATTTATATACTAACCGACATTGAACGTTTAGAACGGTGGCCCAACTGCCAGGAGCCCTAGACGCAGTTACTATTGTAAGATGGCTACTCATGAGTTAGGTGAAGTTTTCATAAGGTAACGAACAGGAAAATTAAAAAATCACCAATCGTCCTAACTCCTTCCCCCACCAAAAGCCCTCTGGGAGCATGGATTTTGTTTGCCTTTTTAGTTCAACTTGGTATCTAATCACATAATCCTTGGCCACAGTAGGTGCTCAGTAAATATTTGTTAAACAAATGAAAATTCAACTCCCCCGACCTTAGTTTCAAATGTAAAGAGCTCATAACATCGAACAGAAAAAAGCTTCCCCCACCCACGCCCCCAGAACTCTTTCTTTGAACTTTAAATGAAACAAAGCATTAGAAAAAGTCCCTTCCCTCATAAAATTCAAGTTGCTAATCTTGATTTTTCTTACCAAAGGTATTAATTACTCTCCTAACCTGCCACATCTCGGTAAAGGACACTACTACCATCAGGCTAGTTACTCAAACCGGAATCCCAGGGCTCCTGCTTAAATTCCTTTTCCTTCACTTTTCTCATCTCATTTACTTGCAAGTCTTCCCAATTCTACTTTCAGCATATACCCCCAATTTCATTCCACTGCCTTAGTCCAAGCCACCGTCATTTTCTACCTGGAGTGTAATTGTCCCCTAATGATCTTCCTGCTCCCACTTTTCTCCTACAGTTAACTTTGCATATAAAAGTGAGAGTGATGTTTTAAAATCGTGAACCAGGTAATGTTACTGTTCTGCATAAAAATTCACTGCACTTAGAATGAAAATCAAATTTCTTAATGTGACCTGACCTGAGAGTTCTTAGGGTTTGGTTCCTACCTACCTCCCTGGCTTCACTTCTGATCATCGTCCTACAGCTCTAGCCGCAGGCAACACTGCGTGTCTGTTTCACAAACTAGATTTCTTTGCACTAGCTTTTCTCTGTCCTATGTGCCTCAGTATTACCGTTCTTCAAGTTTCAACTCAAAGACGACCTCCTCAGGTTTCCCCTGACATCTACACCCCCATCCTGCCAGTACACAAATAGCATCACATCACCCTATGTTAACTAAACACTTCTGAATTTATTGTTTCATTGTTTATTTCCTTGTTTCTTGTCTGAGAGGCAGCATAGCAAAGTCATTAAGAGAAAGGAACCTAATAGCCAGCCTGTTTTGGTTCTGAAATCTAGATCTGCCCTTTCCTAACTAACTTCAGGCAAGATATTTACCCTTTCTGTGCCCTCAGTTTCCTCATGTATTAAATGGGAATAATTCTAGTTTCCACCTCATAATGTTATAAGAATTAAGTGAATTAATACTAGTGCTTAAAATTCTCAGCAAACAATATTTGCTAAACAAATGTTAATTATTATTATTAATAATATTTTTATTATTATTGTCTATCTTCCTGTATTAGAACATAAGTTCCAGGAAAGCAGAAACCTTGTCTCTCTTGTTCACTGGTGTATCCTCTGCATATAGAACAGTGCTTGGCATATAATAGGTTCTGAGTAAGTATCTGTTGAATGAATGAATGAAGTGGAGGAATGACATAAATGGCAAGGTGGTGACACAAATATAGAAAACACTCCTGGTTTTTTATTAATATATTCCAGCTTATCAGCCCCAAGTCAGTCACCTGGATTCGTTTGTCTCCCATTCAACCACATAATCTTTTGGTCGCCAACCATGATTGTATAACCACCCCTGTAGTTTCATTAACACCAACTTAAATATAATTAGCCCACAAAATTAAAAGCTTTAGCCTAAATGGTCTGAAAGTATTAATAAGGAAAAGAAACTAAAAAGTTTGCTTAAATAATTTTAAAATATTAATGAAAAGCCAAAACTCTAAAATTTTTTTATTTAAATGACTTGAAAATATTAGATAAAGTAAGATTAACTTAAAAACTTAATTCGCCTATTCAGCTGGCAAAAAGCATACATAACCAAGAATCCTCATTTTAAACCCATTTACACAAAAATTTAGGTGAGCCCTTTATTCTACCCAGCAATCCTCTTACACTCTCCTAATTGCTTGTTTTCCCACTCTGCATTATTATAATTTGCAACATTCCCCTTTCTTCAAATCTACACACCTATTCCATCCTTCTTTCCTTCATTTTGTTTCCCAGGAATGGATAATCATCTGACTTCCCTGAGAATATAGAAGCTCTTTTTCTCAGAGGACTCCTCATCTCTCCCCAGCAGATGTATTGAGCTGCTTTTGACTGTGTCCTTACATTGAGCTTTCCGTGTATTGGAAGAGGTGAACACACTGTTGAAAGTGAAAGTGAAGTTGCTCAGTCATGTCGGGACTCTTTGCGACCCCATGGACTGTAGCCTGCCAGGCTCCTCTGTCCATGGGATTTTCCAGGCAATAGTCCTGGAGTGGATTGCCATTTCCTTCTCCAGGGGATCTTCCCAACCCAGGGTCTCCCACACTGTAGACAGACGCTTTTACTGTCTGAGCCACCAGGGAATTCACTGTTAGGGAACCCTAATCCTCTCCCTTGTGCTCTGGGTCCAGATCCCTGCAGCCTTCCCTAAAACAGAGCCTGGCACCAATAGGTGCACATAAATGTTTTCCAAATGAATGAATGAGTGAATCCATGAGAGAGTGAGTGAACGAGTTTTAACAGGAAAAAAAAATCACATTTGCTGCAGAAAGTTATTACCTTAATCTTTGTATGTCCTTATACTTTATTCTGCTAGTCTGAAATCCAGATTTAAAGTGAAGATACACCAAGACCCAGAAAGACGTCGTTTTTAGGAAATAATCTCTAAATGAAAAATCAAGTGATTAACAGGCTCTATAAGTACTATCAGAATTTTAATTCAATCAGCCCACCCCTAATTGGATCACAGATCTAATTCAATCAAACTTCCCTTCTCTTCCTCAATTCTAGTAAACCCTCTCATTTACAAAGTTACCAGCCCACAAAGTGTGAAACTTTTGCTTGAAAATGAAGGAAAAAACCTAGTGGTCAGAAGTTAGAAATCACATTTCAAAAATAAAAATATCAATGTAATAATATCAAAAATGTAAAAAATCACATTTAAAAAATAAAGTAATATAAAAAATCTGAAAATGACTGATTTTTATAAAAAGTTATTGCTCTAACCTGTTTTGAAAAGTGAAAGGAATAGAAAAATAAGCTTACTTTCTATCAACAAAATCCTGTTTTTAAATGCAGATGCTTTGGATACCAGAGAGATGCTTTCCCAGCAGTAACCTCAAGATGAAATTTGCTGAGGATCCAGACTAGATTACTGGACCATATTATAGTTGAATCACCTCTTACTTAATCTGAGCACTTTGCTGCTTCACTAGCTAGCCAGTCGGTTATTAATTAAACAATTAAAAACAAACATTAAGAAACAGTCAAACAACTAAAATATAGAAAATAAAGGCTAGAAAAAGATATGCCAGGCAAATTCTAAGCAACAACAATAAAGAACTTTATGTAGCAATATTAATTATAAAAAGTATTCTTTAGTGTAGCATTAACAAGGACACTTACATGGACATCATATTGCATCACAGATATCTAAGATATTAACAAATTAACATTGATACACAGAAGATTGTGTGTAGAATATATGCTTATTGCATTTATATATGCATCTGTATTTATATATTGCATTTATATTTATCTAAGATATTAACAACAAATTAACATTGATACACAGAAGATTGTGTGTAGAATATATGCTTATTGCATTTATATATGCATATATATTTATATATTGCATTTATATTTATATGTAAAATCATTTAACCAAAAAAGAGAATACACATTCTTTTTGATAAACAATGAATATGTACAAAATTTAATCAAGTATAAAGTCCCTGAATAAATTTCAATAAATGCCTATGTATTATCTTTAAATGATAGTATTTAATCTTGCCAGTTTTTTAACTATATAAATGAATCATATATGTTCTTTGGTGTTTTGTTCCTTAATGTCTATTATGTGTAGCTGTGATATATAGAATTTCACTGCATAAAAATGCATCCTATAACTTATTTTAATGGTTATGTTTTCAGTGTATTATAAATAATGCCACCTTGAACATTCTTGGAAATGTGCAGAGCTGTATGTGTATACTTTTCATATATATATAATCCCGTCATCAGGATAAGAATTCTCCTTGTCCCATAATCCCACTTGATACTGTACACTTGATATTGTCCAACTTTTCAATTTTAGCTCATCTGGTGAGTGCATAGTGATATCTTAGTGGGGTCTTAATTTGCATTTCCTTGAGTACTAATTACCTTTCATATGTTTATTGTTCATTTGGATTTCTTTTATGAGGTGTCTGTTCAGTCTGTTGAAATGTTTTTTTCTTATTGATCTCTGTGAGTTCTTAATACTTTGGGCAACAGTTCTCTGTCACTTATTTTACATAAATTGTAAAATAAGCAATGTAAAAATTTATGTAAAATTTATGTAAAAATTTACATAAATTTTTTCATTCTTTTTCACAAGGAGCTTTATGTAGCAATATTATCAAAAGCATTCTTTAAGTAGTGTAGCATTAACAAGGACACAAAGATAGGCATCTTACTGCATCACAGAAATCCACTAGGAAATTAACTCCAAATTAACAACATTGATACACAGAAACAATATGTGTATAGACATTTATGCTTATTGCATTTGGCTTTTTGGTATATTTTAACATAAAAATTAATACCAGGGAATTTCAATTTATTAATTTTTTTTTCCTTTTTGCTTAGTGCATGGTATTTCTTGGTTAAAAAATTCTTCCCTACTTTGAGATTACATTGATATTCTCGGATATTATCTTCTGAAAATTTTATACTTGGGCCTTTCACAGTTCTACCAGGAATTCATTTTTGTATATGGTATAATAGAAGAGTCTTAGAATCTGATAAAGCAAGTCTTCTCACCTTGTCCTTCTTTTATGAGTGCTTTGCTATTCTCTGCCTTTTGCACTTTAAAATTTAAGTTGTCTTATTCTATGAAAATACTTCTGGGATTTTGATTGGGATAATGTTGAATCTGTAGGTAAGTTTAAAACCCGATGTTTACAAAATGGAGTCTTCAAATCTATTATCAGGTTATGTCTTTTCCATTTATTTAAGTCTTCTTTAAGTTCCCTTAAGTAAAATTTATATTATCTTCATAGAAGTCTTGCAAATTTTTGTTAGCTTTAGCCTTAGATACTGTTTAATTTTTAATGCTATTGTAAATGCCATCTTTCTTAAATTTTAGTTGTCTAATTGTTAGTTGCTGGTATATATAAAGATAATTGTTTTTATATATTGCTGTTTAAGTTGAGACTGTTCTAAGCTCTTTTATTAACTAAGATAGTTCATTCATAGATCTTTTGGATTTTTTACATAAGTCATTTCTAGGAATAACAACAGCTTTGGTTCTCTCCCTCCTCCCTTCCCTTTTTTTCCTGCTTTCTTACATTGCATAAGACATCCAGGATATACTGAATAAAAGGTCACAGGCATCCTTGTCTTTTTTCCTGCTTTGAAAGAGAAAACTTTGAACTTTTAATTACTAAGTGTGATGTTTACTGAAGGTTTGGGGTAGATGCACTTTATTCAATTAGAAATTTCCCTACAATTTATAGTTTGCTAAATGAATGGCAGATTTTATCAAATACTTCTTTGCATCTAATAAGATTATTTTTTAATCTTAGTGTGTGTTATTATATTTATTTATTTAAGTATCAACTAACCTTTCATTCCTGGAATCAACCCGTCTTGGTCATGATGAATATACTGTAGGGATCAGTTTACTCAGTTTGTATTTAGGACTTTTGCATCTATGCTCATCAGTGAGATTAGCCTTTTATTTTCCTTTCTCATAATGTCCTTGTTGGAGACATGTACGTACAGTTTGTATCATAAGATTTGTTGGGAAATAGTCTTTCTTTTTCTGTTCTTCAGGAAAATTTGTCTAAGATTGGAATTACTTCTTTGAATATTTGGTAAAAGTTGCTGGTGTAGCCATTTAAGAGTATAGAGTTTTCTTTGGGAAAAGAGTTTTGATTACTGCTTCAGTTTCCTTGCTGGTTATGGATATACTCACCATTCTGTTGCTTTTTGTGTCAATTTTGCTATTTATATTTTTCTAGGAATTTTTTCATCTGAATTTTAAAATATGTTGTCTTAAAGTTGTTTTTACTGTCTTTATTTTCTTTTTTATGTCTGCAGCATCTATAGCGATGACTTCTTTGTCTTTCCTAATATTGATTATTTGTGCCTTCTGTTTCTGGTCTTTACCGTTTTCACCAGGGGTTTGTTGTTTTTATTAGACTTTTCACAAAAAAACTAGCATTGGTTTTGTTCATCTTCTTTATATTGGTTTTCTCTTTCCTCAGTTTCTGGTCTTATTTTTACTATTTCCTTTATTCTACTTTCTTTGCTATACTTCTGACTTTCTGCAGTGGATGCTGAGTTCATTTAATTTTCCAGTCTTTTTTCTTTTCTTATAGTGAAGTTGCTCAGTCGTGTCCGACTCTTTGTGACCCCATGGACTGTAGCCTACCAGGCTCCTCTGTCCATGGGATTTTCCAGGCAATAATCCTGGAATGGATTGCCATTTCCTTCTGCAGGGGATCTTCCCAACCCAGGGATCGAACCCTGGTCTCCCGCATTGTAGACAGACGCTTTACCGTCTGAGCCACCAAGCCTATACATCTTCCTTTTAATACTGATCACTAGTATCCCCCTAGATTTGAAATGTAGGATATTCATTTCTTTAGGATTTCATTTACTTTAAAGTATTTTATTTCTTTATGATTACAAATTTTATTTAGAAATGTATTTTTAATTTTACAAAATATAGAGCTTTCGCTATCATTTTAATATTAATTTTTAACTTTATTGTTTTGTGGTTAGAGGACATGTTCTGCCTACTTTGACATTTGTTAAAACTTGTTTTATGGCCAGAGTTTTATAGTCAATTTTGCAAAATTTCCATAGTACTCAAAAAAATCATATTCTGCAATTTGGGAGACAATATAGATCCCTACCTCCAACAAAAATGTTCTAAATGGTTGAAACAAATAAATATGAAAAAGAGAAACTAAAATAAAATCTTTGTTACTCCAAAATAGTGAATACTTTAACAAGATATAAGGGAACAAACCATAATGGAAAATAGGAATAAATTAGGCTACATTAAAATTTTGAAAACACCTGAAAAATAAACAATAAACAGATTGAAACGGAGGTGGTGCCTAGGATAAGATATTTCAAATCATACAATAGACATAGAATTAGTATCTCAAACATTTAAAACATTTAAAGAACTTTTACAAAGGAAAACACTGAAAAAATGGGCAAAGGATATAATGTAATTGTCAAAACCCACAAAAAGCCAATAAATCAATGAAAAAGCATGAGTCACACAACATTAATATTAACAAAAATATAAAGGTGATAAATTACTTTGTCAATCCAATCACCAACAACTAAAAATTTGACATTATCAAATATATCTGGGGATACAGAGAAATAAACTCGCCTACTCTGCTAGTGACTGTGTTAATTAGGATAATCCACAGGTAAGCAACTTGACATTGCCTAATAAACTACAAAGTACAGTTTCTATATCATTAATAAATAAGACCAAAATATCTAAACAATAAAGTCTCACATATATTCTCACAAATAAGATTTTTAATGCAGCATTGTTTATAATAAAAAACAGTAATCTGAATATTCATCAATAGAGAAATGCATTAAAAATTTTTTTATGGCAGACTATATATGTACATAGATGAATGCATCTTGAAGCTGTTAATGTTGAATTTAAAAATTACAAAAATTAGTATATTTGGTATAAAATCATTTATCCAAAATAAAAATAGCAAACACACAAAACAATACTGTATATGGATACACAGCAGACACACATATGTGCATGTGTGCTCAGTTGCTCAGTCACGTCCAACTCTTTGTGATCCCACGGACTGTAGCCTGTCAGTCCATGGATTGTCCATGGACAATCTCCCTTGTCCATGGGATTATTCCAGCAGGAATACTGAAGTGGGTAGCCATTTCCTACTTCAGGGAATCTTCTTGACCGAGGGATCATTACTGCATCTCCTGCATTGGCAGGTGGATTCTTTACCACTGAACCACCTGGACACACACACACAAAAGACATCCACAGATAGAAAATGCACCAAATTCATGATAGCTGTTGTTTTGGAGTTGGGTAGGAGAAGGAGATTAGGATTTTGGATTTAAATCTGAAAGGGATTTCCATCATCTGAAATATTTATTCTATTTAAAAATACTTGAACCAGGAATAAGACCCTTTAGGATGTCTGTTCAACCTTACACTGGAGATTCTAGTCAAGGCAGTTAGGTAAGAAAAATAAATAAAAAGGTATCCAAGTTGAAAAGAAAGAAATAAAACTATTGACAGATAGCTTGATTTTATATAGAGAAAATCTTAGGGAATGACTAAACTACTACAACAAATAAATTCAACAAGATTGCACAATACACAAGATGCTCTGGTACTGCTGTTGCTGCTGCTAAGTTGCTCCAGTCGTGTCCGACTCTGTGCGACCCCATAGACGGCAGCCCACCAGGCTCCGCCATTGCTGGGATTCTCCAGGCAAGAACACTGGAGTGGGTTGCATTTCCTTTTCCGACGCATGAAGGTGAAAAGTGAAAGTGAAGTCGCTCAGTTGTGTCCGTGACTCTTAGCAACCCCAAGGACTGCAGCCCATCAGGCTGCTCCGTCCATGGGATTTTCCAGGCAAGAGTACTGGAGTGGGGTGCCATTGCCTTCTCTGGATACACAAGATAAGTATACATAAATCAGTTGATTGCTGTACACCAGCAAGATCTGAAAATTTAAGAAAACATTCCATTAACAATATCATCAAAAAGAATAAAATGTTTAAGAATAAATTCAACAAAAAAGATATGAGACTTCTACACTGGAAACTACAAAACATTGTTAAAGAAGATTTAAATAAATGGAAAAACATTCCATATTCATTGATCAGAAAATGCTGTTGTTAAGATGTCAATACTCCCCCAATTGTTCTATGGGTCCAGTGCATTCCCTATTGAAATTCCTGCTGGCTTTTTTCCCCAGGAAAAAAAGTTTATCCTGAAAAAGGTATATAAATACTAAAGACCCAAAATAGCCAAAACAGTCTTGAAAAATAATAAAAAATTTGGAGAACTCATACTTCCCCATTTCAAAACTTCACTGCAAAGTTTCAATTATCAAGGCATTGGTATAGGGACAGCTATATATAGTTTAATGACTAACTGTAAACTTTAATAGAATCAACAAAACTTTCAAGACATTTTCAACAGTGAAAGAACAATCTTTTCAATGCATTTTGCTGGAATAATGGATATCCTTAAAAGTCTGAATCTGGATCCCTACCTCACACCATATTTGGAGAAGGAAATGGCGATCCTCTCCAGTATTCTTGGCTGGAAAATCCCATGGATGGAGGAACCTGGTGGGCTGCAGTCCATGGGGTCGCAAAGAGTCAGAAACGACTAAGCAAGTTCACTTTCACTTTTTTCACCTTACACCATACACAAACACTAAGTCAAAGTTAATCATAGACCTAAATGTAAGCTAAAACTGTAAAACTCTTAAAACAGAAATGTATCTCCATGATCTTGAGCTAGGCAATAATTTCTTAGCTTAAACACCAGCGGCACAAGTGATAAAGAAAACTGATGACTTGGGTTCATCAAAATTAAAACCTTACGCACTTCAAAAGATGCAGTTAAGAAAGTGAAAAGATAACCCCAGACTGGGAGAAAATATTTGCAAATCGTATATTTAAAAAAGAACTTATAATTAGGACATATAAAGATCTCTTGCAACTCAATTAATTATGCAAATATGAGCAAGGGATTTGAATAGAAATTTCTTCAAAAAAGATATGAGTGGCCAATAAGCATAGTGACAAATGCTCAGCATCATACATTGTTAAGGAAATGCAAATCAAAATGAGATACAATGTCATACTAAAGTGCTATTAAAAAAAAAGAGGACAATTAGAGATGTTGGTGAGGATTCTGAAGAATTGGAACTGTCACATATGGTTGATGGAAACTGAAAATGTTGCAGGCACTTTGGGAAAATGGTATAGCAGTTTCTCAAAATGTTAAACATAGGGTTAGTATTGTTCAGTTGCTCAGTCCTGTCTCACTCTTTGTGACCCCATGGACTGCAGCACACCAGGCTTCCCTGTCCTTCATCATCCCCCAGAGCTTGCTCAAACTCATGTTCATTGAGTTGGTGATGCCATCCAACCATCTCATCTTCTGTCATCCCCTTCTCTTCCTGCCTTCAATCTTTCCCAGCATTAGAGTCTTTTCCAATGAGTTGGCTCTTTGCATCAGGTGGCCAAAGTATTGGAGATTCAGCATCAGTCCTTCCAATGAATATTCAGGATTGATGTCCTTTAGGATTGACTGGTTTGATCTCCTTGCTGTCCAAGGGACACTCAAGAGGGAGGGGAGGGGAGGGAGGAGGGTGGAGGGTATACCTGTGGCGGATTCATTTCGATATTTGGCAGAACTAATACAATATTGTAAAGTTTAAAAGTAAAATAAAATTAAAAAAAAAAAAAAAGAGTCTTCTCCAATACCACAGTTCAAAAGCATCAATTCTTCGGCGCTCAGCTTTATGGTGCAACTCTTACATCCATATATGACTACTGGAAAAACAATAGCTTTGACTATACAGACCTTTGTTGGCAAAGTAATGTCTCTGCATTTTAATATGCTGTCTGTGTTTTGTCATAGCTTTCCTTCCAAGGGGCAAATGTCTTTTAATTTCATGGCTGTATTCACCATCTTCTGTGATTTTGGAGCCCAAGAAAATTAAGTCTGTCACTGTTTCTATTGTTTCCCCATCTGTTTGCCATGAAGTGATGGGACCAGATGCCATGATCTTCATTTTTTCAGTGTTGAGTTTTAAGCCAGCTTTTTTACTCTCTTTCACTTTCATCAAGAGGCTCTTTAGTTCCTCTTCACTTTCCGCCATGAGGGTGGTATTGTCTGCATATCTAAGATTATTGATATTTCTCCTGGCAATCTTGATTCCAGCTTGTGCTCCATCCAGCCTGGAATTTTGTGTGATGGACTCTGCGTATAAGTTCAATAAGCTGGGTGACAATATACAGCATTGACATACTCTTTTCCCAATTTGTAACCAGTCCGTTGTTCCATGTCCGGTTCTAACTGCTGCTTTTTGACCTGCATACAGGTTTCTCAGGAGACAGGTAAAGTGATCTGGTATTCCCATCTCTTGAAGAATTTTCCACAGTTTGTTGTGATTCATACCATCAAAGGCTTTAGTATAATCAATGAAGCAAAAGTAGATGTTTTTCTGGAATTCTCACTTTTTCTATGATTCAGTGGATGTTGGCAATTTGATCTCTGGATCCTCTGCCTTTTCTAAACCCAGCTTGAACATCCAAATTCAGCTTGAATTGGAAGTTCTCAGTTCACATACTTTTGAAGCCTAGCTTGGAGAATTTTGAGCATTACTTTGCTAGCGTGTGCAATGAGTGCAATTTTATGGTAGTTTGAACATTCTTTGGAGTTGGAATGAGAACTGACCTTTTCCAGTCCTGTGGCCACTGCTGAGTTTTCCAAATTTGCTGACATATTGAGTGCAGCACTTTGACAGCATCATGTTTTAGGATTTGAAAGAGCTCATCTGGAATTCCACCACCTCCACTAGCTTTGTTACTGTATGACCCAGCAATTCCACTTCTAGGTATCTATACAAAGAAAAAATAAAAACATGTCTACTCAATATGAATGTTCATAATTGCATTATTCATAAGAGCCAAAAGAGTACAACCCAAATGTTATCAACTGATGGATGGATAAACAAAATATGGTATATTCATAACAATGGAATATTATTCAACCATAAAAAGAAACACGCCTACAACATGAATGAACCTCAAAAACATGCTGAATGAAACAAGCCAGACAAAATATCACATGTTCCATTTATGTGAAATGTCCAGAATAGGTTAATCTACAAAGACAGAACGTCGATTAGTGGTTGCCTGGAGCTGAGAGTGGAAATAGGCTGTGACTGCAAATGGGCATGAGGTTTATATGCAGAATGGTGGGAATGTTCTAAAAGTACATTGTGATGATGGCTGCACAGCTCTGTAAATATCCCCCCAAAATCATTCAATTGTACACTTAAAATGGGTGAAATATTTGTTATGTAAATTACATCACAATAAAGCTGTTTAAAAAAACCACTTGAAGCAAATATGGTAAAATATTAAGATGTCAATTCTGCCTGGTTGGAATGCAGGGTTTTGCTATATATTCTATTTTATCTATTTTTACTGTTTCTCAGAAGCAAAAAATCAAGACACCATAAATTCCTAGGCCCCAATTTCAAATGAGATAGATGCATTAATTTACAGTCTTTTGATTATACTCTCACCTTCAGACACTGTCAGTTGCCCCCATTCCCAGAGGAAATTACTTAGAACATTCTCAGCAAATCTTACCAGTCATATATAGCAAACCCAACTCTCTAGTGCCTAACTCTTATTTAAATATAAGCCAAGGGTAATTAGATTTATGAGGAAAGCATTTAACCTGAAAAAATAGAAACCAAGGAAAGCATCCTGGAAGGGTGAATTCAGAGGGAAGCTGACATAATGTAGAGAATAAATGAAACTTAAAAAAAAACAAACCCTATTAATATTTCAAAAGAGACAGAAAAATCTGCAGCCATGAAAAATATTGGATATATAAAAGGAATTCAGAGAACCAAAAGAATTTCTGAAAATTAAAAATAATTGCTAGAAGGCTTGGAAAATAAAAGAACAAAGATGGAAAACAAGAGAAAAATAAGAAAATTAGAGGATCATCCCAGGAGGTCTCATATCCAACAAATTATATTTCCAGAAAGATAAAACTGAAAATATAGTGGAAAGAAATAAAGATGGAATAAGAAAATTCTCAGCAATGAAGAATTTACATCAGAAGATCTAACACAATAACTGGCAAAAAAAAAAAGAACCATATTTTGCTGAAATCTCAGAAAACAAGGAGCAAAGAAATAATCATCAAAGTGTTCAAGGAAGATAGGTTACAGAAAAAGCATCAGAAAGTAGATTGGTTTTGGATTTCTAGAAGCTGCAATTCAATGGAACATTGTCTCCAGAATCTTGAAAGAAAAAGGTAGAGCACAGACATTTTCAGACATGCAGATTCTGGTAGACAGTTGTTATATTTGTGGCCAGTAACGTTAGAATTCTGTTTTGTATCTGAGGAAATTTGTACATTATAACCCCCGCCTTGCCAAGTGGTAAGTCACATATCCAGTATCTGTTATAGCAAAGACATAAACACATGACCTTAGCTCTTCCAATCAGACATTTCCGTGGAAGCGCTCAATTTGAAGAAATGTGTGGAAGTCAGTTTTGCACAAGATGTGTCCCTGGAGGAGGATGGTGAAGACTGAGCTTTCAGAGGCAGCAGTGGCATAGGTTTTAGCCGGTGATGTCCCTTGCTCAGGGTCTTTGACCAGAGAAGGTATAGAATATATAGATGGTTGGATAATTTGGGTGTTGTTCCTGGGTACACAGTCACCAAACCCTATTCTCTGGTCCTCCTGGAGATTCTGTGAGCTACTTCATAATGTCTAATGATGCTTCCAAGGACACTCCTGATGGATACTCCACCAACCCAAGAAAATAAACCAGGAAAGAAGATTGAGATGTGTGTTGGGGCGGGGGGGGGGGGGGGGGGGGCGGGGCTGGCTAGATTAGAGGATCTAACATAATAGAGAAAAAGAACACCCAGAATTTCAGTGACTAGAAACCCCAGGATATAGTCTGTGCAACAGCCTAAAGACTAACCAGTCCAGATTCAAGTAAGCATATGGAGGGCTCCAGGAAGAATATTTCTGAAAAGAGAAATTAGATTTGGTACCTGAAGTGTTTTATGTATTTAGAAGAGATTTACACTACTGGGAATTAATTTGGGGATGATTTAATATGTATAAAACTAGGCAAATGAAATAAAGCATTAATTAACTATAGGATAACGTTTCGTACATGAAAGGCAGTGCAATCATGGTACACTACATGATTCGGCTGTATCTAAGATTGTGTGGCAAAACTTGAGACCAGACTTAACCAAAATATTGGTTAATAGTTATAACCAATTATATATGGGAGGATGGAGTAGGGGAAGTCTGTGTGTGGTGGGATGGAGCAAAAGAGAACTAGATCCATGTTTTTTATAGTTTATGTCTACAGAATCTAAAATTGCAAAGTCTAGAAATACTGGATATACAAAATACCAGAAGCAGCTAAAATATGTAAGAGTAAGCCTTTGAGGAGTGGGAATGAGGGATAGGAAGTGTATTTGTCAGGGTTCTTTATTGCCTAGAGAATTTACCTTTAGGCAAAAGAGGTTGGTTCTGTTTTGGGTTTAGTTTGTTTTTCAGTGTTTTTATGGAATCTCTGGGAGAATTGCAAGAATTAGGATTATATACTGCTCAAGAAATATATTAAAAATTTATTGACAATTCAAAGAGGCCTGTGTTAGAATTAAAATTTGAGTGGCTGTGTCATGAAGATACGAGTTCAAGAAGACTTCTGCCTGACTGCCAGATACTGCTGTGATTGCCACAGCATCCATGTAAGAGCAAAGTAAAGAGAGAAGTTTCTGAGGTTAATATTCCCATGCTCAATTTATCACATGTCACAATGAAATCATTACAAGACATTTAAGTTGCTGATTTAAAGGCCAAGTCATTGTCTTTGTCATGATTTAATTTCTGCTGTTTGACTGGATCAGTATTTGAGCCACGCTGTTCATGCCTGACTTCCCATCATGTGTCATTCTCCTTTATGTCCACACTCCTGGATGTTCCTTACTAGGGAGCCCACATCAAATATTGGCATTTGAGATTAAAAGGGTCCAGTAAAAGGTACCTTTTCATCTTTTCTTTTCCACACAACTTCTCAAGAACAGAATGTTGAAGCTTGTGGAGCAGAAACATGCAGGTATCTCAGAGAAAGAAGCAAGCACATCTCATAGAAGGGATTTATTACTTACGTGCCCATTGAAGGTACAAGCTAGCTTCAAGTAAAACAGTCTGGAGAGTTCCCATGACAACAGTTTAAGCACCAAATAAATGGTGCAGGCAAACAGTGCTCATGGAGTGTAGAGGACAGCCTTTACCAACACCTAGGGTTTGCAGGTTTGGAGCATCCCAGGTGGCACTAGTGGTTAAAGAACCCACCTGCCAATGCAGGAGACAAAAGACACCGGTTCAATCCCTGGGTCAGGAAGATCCCCTGGAGAAGGACATGGCAACCCACTCCAGTATTCTTGTTTGGAGAATCCCATGGACAGAGGAGCCTGGCAGTTGAAGTTATGAGCACACACTCAGAAGGATCCTTCAAGGAGGAGACTTGTCTGGAAGGCAGAGATCATAATTTAGATAACAGTGAGAGAAGAAAGTGGGGCTTCCCTGGTGGCTCAGACAGAATCCACTTACAATGTGGGAGACTTGCGTTTGATCCCTGGGTTGGGAAGATCCGCTGAAGGAAGGAATGGCAACCCCCTCCAGTATTCTTGCCTGGAGAATCCCATGGACAGAGGAGTCTGATGGGCCACAGTCCATAGGTTGGCAAAGAGTAAGACACGACTGAGTGACTTAAGCATTGCATTGAGAGAAGAAAGGCGAGAGCCAAAGTGCGTATATTTGAAGCTGGGAGTTAGTTTTAGGAACTATTGGGAGAGACAGTTGGGAAAACGAGATAAAGATGGTGCTTTAAAAACATTTACTTTGTTCCCTCCAAAACTCCACTGGAGTGACAATAACATGATCTTTGTTTTAAGAAGTAATAAACAGGGCTTACCTGGTGGCTCAGTGGTAAGGAATCTGCCTGCCGATGCAGGAGACATGGGTTTATCCCTGGTCTGGGAAGATCCCGTATGGCCTTGGAGCAACTATAAGGCCTTACGCCACAATTACTGATACCTGCTTACCCGAGAACCCACAACAAGAGAAGCCGCTGCAATGAGAAGCCTGCACACTGCAACCAGGAAGCAAGCCCTGCTTTCCACAGTGAACGAGCCCATGCAGCACGGAAGGCCTGGCACAGCCGAAACTAAAAACTAAAATTATATATATGTTTGTATACATATATAAATAATATACAAAGAAAATGGTAAAGGAGATAATACAGAAGCAAAATTTGAAAACAGAAGGACAGGTAGAAACTGATTTGTCAAACCCTGGAAAGCTGAATTCTAAATTGGCAGTGAAAGTCCAGAAGCAGCTCAGTCGCCTCTAAGAACCTCAAAGGCACCAGGTACCTCTGGATGTGACAGTTAAAACGGGGCTAAGGAGGATCTGTTGGAAGTCTGTCTCAGAAGCAGTTAAGATTTTGCAATTAACATTCCGCCCCTCCCACTCTGGGCAGCAGAGTAAACTGCCATCTCACCCTGACAGAACACTAAGCTTCATTGTCTAGAGTGGCTGAAAAGGATGTTCTCTGGACTGGGGATTTGGGGGAACCACTGGGAGTATGGCTGTCAAAGGGGAAACAGGTTGATTTACTGAACCTCTGCAGTTGAATATTAGAAAATTCAGGACCCATTTTCTGTGTGGTGGGGAAACCAGGCCTGTCCCCTCAGGAGGAAGATCAGAAGATTCTTTACTGTTGAGTATCACCAGTTGTAGAGATACCAGCATCAGAGCTTCAGTCAGGAAACAGCCCAGCCAGATCACCATAAGGGGAAGTATAAGTCACCAAAACCATCCACACACCCAGAGCTTCTAATAAGTTCCCTGTGCCATACATACCCTTATATTTGAGCCTATTACTAAGGATCACTAGACATTTGAGGAAAGCCTTGAACCTGAAAGAAGCCAAAACAAACAGAAAAAGAAGTTTCAAAGAACCAGACTATGCAGGAGGGGAAAGTACCTCCAAAAGCCAATGACATTTTAGTATTTTCTGAGAGACGAAGTAATGCTCAAAATTCTCCAAGTCAGGCTTCAACAGTACATGAACTGAAAACTTCCAGATGTTCAAGCTGGATTTAGAAAGGGAGAGGAAGCAGAGATCAAATTGCCAACATCCATTGGATCATAGAAAAAACAACAGAATTCCAGAAAAACATGTACTTCTGCTTCATTCACTATGCTATAAAGCCTTTGATGGTATGGATCACAATGGGAATATCAAACTACCTTACCTGCCTCCTGAGAAACCTGTATGCAGGTCAAGAAGCAACAGAATGGGAGATGGAACAACAGACTGGTTCAAAATTGGGAAAGCAGTATGTCAAGACTGTATATTGTCACCCTGCTTATTAAGCTTATATGCAGAGTACATGATGCGAAATGCCGGGCTGGATGAAGCACAAGCCAGAATCAAGATTACCAGGAGAAATATCAATCACTTCAGATATGCAGATGATACCACCATTATGGCAGAAAGAGAAGAGGAAATAAAGATCCTCTTGATGAAAGTGAAAGAGTAGAGTGAAAAAGCTGGCTTAAACTCAACATTCAAAAAATGAAGATCATGGCATCTGGTCCCATCATTTCATGGCAAATAGTTGGGGTAAAAATGGAAACAGTGACAGATTTAATTTTCTTGGGCTCAAAAATCACAGCAGATGGTGAATGCAGTCATGAAATTAAAAGATGCTTGTTCCTTGGAAGAAAAGCTATGATAAACCTAGACAGCATATTAAAAAGTAGAGACATTGCTTTGCCAGCAAAGGTCTGTCAAGTCAAAGCTATGGTTTTTTCCAATAGTCTTGTATGGATATGAGAGCTGGACCATAAAGAAAGCTAAGTGCCGAAGAATTGATCCTTTGAACTGTGGTATTAGAGAAGAATCTCGAGAGTCCCTTGGAAAGCAAGGAGATCAAACCAGTCAATCCTAAAGAAAATCAATCCTGAATATTCATTGGAAAGACTAGTACTGAAGCTGAAACTCCAATATTTTGGCCAACTGATGCAAAGAACTGACTCATTTGAAATGACCCTGATGCTGGGAAAGATTGAGGGCAGGAGGAGAAGGGGATGACAGAGGATGAAATGGTTGGATGGCATCACCGACACAATGGATATGAGTCTGGGCAAACTCCAGGAGATGGTGAAGTACAGGGAAGCCTGGCATGCTGTGGTCCATGGGGTCACAAAGAGTTGTTCATGATTGAGCGACTGAACTGAACTGAGAGATTAAATAAGTGTACCCATGAAACAAGAACAGGATCATGGGAGAGTGGGGGTAAGGAAGCTATATACACAGAAAAGAGCTAAGGGAGCAGAGACGAACTGTTGAAAATTAAAAAATTGATAAAAGATATGAAAAAGACAGTAGAAGTAGGTTTGGAAGATAAAGATGAGAAAAAATTTCAGAATATAGTGATAAAGAGAAAATTGAAAGAAGAAAAGACATAAGAATTAGAGGTTGAATCCATGAGGTCTGGTATCCAAATACAGGTGTTAATGTACAGAGGGAATAACTACAGGAAATTGTCAAAGAGGCAACTAAAAAGTTTTTCTAAAACTAAAGAACCTGAATTTTGAGATGGAAAAGATTTTAGAACACTGGAACAAGTAAAAGCTTCTGTAAACTAAGAGGGAAAAAGGAAAATACAGTGAACTAAGACAAGGAATCATATTTGCAACTCCCTTACTCCTCATGTCATACTCACAAAACAATAAAAAGTTAAAAAGAAAGAAACAAAAGCCGTTAGTATTAAAGGCATAGTTAAAATCAGAAATGGAGTAGCCCTCATAGTCAACGAAAGAGTCCGAAATGCAGTACTTGGATGCAATCTCAAAAATGACAGAATGATCTCTGTTGGTTTCCAAGGCAAACCAATCAATATCACAGTAATCCAAGTCTATGCCCTGACCAGTTATGCTGAAGAAGCTGAAGTTGAATCATTCTATGAAGACCTACAAGACCTTCTAGAACTAACACCCAAAAAAGATGTCCTTTTCATTATAGGGGACTGGAATGCAAAAGTAGGAACTCAAGAGATACCTGGCGCAACAGGCAAATTTGGCCTTGGAGTACAGAATGAAGCAGGGCAAAGGCTAATAGAGTTCTGCCAAGAGAACGCACTGGTCATAGCAAACACCCTCTTCCAACAACACAAGAGAACACTCTACACATGGACATTACCAGATGGTCAATACCGAAATCAGACTAATTATATTCTTTGCAGCCAAAGATGGAGAAGTTCTATACAATCAGCAAAAACAAGACTGGGAGCTGACTGTGGCACAGACTGGACTATTTATTGCCAAATTCAGACTTAAATTGAAGAAAGTAGGGAAAACCATTAGACCATGCAAATATGACCTAAATCAAATCCCTTATGATTATACAGTGGAAGTGGGAAATAGATTTAAGGGATGAGATCTGATAGAGTGCCTGAAGAACTATGGATAGGGGTTCGTGACATTTTACAGGAGACAGGGATCAAGACTATCCCCAAGGAAAAGAAGTGCAAAAAGGCAAAATGGTTGTCTGAAGAGGCCTTGCAAATAGCTGTAAATAGAAGAGAAGTGAAAGGCAAAGGAGAAAAGGAAAGATATACCCATTTGAATGCAGAGTTCCAAAGAATAGCAAGAAGAGATGAGAAAGCCTTCCTCAGTGATCAGTGCAAAGAAATAGAGGAAAACAACAGAATGAGAAAGTCTAGAGATCTCTTCAAGAAAATTAGAGATACTAAGGGAACATTTCATGCAAAGATGAACACAATAAAGAACAGAAATGGTATGGACCTAACCGAAGCAGAAGATATTAAGAAGAGGTGGCAAGAATACACAGAAGAACTATACAAAAAAGATCTTCATGACCCAGATAACCATGATGGTGTGATCACCAGCCTAGAACAAGACATCCTGGAATGTGAAGTCAAGTGGGCCTTAGAAAGCATCACTACGAACAAAGCTAGTGGAGGTGATGGCATTCAAGTTGAGCTATTTCAAATCCTAAAAGATGATGCTGTGAAAGTGCTGCACTCAATATGCCAGCAAATCTGAAAAACTCAGCAGTGGCCACAGGACTGGAAAAGGTCAGTTTTAATTCCAAGCCCAAAGAAAGGCAATGCCAAAGAATGTTCAAACTATTGCACTCATCTCACACAATAGTAAAGAAATGCTCAAAATTCTCCAAGCGAGGCTTCAACAGTACGTGAATCATGAACTTCCAGATGTTTCAAGCTGGTTTTAGAAAAGGCAGAGCAACCAAAGATCAAATTGCCAACATCTGCTGGATTATCAAAAAAGCAACAGAGTCCCAGAAAAACATCTACTTCAGCTTTATTGACTATGCCAAAGCCTCTGACTGTGTGGATCACAACAAACTCTAGAAAATTCTTTGAGATAGGAATACCATACCACCTGACCTGCCTCTTGAGAAACCTGTATGCAGGTCAGAAAGCAAAAGTTAGAACTGGACATGGAACAACAGACTGGTTCTAAATAGGAAAAGGAGTATATTGTCACCCTGCTTATTTAACTTATATGCAGAGTACATCATGAGAAACGCTGGGCTGGAGGAAGCACAAGCTAGAATCAAGATTGCCAGGAGAAATAGCAATAACATGATGACACCACCCTTATGGCAGAAAGTGAAGAGGAACTAAAAAGCCTCTTGATGAAAGTGAAAGAGGAGAGTGAAAAAGTTGGCTTAGAGCTCAACATTCAGAAAACGAAGATCATGGCATCTGGTCCCATCACTTCATGGGAAATAGATGGGGAAACAGTGGAAACAGTGTCAGACTTTATTTTGGGGGGCTCCAAAATCACTGCAGATGGTGACTGCAGCCATGAAATTCAAAGATGTTTGCTTTTTGGAAAAGTTATGACCAACTTAGACAGTATATTAAAAAGCAGAGACATTACTTTGCCAACAAAGGTCCATCTAGTCAAAGCTATGGTTTTTCCTGTAGTCATGTATGGATCTGACAGTTGGACTATAAAGAAAGCTGAGCACTGAAGAATTGATGCTTTTGAACTGAGGTGTTGGAGAAGACTCTTGAGAGTCCCTTGGACTGCAAGGAAATCCAACCAGTCTATCCTAAAGGAAATCAGTCCTGAAAATTCATTGGAAGGACTAATGCTGAAGCTGAAACTCCAATAGTTTGGCCACCTGATGTGAAGAACTGACTCACTGGAAAAGACCTGATGCTGGGAAAGATTGAAGGTGAGAGTAGGGGTCGACAGAGGATGAGACAGTTGGATGGCATCACCGACTCAATGGACCTGAGTTTGGGCAAGTACCAGGAGTTGATGTTGGACAGGGAGGCCTGGCATGCTGCAGTCCATGGGATTGCAAAGCGTTGGACGTGACTGAGTGACTGAACTGAACTGAACTAACATACAAAAGGGAAAAAACTCATAAGGCAATATTTATCTGCCTCTGGATGGGGAAATAACTTTTTAAACTTAAAAGCCATGAAAGGCATTACATAGGAAAAACAGACTCAACTTTTTAATAAGACTGAAATGAATGTCAAAAATCATTTAAAACAATATAAATTTCAGAAATGGCAAACTGGGAAAAAACTATAACTAGATTCAACAAGAGGTTTAATATGTAAAATATTCATATGAACAGTTTGTAAAATATTCATATGAGCAGTTTGTAAAATATTCATATACTATGTAAAATATGTGAAATGTTCACATAATATGTAAAATGTTCACATAAGTAGATGAGACAAAACACTAGAAGCATATTAGAGAAAAATGGGCGAAGGATATGAACCAGTGCATATGATAAAATCCAAATGGCTAACATTCATTGAAGAAAAAAAAATCAATCTTAGTAGTAATCCAAGAAGTATAATTTACAACTTGAGCTACTCTTTTTCACTTACAAATTATTAAAAGATTTTTTTCAGAACAAAGTTAACAGTAAGGATGTAAAGTGATATCTTTCTGGAAAATTTTGGCAATATGAGTTAAGGATCTTAAAATATTTAAACTTTGCAATGTGGTAATTCCATTTCTAAATATCTAATCCAAGGAATATTGTTTAACTGATATTTTACTTTATATATTGATCTAAGTGCTTAAATATAGGATATTTATAAATGAGTAATAATTATGGAAAAGTAAAAAAATTACTGTACAACAATAGGAGGAAAGTTGAGTCACTTATCTCCATCAAATAGAATTTACTGAGCTGTCAAATATTATGGTTATAATTATTTTCAATAAATGGTTAGCAGACATTATAACTTGAGAAGAAATTTATTAAATACATCATTTAGATATTGACTGTCAGCAGAAACAGTGGCTAATGCCTGAGGCATTTTGTCAACAGTCCCCATCTGGAATAATAACTTTGAAAATATGCATGCAACATGAAAGACAAGAAGGCTTTCCTGCTGTCCTTAAATTATTGTGAGCAATCTAGACAGTGGCCACAGTGAGAGGGATTTTTAAATTTCATTTCTCACCTTCTCAGTTTAAAACACACACACACCCCGCCCCGCCCCCCCCTCCCCTGGAAATCTTGGAGAAATTATTTTTTAAAGACTTCCTAATTTCCAGAAATCCATTAAGTCTAATTATTCTGATAAAAATATTCTTCAATTGTCAGAATTGACAAGTTTCCTTAGATGAAGAATTTCTGTGTTACTTGGGAATACCATGAATAAGGGTAAAATGGAAGAGTATCTGAAATGAAAAGGTCTATATTCACCTAGTACTTATGACTCCAACTCAAAGAAACATGGAGGCAGTCTCACAGTAAAAGCAGCCATCTGAGACCCACAGAGAAAGCATATGTCTGGAGCACGGAAGGATCACTGTCATTGTACCTGCAAATTCTGAGTTTTGATTTGAGCACAGAGTTACACTTACAAAATCAGAGTGTTTCCTTTGGATGCTCAATATCTGAAGACTAATGCTTACATCAGTTCAGTTCAGTTCATTTCAGTTCAGTCGCTCAGTCGTGTCCGACTCTTTGTGACCCCATGAATCGCAGCACGCCAGGCCTCCCTGTCCATCACCAACTCCCATAGTTCACTCAGACTCACATCCATCAAGTCAGTGATGCCATCCAGCCATCTCATCCTCTGTCGTCCCCTTCTCCTCTTGCCCCCAATCCCTCCCAGCATCAGAGTCTTTTCCAATGAGTCAACTCTTCGCATGAGGTGGCCAAAGTATTGGAGTTGCAGCTTTAGCATCATTCCTTCCAAAGAAATCCCAGGGCTGATCTCCTGGGAGAAAGGGGTAAGGTCAGGAGGTGATGATGGGCCAGATCATGTAGGGACTTTTAGGACATTCCAAGGATTCTAAGTGGAGTGGAGTAGGTATGCCTGAAGTTTGAGGACAGGGAAGGTGACATAGAATATTTAGAGGGTGGAAATTAGGGGAGTATAAGAGGATTAGGCATATTAAAAAGCAGAGACATTACTTTGCCAACAAAGGTCCATCTAGTCAAGGCTATGGTTTTTCCAGTAGTCATGTATGGATGTGAGAGTTGGACTATAATGAAAGCTGAGCACCGAAGAATTGATGCTTTTGAAGTGTGGGTGTTGGAGAAGACTCTTGAGAGTCCTTTGGACTACAAGGAGATCCAACCAGTCCATCCTAAAGGAGATCAGTCCTGAGTGTTCATTGGAAGGACTGATGTTGAAGCTGAAAGTCCAAGACTTTGGCCACCTTATGTGAAGAACTGATTCATTTGAAAAGACCCTGATGCTGGGAGATATTGAGGGCAGGAGGAGAAGGGGACAACAGAAGATGAGATAGTTGGATGGCATCACCAACTCAATGGAGATGAGTTTGGGTAAACTCCAGGAGTTGGTGATGGACAGGGAGGCCTGGTGTGCTGCAGTCCATGGGGTCACAAACAGTTGGATACCACTGAGCGACTGAACTGAACTGAAGAGAATTAGGAAACAGAGAGAGCACTTGAAATTGAGTTAATGAATAGTTTGCTGATTCTTTTTATTTTCTTCTAAATTTAATGAGACTGTTACTTTTGTTTCACTGTGAAGAATGGTCCTTGCTATTTTTTTACATTAAAATTCTTTATCTTACAAAAGAAGTTTCCCTTGATGCTTTGCAAGTAAGAATTTTAAAATCATGAATGGATGTTGCATTTCATCAAATGCCTTTTTTTGGATACCTACAATATGATGATATGTTTAATTCCCTTTGTTAATATTCTGAATTATACCGTTAGATTTTCCAATGCTGAATCATTCTTGCATTCTATTTAGTCATGATGTATTATTATTTTACTGTATTGCTACAGCATTTCATTGAATAATATTCCATTTTATGCTTTTATCAGTGCTTAAACAAAGATAGCCCATAGCTTTATTTTCTATTGTCCTTTATTTAATTTTGCTCTCAGAGATGAGAATAGTCTCATCTGAATAGCTTTCCACCTTTTTCTATACTCTGAAACAACTTGAATAATAAGAGTTAACTGTTTTTTGAAAATTTTCTAGATTCACATATAAAATGATGTGTCTCCTGGACTTTGAAGGGTCATACTTTGAACCAGATCTTTATACTGGGATATTGAAGCTTTCTTGTTTTCCTTGGATCCATTTTGGATATGTTTCCTCCCTAGAAAATTATTTTTCTCTCTTATCTTTGGAAAGTTTTGCTGTCATGTTGCTCCTAATATTCTCTTTTGAGATTTAAAAAATTCTTTGCTGTTACTAGCTTTGGCCCCTATTTCATTCCTAGTAACTTATTTTTCCCTTCTTACTTTTTAAAAAAATTATTTATTTTCTTTTTGGTGGCTCTGGGTCTTCGTTGCTCTGCGTGCAGGCTTTCTCTAGGCTCGGAGAGCTGGGGCTCCACTCCAGCTGCGGCGCGCCGGCTTCTCCTTGCAGTGGCTGCTCCTGTCATGGAGAGCCAGCTCGAGGCATGTGGGCTTCGCTTGTTGAAGTGGGCAGGCTCACTAGCTGTGGGGCATGGGCTTAGTCGTTCTGAGGCATGTGCAGTCTTCCCAGACCAGGGATTGAACCTGTGTCCCCTGCATTTACAGGTGGATTCTTATCCATTGTACCACCAGGGAAGTCCCCTTCTTCCTTTTCTCGTGCTCAGTTATTCCCATGGTTTTTTGCTCTTATTAATTTCTTCAAAGAATATTTTTGGTCATCAGTTTTCTGTTTTGTATGTGTTATCGCTGATTAATGTCATCTTTATTCTTTATTTTTATTCTTCTTTCCCTTTTTAAAAATTTTTAAATATACTTTTTTAGTTTTTTCTCCTTTTTAGCTTCTTCAATTGAATGTTTAGTTCATTTACTTTCAATCACTCTTCCTTTTCCTTTTGTTATAATAATATATCTCTGACTCCTTTAATGCTTTTCACCCTAAACTCTATTTTTAAATATATGTATTTAACTAACTTAAGTAAATTTTTGAAAATTTAGTTCACAGAAATCTGTGAAAATTATGACAATGAACCATTCTGATGGCTGTGTTTACCTATGTTCCAAACAGCATATTTATATTACTCTAGAAACTTCCTTATAACTCCACTCATAACCTCTCTTTCACAAAGGTAGCCACTATTATGACTTCTAACATAGATTACTTTGCCTCCTTTCTATCTTCGTATAAATGGAAGCATAGAATAGATATTCTTTTAAGCCTAGATAATTAGTTTTATGTTTATAGAATTATCCCTATATTTTCAAGTAATTCTTGTCTTATCTTCATTGCTGTATTGTATCACACTGTATGGATATACTACCACGTGTTTATCCATTCTACTGTTGATTGACATTTGGGATGTTTCCAGTGTTTCAGTTCAGTTCAGTTCAGTCGCTCAGTCATGTCCGACTTTTTGTGACCCCATGAATTGCAGCACACCAGGCCTCCCTGTCCATCACCAACTCCTGGAGTTCACTCAAACTCATGTCCATCGAGTTGGTGATGCTGTCCAGCCATCTCATCCTCTGTCATCCCCTTCTCCTCCTGCCCCCAATCCCTCCCAGCATCAGAGTCTTTTCCAATGAGTCAACTCTTCCCATGAGGTGGCCAAAGTACTGGAGTTTCAGCTTTAGCATCAGTCCTTCCAATGAACACCCAGGACTGATCTCCTTTAGAATGGACTGGTTGGACCTCCTTGCAGTCCAAGGGACTCTCAAGAGTCTTCTCAAGCACCACAGCTCAAAAGCATCAATTCTTCAGCGCTCAGCTTTCTTCAGTCCAACTCTCACATCCATACATGACCACTGGAAAAACCATAGCCTTGACTAGATGGATCTTTGTTGGCAAAGTAATGTCTCTGCTTTTGAATATGCTGTCTAGGTTGGTCATAACTTTCCTTCCAAGGAGTAAGCATCTTTTAATTTCATGGCTGCAGTCACCATCTGCAGTGATTTTGGAGCCCCCCAAAATAAAGTCTGACACTGTTTCCACTGTTTCCCCATCTATTTCCCATGAAGTGATGGGACCAGATGCCATGATCTTCGTTTTCTGAATGTTGAGTTTTAAGCCAACTTTTTCACTCTCCACTTTCACTTTCATCAAGAGGCTTTTTAGTTCCTCTTCACTTTCTGCCATAAGGGTGGTGTCATCTGCATATCTGAGCTTATTGATATTTCTCCTGGCAATCTTGATTCCAGCTTGTGCTTCTTCCAGCCCAGCATTTCTCATGATGTACTCTGCATATAAGTTAAATAAGCAGGGTGACAATATACAGCCTTGATGTACTCCTTTTCCTATTTAGAACCAGTCTGTTGTTCCATGTCCAGTTCTAACTGTTGCTTCCTGACCTGCATATAGGTTTCTCAAGAGGCAGGTCAGGTGGTCTGGTATCCCCATCTCTTTCAGAATTTTCCACAGTTTACTGTGATCCACACAGTCAAAGGCTTTGGCATAGTCAATAAAGCAGAAATAGATGTTTTTCTGGAACTCTCTTGCTTTTTCCATGATCCAGCTGATGTTGGCAATTTGGTTTCTGGTTCCTCTGCCGTTTCTAAAACCAGCTTGAACATCTAGAAGTTCATGGTTCACATATTGCTGAAGCCTGGCTTGGAGAATTTTGAGCATTACTTTACTAGCGTGTGAGATGAGTGCAATTGTGTAGTAGTTTGAGCATTCTTTGGCATTGCCTTTCTTTGGGATTGGAATGAAAACTGACCTTTTCCAGTGTTTAGTTACTAGAAATAATGTTGTTTTGAACATTCTTGGACTTGACTTTCAGTGCATAGGCATACACATATCCTAGGCACGTGGTAACAGTTGAATCATAGCAAAAGGGTAAACTCAGTAATATAGTACTGTCCAAATTGTTTTTCAAAGTGAGTGTAATGATTTACATTCTCCTTACTAGAATATAAGAATTTCCATTGTTCCACATCAATACCATTTCTTGTATTGCCAGTTTTGTGAAATTTTAGCCTTTATTTGAGCATGCAATTATATCCCATGATACAGTTTATTTGTAGTTCTCTATTAACATTTTCCAAACATTAGTTTTCAACCTTTCTGTATTATATATATATATATATATATATATAGATATATATATTTTTAGGTTTTGTTTTCAGTACCACCCTGAAGACACTACATTTGAGATATCTGTCCAAGACTGGGTAATTCAATATACCTCAAGAGGACAGAGCCAAAGGTCAACTAAGGAACATCATAGACTTGCAGGCTCAGCCATTAGTCCTGATCAAAGCTTCTGTCCAGACTGGATTCCCCTGGAGAAGCAGCAGGCCTGAGCAGTACCATCAGCTCGTTGTATTAAAGTCCACTGGGCATTCCTTCTGACTCACAGATCTTCAAACCGTTTTTGAAAAAGTAACATTTTCCAGCATCCTCACATATCCAGAATATACAGAAAAACTTGGCAGTTTGTTTCTTATTAATGGAAGCTATGAAGCCCAGTTGTGCTCAGAACCCAAGTTGTAGCATAATGATATTTCATCCAACCAAAGAAGAGTTTACTGATTTTGATAAATACATTGCTTACATAGAATCGCAAGGGGCCCACCGAGCAGGCTTGGCTAAGATAGTTCCACCCAAGGAATGGAAAGCCAGACACACCTACGACGATATCAATGACATCTTAATAACCGCTCCGCTCCAGCAGGTGGTCTCTGGGCGGGCAGGTGTGTTTACTCAATACCACAAAAAGAAGAAAGCCATGACCGTGGCAGAGTACCGCCACTTAGCAAATACTGAAAAATACCAGACTCCATCACACTTAGATTTTGAAGAATTGGAGCGAAAATATTGGAAAACCCGCCTCTTCGAGTCCCCAATATACGGCGCGGACATCAGTGGCTCTTTATTTGATGAAAACACGAAGCAGTGGAACCTGGGACGCCTGGGGACCATCCAGGACCTGCTGGAGCAGGAGTGCGGGGTGGTCATCGAGGGCGTCAACACCCCCTACCTGTACTTCGGCATGTGGAAGACCGCCTTCGCCTGGCACACGGAGGACATGGACCTTTATAGCATCAACTTCCTGCACTTCGGGGAGCCCAAGACCTGGTACGCGGTGCCACCCGAGCACGGCCGGCGCCTGGAACGCCTGGCCGGCGCGCTCTTCCCGGGCAGCTCGAGGGGCTGCGAGGCCTTCCTGCGCCACAAGGCGGCGCTCATCTCGCCCACGGTGCTCCGGGACAACGGCATCCCCTTCGGTCGGGTCACGCAGGAGGCGGGCGAGTTCATGGTGACCTTCCCCTACGGCTACCACTCGGGCTTCAACCACGGCTTCAACTGCGCCGAGGCCATCAATTTCGCCACCCCGCGCTGGATCGATTATGGCAAAGTGGCCTCGCAGTGCAGCTGCGGCGAGGCGCAGGTGGCCTTCTCCATGGACGCCTTCGTGCGCATCCTGCAGCCCGAGCGCTATGAGCTGTGGAAGCGCGGGCAGGACCGGACGGTGGTGAACCACGCCGAGCCCGCGGCGCCGGGCGGCCAGGAGCTGAGAGCCTGGAAGGAGGTGCAGACGCTGGGCCCCAAGTACTTCCCGCCTCGCCGCTCCGCCCGCCTGCGTCAGCCCGTGTCCTCAAGCGAGGGCACTGACCCCAGAGCCCCTGTGCGGGCCGTGTCCCTGCGACCCTTGCCTGCCCGGGGTTCCTGCTCGGCTTCCCAGTTTGACGCTGTCGCCGGCAGCAGCTCACGGAAGCCCAGCCAGACCCCTCCGCTGTTGCCAGGTCCGTCGGTGGCGTCGTGCCTCCACCCAGTTGGCAGATGTGGTTCTCGTCGTCGCCCTCAGGAAAAAGGCACTCAAGAGCTGACTGCCCCCATCGGAGCTAAGAGGGCCCTTGCCTTAGACCGCAAGGCTCAGGACCCCAAGGCTCAACCCCTGTCTGCAGAGGGACGGATGGACAATCCTGCCCCAACGAGCCCTGGACTTTAGCCTCCTGCTAAGGCCTGCAGGTATGACTGTGGCCCTGTCCCATAACCCAGCCTTTGTACCCCACTGCTCTTGGGTGTGGAGGATCCTCAAGAGTGGTCACATTGACATTTCAGAGGCTTGGGTATTTTCAGGTCATTAATCTTGCATGGGGGCTTTCCAGGTGGCTGGTGAAGAAGGCAATGGCACCCCACTCCAGTACTCTTGCCTGGAAAATCCCATGGACTGAGGAGCCTGGTAGGCGGCAGTCCATGGGGTCACTAAGAGTAGGGCACGACTGAGAGACTTCACTTTCACTTTTCCTTTCATGCATTGGAGAAGGAAATGGCAACCCACTCCAGTGTTCTTGCCTGGAGAATCCCAGGGACGGGGGAGCCTGGTGGGCTGCCATCCGTGGGATTGCACAGAGTCGGACACGACTGAAGCAACTTAGCAGCAGCAGCAACAGTGACACAGAACCCACTTACCAACATAGGAGACCCTGGAGACATGGGTTCGATTCCTAGGTAGGGAAGATGCCTGGGGGAGGGCGTAGCAATCCACTCCAGTATTCTTGCCTGAAAAATCCCATGCATGGAGGAGCCTGGTGGGCTAGGATCCATAGGGTTGCAAAGAGTTGGACATGACCAAAGCAACTGAGCACATGTGCAGTCTTGCATGAGGGTCCCTCCTGTGTTGCCCCTGGAAGTGCTGGGTCCATGGTGCTTACCCAATTCTCCAGTGTTTGTTCTTTCTCCCAGAACCTGGAATCTTCAGACACTGCTAACTCCTGTGTCACCAGCTGAAGCTTCATCCACTGGACACTCTAGTGACCCTGTGAACTAGGTCCTGCTGAGGTCACCAGAGCCGATCTACCTCAGATCCCATCCTGTGGGCCAACTCTGGATACTGCATAGCTTCTGAAGAATCCTGAGTTTTGAATACTCTCCAACTTTTCTCCTGTTCTTCTTCCTACTTCCTTTTCACCCATCCCTTGGTTCTGCCACACAAAGCTCTTTTGACCAATTAGGTCACTAGAGGCTCAGATAACAATATATAATATTTCTGAGTCTTTAATGTATTGAAAAAGTGTTATTTTCCAGTATTTGTTTGCAACTATATTAAAGGCAACCAGAAAGTTAACATCTGACTTGATTTCTGGGATTGTTCATTCAGTCATTTGAGAGGTGGTAATGCTGGATGGCATTGCTGACTTGATGGACGTGAGTCTGAGTGAACTCCGGGAGTTGGTGATGGACAGGGAAGCCTGGCATGCTGCGATTCATGGGGTCACAGAGTCGGACACGACTGAGTGACTGAACTGAACTGAACTGAGCTGAATGCTTTTATGCACTTTTCTGAATAGTTATATAAAAACATTTAAAGCAAAACTTATTTTTATGAGCTTATTGCATTGTGTGGTGTTGATGAATGAGTTGGGGGTTGATTGTTGGGTTCTGGCTGACTGGCTGGGTTGGGGGATTTGGTCTGCAGCCATATGTTAAGGATGACTTGGTGGAAATCACCTGGGAGATATGAGCCAACATGGGACGAAGAGTGCCTGCTCTCCACTGTCTTCTCGATGTTGTGAGTCTATTTCACATGGTTAAGTCATGATACATCCCAACAAATGAATCCACACATAAATGAACAAGAATTTCAAGTGGGCATATGTTCTATGAAGCAATGAAAGGGGGTGGGATGAGACAGCAGAATGCGTAGTCTGGTTCCAGTGGTCAGGAAATACTTCCTAGAGCAGGAGATCTTTCCCTGTCCCAAATGACAAGAAGGGATGTCCAGAGCTGATTTCTCCTTGGAAGAAACAGCAAGTGTAACAGATGTAACATAGAGCTTGGGGTTGTTGTTTTTACAGAGATAGAAAGGAAGCTCCTTTGTGTCTGGGGCATAGAAAGGGGAGAGACAGGGTGCAAGGTATATAGGACCTTGTAGCTCATGATGAGTATTTGAGTTTATTCAACTTGAAATGAGAAGGCTTTGGAAGTTTAAAACAGCACTTGAGGGCTAGAGCAGTTTTTAAAGGAGGGGCGAGAGGCGGGCGGGTTGGGACCGCCTCAGTACAGGCCACCAGCGGTATCATGGTGACCCGGAACCCCCCTCCCCAAGAATATGAAAGTGATGATGATTCTTATGAAGTGTTGGATTTAACTGAGTATGCCAGAAGACATCACTGGTGGAATCGAGTGTTTGGCCACAGTTCGGACCTATGGTAGAAAAATACTCGGTAGCCACCCAGATTGTAATGGGTGGAGTGAGTGGCTGGTGTGTGGGATTTTTGTTCCAGAAAGTTGGAAAACTTGCAGCAACTGCAGTAGGTGGTGGCTTTCTTCTCCTTCAGATTGCCAGTCACAGTGGCTATGTGCAGATCGACTGGAAGAGAGTGGGAAAAGATGTAAACAAAGCAAAACGACAGGTTAAAAACCGAGCAAATAAGGCAGCACCTGAAGTCAATGACATAATAGAAGAAGCAACAGAATTTGTCAAGCAGAACATTGTGATATGCAGTGGATTTGTGGGAGGCTCTTTGCTAGGCCTTGCATCTTAAGAATATAAATGTTGTGTCACAGTGAAGTCACCTCTGAGAAGAGAAGTGGTGGTGACAAGATGGTCTCATCATTACACATTGACAGATTCTCCAGGATGACAAGAAACCACTAGCTGGACAATACCCAACTCACTGCTTAGCATTTTGCCATCTGAAATTTAGCAGACTAGTATCTGCTATAAAATAACCTGTATGGTATGTGGATAATAGTATCCCTGAGCAAAATATGGCTTTCATTATTTTTTAAGAATTTGTATTTGTTTAAAATTTGCCTATAAAACACTACTATTGGATGTAGATATGGAGGGAAAATGAATTGTTGGATGTATTCCCCAGTAAAATATTATCCTCATTTTATTTAAATAAAATGTTTTCCATTGTGCTTTTTTAGTATAGTGCCAATAATTAAAACTTTGCATTATAGCTTCAACTGTAGGGCTGACATTTTTTTAAAGATATGTTTGCAGTAAACTGAAGAACTGTAACACATTTGTGGAAGGATTTACAGATAATAGAAAGTGCTGGGTTTTTTTTTGCTTAATATCTTTAATAAGAATTATTAAAGATATTAAGCAAAAACACCAGCACTTGACATGATACAATTTGCATATTTAAATAACCACATCCGTTGTTCTGTGCACCACATGGGGACAAGAGAAATAGTTAAAACAGGTGAGAGTTAGTCGCTCAGTCGTGTCCAACTCTTTGCAACTGCATGGACTGGAGCCCAGGAGGTTCCTCTGTCTATGGAATTCTCCAGGCAAGAATACTGGAGTGGGTTGCCATTCCCTTCTCCAGGGGATCTTCCTGACCCAGGGATCGAACTCATGTCTCCTGCATTGCAGGTGGATTCTTTACTGTCTGAGCCACCAGAGAAGTCCCCAAACAGGTGAGAGTTGATGGTTATTGACTCAGGCCTTAGTGTTGAAAATGCACAGAAGTGGCCAAACAGAATAAATTTTGAAAACTGGATGCAGAAGGAAACATTTCAGAGATACAAAGCACATCTCTCTTCCCTCCAGCTCTGCCCCCACAGAATTTCCAGAAGACTTTGGAATCTGAAGCACCATGTAAAACAAAAGGGGACAGTCATGAACAAGTAAGGCTTCTTTGAATTTCTGATTGAGGAATGGCAAAAGCTCACGTCTCATTCCTGTCACCATGCAGCGAGGCAAATTTGTGGTAGCGTATTCTGTGGAAAATTGAGATTGAGCAACTGAACTTGGGGATTCCAGGCACAGTGGAGGATGGCAGTGAAATGCTTGGCTGAAAAGATGATTAGGTCCTGTACTGAGATGGTGGGACCACAGGATGGAAGCTGACGGGAATTACTGGGCAGGTAGCAGCCCTAGAGTTCCCTTGGACCATAACAGTAGATCTTATTCGAGCAGGGGGTAACTTTTAGTGCCTGAGATGTTGGGGGGTTTGGTCCTGTAATATAGGTCAGTTGTGGGTATGGTAGTGCAGAGAAATAAAAGAACTCTGAAAAGTCTCTATGAAGACAGTAGCCTGGCTCATATTGCTCTTTTCCATTTTACAAACAGAACTTCTCCTTGTTATAGTTCAGGAATATCCCAGTCTCCTCTCTGGCATACAGATGTCCTGGAGAGCCTAGGATAACAAAATTGAGGGATTGGAAGAAAAAGAAACAAAAGCAGTTTTCAGCAAATATTGCTCCCATTGTACTCCTTATGTTTTCACTCGGTTACTTGCATACTTAAAATATTTCCCAGGCTTCCCTGATGACTCAGTGGTAAAGAGTCTGCCTGATAATGCAGGAGACTTGGGTTCAATTTCTGATCCCGGAAGATCCCACATGCCTTGGAGCAACCGAACCCGTGTGCCACAACTATTGAGTCTATGCTCTAGAGCCATGGAATGTCAACGACTGAAGCCCGTGAGCCCTAGATCCTGTACTTAGCAACAAGAGAAGTCAACCCGATGAGAAGCCTGGGCACCACAGCTAGAGATTAGCCCCCATTTGCCGCAACTACCAGAAAAGCTTGTGCAGCAATGAAGACCCAGCACATGCAAAAATAAATAAGTAAAATCAATAAATTTTTTTTAAAAGTGTTATGCTTTTTTAAAGAAAATGAAAAATTTTCCTTACCCAATCAGGACAAGCAGTGTTAAGTATACAGGTTAGCGGTACCAATAAACTGGTTTCTAAATTAGTCTTCTTGTCCTAAGTAGGCATTTCTCCAAAGAAAATATACAAATAGCCAATAGGCACATGAAGATTCTCAACACTGCTAATTATTAGAGAAATGCAAATCAAAACCACAATGACATCACCTCACACCTGTCAGAATGGCCATCTCAAAAAGTATACAAATAAATGTTGCAGAGGGTATGGATAAAAGGGAACCTTTTTACACCTTGAGGGGAAATGTAAATTGGTGCAGCCACTATGGAGAACAGTATGGAGGTATTTTTAAAAAACCAAAATAATAGAGCTACCATATGATCCAATATAAAATGGATGGGAATGTGCTAATTTAATTCAGATGACCATTATATCTACCACTGTGGGCAAGAATCCCTTAGAAAAAAATGGAGTAGTTCTCATAGTCAACAGAAGAGTCCAAAATGCAGTACTTGGGTGCAATCTCAAAAACGACAGAATGATCTCTGTTTGTTTCCAAGGCAAACCATTCAATATCATGGTAATCCAAATCTATGTCCCAACCACTAATGCTAAAGAAGCTTCAGTTGACCAGATCTATGAAGACCTACAAGACCTTCTAGAACTAACACCAAAAATAGATGTCCTTTTTATCATAAGAGATTGGAATGCAGAAGCGGGAAGTTAAGAGATAGCTGGAATAATAGGCAACTTTGGCCTTGGAGTACAAAATGAAGCAGGGCATTGGCTAACAGTTTTGTCAAGAGCACATGCTGGTCATAGCAAACATCCTTTTCTAACAATCCAAGAGATGACTGTACACACGGATATCATCAGATGGTCAATACCGAAATGACATAATATTCTTTGCAGCCAAAGATGAAGAAGCCCTATATCATTAGTAAAAACAAGACCTGGATCTGACTGTAGCTCATATCATGAGCTCCTATTGCAAAATTCAGGGTTAAATTGAAGTAGGGAAAACCACTAGGCCATACACCTAAATATGACCTAAATCAATTTCCTTATGATTATACAGTGGAGGTGACAAATAGTTTTGAGGGATTAGATCTGGTAGACAGAGTACTTGAGGAACTATGGAAGAAGGTTCATAACACTGTACAAAAGGCAATGACCAAAACCATCCCAAAGAAAAAGAAATGCAAGAAGGCATAGTGGTTGTCTGAGGAGGCTGTACATATAGCTAGGAAAGAGAAGTGAAAGGCAAGGGAGAAAGGGGAAGATATACCTATCTGAATGCAGAGTTCCAGAGAATAGCATGGAGAGAGATAGAGGAAGGTCTTCCTAAATAAACAATGTAAAGAAACAGAGGAAAGTAATAGAATCAGAAAAACTAGAGATCTCTTTAAGAAAATTGGAGATAGAGAGGAAACATTCATTAATTTCTAGGATGGGCACAATAAAGGACAGAAACGGTAAGGACCTAATAGAAGCAGAAGAGATTAAGAAGTGGAAAGAATACACAGAAGAACATACAAGAAAAGTCTTAAAGGCCTGGATAACCATGATGGTATGGTGAGCTGATATGAATTTGTCGTGTTCACTCAGTCATGTCCAGCTCTTTGCGACCCTATGGACTGTAGCCCCCCAGGCTCCTCTGTCCATGGGATTTCCCAGGTAAGAATACTGGAGTGGGTTGCCATTGCCTTCTCCAAGGGATCTTCCCAACCCAGGGATCAAACCCCAGTCTCCCGCACTGCAGGCAGATTCTTTACCATCCAAGCCACCAGGGAAGTGCCACTCTTATAATTTTCAACCTCTCAGTTATCTGTTGATTGGTTTAAAAATCAAAAGGGCACAGACTACCTGGGTTGACCAATCAGAGCCCTCATCCCATGATTACTGTTGATTGGTCCTGATCAAATTATACCTTTGCCTAGGTATAAAGCCAGAGCCATCAGGACATTGGTCTGCATTTGGAGACCAGCTGCTGAGAGAACACTGTCTTTCTGAATCCTTGAATAGCTCCAATTGGAATCAGGATTTTGTTGATCAGAGGTATGTCATTTTATTTCTATTTGTGCTTGTAAGCAAAAGAGGTATTTTTTCTATTACAAGTTTTTTAAAGTCACTATATATGTATATATACTGTATACATATATAGAGAGAGAGAGTGAGAGAGAGAGATACATTGGGATATCATTTCCTTGTGTTTTTATTATTAAACTATTTTCTGACAAAAGGAGCTAATTTTTTTCTTAATTTTTTTTTTTGGTAAAAATCACAAAGATTTTCAGGAAAAAGCACCTCATTTAGTTAACTGGGATCCAATGGAAATAAGATGGTTTCTAGAATTGGGTAAGGAGCAAGTCGATTAGAAGGAACTTGAAAAATGTGTAGGATCAAATTAAAGACTTTGATTGGATTTGAGGGTATTAGAATTAGGGTGGTGCTGACTGAGCTGAGACCGAGGTGGGACAGACAGAGCCAGACTCTGAGCACAACCATTTTTATTTAGAGGCTGAATTCTTCAAGGAAACCATTTTCTGGGCTGTAGTGTTTCCTCATTTGGAATTAAGGTTTTAGATTAGCAGAAGGCAAGCACTTTTTTTTGATGTTTGTCCTTTCAAATACAAAGATGAAAAAGACATTTTATATTAGAAAGCAACTTTTTCCCCTTGGTAAAATTCTCATTTTATGCATTTTAAGTACAAGTATTAAATGCATATGATTTTGACTTCTTCTTTGGAGGCATCTATTTGTTATTAAAGGAATTGAAACCTTTTTACTATTTCACTTCATAATTGATGTTAATTTGTATATGGGATCTATAGATATTGTATGCTAATCAGTGTTCAGAAACTTAGTTGATCCATATATTTCTAATAATCTGTTTGTGAATGCAATTTAATAATTGTACTTTAGTTGGAATGTTTCAGATGTATCTGTTAAGGATAATGCTTGTTATTATCCTTATTATATGTGCACATTGGTATCTGTACTTTATTTCTTTCTCTGCCTTATTTCATTTGGAATAATACCCTCCATGTCAACCAATGCTATTGCGAATGGAAAAATTTCATTCTTGTTTATCACTGAGTAGTATTCCACCAAATATCTATATCACATCTTCTGTATTCATTTAACCATGGATGGACACTATGGTTGTTTGCATATCTTGGCTATTGTGAGTAATGCCTCAAGGAACCTAGAAGGGCAGATATTATTTTGATATTCTGTTTTTATTTCATTTGGATATATACCCAGAAATGAGATTGCTGGATTGTATAATAGTTCTATATAAAATTTTAAAGAACCTCTCTACAGTTTTCCATAGTATGTACCATAACTGCACCAATTTACATTCCTGTTTACAAAGTATATTTTTGCCCTTAAATTCAGATTTCGAAATTAAGATTGCTATAAAATTTTGCTTTAAATCAGTTCCTTTTGTCATCTACTCATCTTCAGATATTCTGTATTTTCTTTAGGTTTGGCTTTGAAACTTCCATGAAGACACTTTTTGCCACAGTGAGCTGAGAAACTGCCAGGCACTCAAGCCTGTGAATCCAGGGAGGCCTCCCAGGCACTTACATCTCCAACCAAAGAAAGTCACAGAGCTGCAGACTGAGGCAGGACTTGGTTCAGGGAGCCTTCCCCTCTGGGAAACACCCTCTTTCCTTTGGCTACAGAATAAAGCATAGGGAAGAGGTTACTCCCTAATACTCTCAGGTACCCACAGCATACCTAAGACCCCGAGAAGCCACTGCTGATTATACTGCAGCCATGCAGGCTAAGCACTTTGGTTCCCAGAACCCAAGTTGTAAGATCATGACCTTCCACCCAACCATGGAAGAATACGCGGATTTCAACAAATACATTGCTTACATAGAATCGCAAGGGGCCCACCGAGCAGGCTTGGCTAAGATAGTTCCACCCAAGGAATGGAAAGCCAGACAGACCTACGACGATATCGATGACATCTTAATAGCCGCTCCGCTCCAGCAGGTGGTCTCTGGGCGGGCAGGTGTGTTTACTCAATACCACAAAAAGAAGAAAGCCATGACCGTGGCAGAGTACCGCCAGTTAGCAAATACTGAAAAATACCAGACTCCATTCTACTCCGATTTTGAGGAATTGGAGCGAAAATATTGGAAAACCCGCCTCTTTGAGTCCCCAATATACGGCGCGGACATCAGTGGCTCTTTATTTGATGAAAACACGAAGCAGTGGAACCTGGGACGCCTGGGGACCATCCAGGACCTGCTGGAGCAGGAGTGCGGGGTGGTCATCGAGGGCGTCAACACCCCCTACCTGTACTTCGGCATGTGGAAGACCGCCTTCGCCTGGCACACGGAGGACATGGACCTTTATAGCATCAACTTCCTGCACTTCGGGGAGCCCAAGACCTGGTACGCGGTGCCACCCGAGCACGGCCGGCGCCTGGAACGCCTGGCCAGCGCGCTCTTCCCGGAGAGCTCGCGGAGCTGCGAGGCCTTCCTGCGCCACAAGGCGGCGCTCATCTCGCCCACGGTGCTCCGGGACAACGGCATCCCCTTCGGTCGGGTCACGCAGGAGGCGGGCGAGTTCATGGTGACCTTCCCCTACGGCTACCACTCGGGCTTCAACCACGGCTTCAATTGCGCCGAGGCCATCAATTTCGCCACCCCGCGCTGGATCGATTATGGCAAAGTGGCCTCGCAGTGCAGCTGCGGCGAGGCGCAGGTGGCCTTCTCCATGGACGCCTTCGTGCGCATCCTGCAGCCCGAGCGCTATGAGCTGTGGAAGCGCGGGCAGGACCGGGCGGTGGTGAACCACGCCGAGCCCGCGGCGCCGTGCGGCCAGGAGCTGAGTGCCTGGAGGGAGGTGCACTCGCCCTGGGGAACCCGGCTCGCCTGCAACTCCCAGGAGCCGCGCCAGACCCCGCCGCGGACGCCAGGTCCATCTCCTCCAGATCACCACCCAACTGGCAGATGTGTTTCTCGTCGTCGTCGTCCTCGGAAAAGGGGTACTCCAGAGCTGACTGTCCGACCCGGGCGAAGAGGAGCCTCTCCAAAGACTCAGATATGAGACGCAGCCCTGCCCTGCAGAGGAACCCTGGATGGAACAACCCAGCCGGTGGGCTCCAACGTCTTGCTAAGGCCTCCGAGTATGACTGCTCTTAGGAGAAGCCTTTGTACCCCACTGTTCTTGGGTGTGGACGATCCTCAAGACTGGTCAACACATTTCAGAGCTTTGGGTATTAGCAGGTCATTAGTCTTGCAGGAGGGTCCCTCCTGTGTTGCTCCTGGAAGTATACTGGGTATTTTGAGTCTTTGATATATTGGAAAAGTGTTCTCTGCCAGTATTTGTTCGCAACTATATTAAAGGTAACTAGGATGTTAACATCTGACTTGATTTCTGGTGTTGTTCAATCATTTGGGAGGTGTTTAGGCACTTTTCTGAATTACTGTATCAAAACATTTTAAGTAAAAGTTATTTTTATGAGCTTGTTGCATTGTGTGGTGTTGATGAATGAGTTTGGGGTTGATTGTTGGGTTCAGGCTGACTGGATGGGTTGGGGGATTTGATTTGCAGCCATATATTAAGGATGAGGACTTGGTGGAAATCACCTGGTACTTGTCTGACCCAAGTTGCTAGGAGAGATGAACCAACATAGGATAAAAAAGCCATCATCTGAAAATCTTCTAACTCTCCCCTGCCTTTTCAATGCTGTGTGTCTATTTCACGTGGTTAAGTCATGGATACATCCCAGTAAATGAATCCACACGTAAATGAACAGGACAGTTTCAAGTGGGCATACATTCTGTGCAGCAATGAAAGTCTAGTTCGAGTGGTAAGGAAATACTTCCTAGAGCAGGAGACATTTCCCAGTCCCAAATGACAAGAAGGGAGATCCAGAGCTGATTTCCACTTGGAAGAAACAGCCGTGTAACAGACTTACCATAGAGCTTGGTATTGTTTTTGCAGGATAGAAAGTTATCGGACACTCCTTTGTATCTGGGGCAGACAAAGCAGGAGGCAGGATCTGGGGTATGTAGGACCTTGTAGCTTATGTCAAGTATTTGAGTTTGTTTAACTTGAAATGAGAAGTCATTGGAAGTTTAAAATAGCACTTGACATGATACCATTTCTCCATTTAAATAATCACCTTCATTGTTCTGTGGACCATGTTAGGGGCAGGAAAATGTAGTTGTGGGTGTATGAATGCTCAGTCATGTCCAACTCTTTGCCACTCTGTGGGTTGGAGTCTTCCAGGATTTTCTGTCCATGGGATTTTCCAAGCAAGAATACTGGAGCAGGTCTCCTGCATTGGCGAGTGGATGCTTTACCACTGAGACACCTGGGAAGTCCAGAATGTAGTTAGAACATCTAAATAGTACAGGTGGTAGTTGATGTTTACTCAGTTAGGCCCTAATTACGAAAATGTACAGAAGTGGTCAGAATCATTCCTGGAAATTGAAAATGGTAGTTTGGATGCAGAAGGAAACATTTCAGAGATACAAACCACAGCTCTCTTCCCTCCCACTCTGCCCCAGAGAATTTCAGTAAGACTTTGGAATTTGAAGCACCATATAAAACTAAAGGGGAGTCATGAAAAAGTAAGGCTTGTTTGAAACTCTGAGGAGTAGCAAAAGCCCATAGGGCTTCCTCAGTGGCTCAGTGGTAAAGAATAAGCCTGCAATGCAGGAGACGCGGGTTTGATTCCCAGAGGAGGGCATGGTGACCCACTCTAGTATTCTTGCCTGGAGAATCCCATGGACAGAGAAGCCTGGTGGGCTATAGTCCACGGGGTTGCAAAGAGTTGGGCATGACTGAAGTGACTGAGCACGCATGCACAAAAGCCCATGTTTCATTCTTATCAACATGCAGCTAGGCAACTTTGTGGTTGCTTGTTCTGTGAAAGTTGAGAGAGTGAATTCATGGACCCGGGCACAGTGAAGGATGGTAGTAAGATGCTTGGCTGACAAGATGATTAAGGCTTGTTTTGAGATGGTGGAACCACAGGATGGATGCAGACTGGGATTACTTGGAAGACAGCAGCCCTAGAAAGCAGCAGGACCAGAGTAGATCTTTATGAGCAGGGAGTAAACTTTCATGTGATAAGTAACTGCAATATTGAGGGATTTTGGTCCTTTAATGTAGGAAAGTTTTGGATACAGTACTGCAGAGTAATAAGGGATTCTGAAAAGTCTCTATGAGCCTGGTTCATATTGCTATTTTAAACTTTAGAAGCTGAAATTCTCTTGCTATATTTCAGGAATATTATGATCTCTTCCCCTGTAGATGCATATCCTGGAAAACCTAAGCTAACAGAATTGGGAGTTTTGAAGGAAAAGAAACAAAAGCGATTTTCAGAAAATATTGCTCCCGTTGTACTCCTTATGTTTTTCACTCTCATACTTAAAAGACAATTTTCCTTGCCCAATGAAGACAAGAAATATAAAAAATACAGTTTAGCTTTACCAATATACTGGTTCCTAAATTAGTCTTCCTGACCTAAGTAGGCATTTCTCCAAAGAAGACATACAAATGGCCAACAGGCACAAGAAAAGATGCTCGACATTTCTGTTTATTAGAGAAATGCAAATCAAAACTACAATGAGATCACTTCACACCTGTCAGAATGGCCATCATCAAAATATCTACAAATAATAAAAGCTGGAGAGAGTGTAACCCTCTTACACGTTTGGTGGGAATGTAAAGTGCTTCAGCCACTATGGAGAACAGTATGGAAGTTCCTTAAAAAAACAAGACTAGAACTACCATATGATCCAGCAATCACACTCTTAAACATACATCCAGAAAAGAGAAAAACTAACTGGAAAAGATGCATGCCCCCCAGTGTTTATAGTAGCACTATTTACAATAGCCAAGATAGGGCTTCCCTCATGGCTCAGCTGGTAAAGAATCTGCCTGCAATGCGGGAGACCTGGGTTCGATCCCTAGGTTGGGAAGATCCCCTGGAGGAGGGCATGGCAACCCACTCCAGTATTCTGGCCTGGAAAATTTCCATGGACAGAGGAACCTTTCAGGCTGCAGTCGTGGGGTTGCAAAGAGTCTGACACAACTGAGCGACTAAGCACAGAAGACAGGGAAACAATCCAGTTCCCATCAACAGATGAAAGGTTAAAGAAGTAGTGTGTGTATAGACACATATATACACACAATGGAATATTACTCAGCCACAAAAGAATGAAGTATTGTCACTTGCAATAACATGGATGGACCTCGAGAATATCATATTAAGTGAACACACAGAGAAAGACAAATATATCACATGTGTAATATAAAAACAATACAAGTGAATTTATATACAAAACAGAAAACAAACTTGTCGCTAGTAAAGTGGAAAAGAAGCAGGAGAGGGATGGATTAGGGGCACGGGGTCAAAGATACACACAACTGTACATAAAATAGATAAGCAACAAGGATTTGCTGCATAGTACCTGGAACTGTACTGCAGAATCCGCCTGCAATGCAGGACACTCAGAGCTGTGCGTTCGACCCCTGGATTGGGAAGATGCCCTGGAGAAAGGCATGACAACCCCCTCCAGTATTCTTGCCTGGAGAATCCCATGGACAGAGGAGCCTGACAGGCTACAGTCCATAGGGTCACAAAAAGTTGGGCACGACTGAAGCAACTGAGCACTCACACACAGGGAACAATATTCAATATCTTGAAATAACATGAAGACAAATAATCTGAAAAAAACATGTATAACATTCACTTTGCTGTACATGTGAGTCTAACACAACATTGCATATCAACCATTACATTTAAATTTAAAAAATTAATCTTGAAAGGATCAGGAGCTGGGAGTGGTAATGAATGGGACTCATCAAGTGATTCTATTCAAAATTCTGTTTTACTTCATGTGGATGGACACATTCAATTTGGACACTCTCAATCTGGACTGCTCTTCTCAGGACAAGATGCCCATAGCCAGCTGTTTCTCCATGTCCAAGAGGTTTTTGCTAAACTTAATCTTGGAAAAACAAGACCACTGAAAATGAAATTATATACAAGCAAGAATAGAGCCACCTTTGTTCTTATTGCCATGATCTTTTAGGCTCCTTTCCATTGCTGCAGAAGGCAATGACCCCACTCCAGTACTCTTGCCTGGAAAATCCCATGGACAGAGGAGCCTGGTGGGCTGCGGTCCATGGGGTCGTGAAGAGTCGGACACAGCTGAGCGACTTCCCTTTCACTTTTCACTTTCATGCATTGGAGAAGGAAATGGCAACCCACTCCAATGTTCTTGCCTGGAGAATCCCAGGGACGGGGAAGCCTGGTGGGCTGCTGTCTATGGGGGTCGCACAGAGTCAGACACGGCTGAAGTGACTCAGCAGCAGCAGCAGCAGCCACTTCTGAGAAATAACCACGAATTCAGTGTATATTTATCAGATGTTTAACAGATGTCTAGGACATCAAAAGCAGTATGTTTCACATGGTTTTGTCAATGTATCCTCTTTAAACTGTCAGTGTTGCAGGGACTTCTCCGGTTGTTCAGGGGTTAAGAATCTGCCTTGTAATGCAGGGAACACGGGATCAGTCCCTGGTCTGGGAAGATCCCACATGCCACCGGGCAACTAAGCCCATGCGCCCCAACTGCTGAAACCTGCCCATTGAGAAGCCTGCACGGGGCAGTGAAGAGTAGCAACTAGAGAAAGCCCGTGTGGCAATGAAGACCCCGTGCAGCCAAAAATACTAAACAAATATTTTTAAAAGTCAATATTACAGTTACAAGGCCTAAATTATTATATATAGATCCTAGTCAGTTCAATAGAGTCAACTAGATTGCTTTAATTTTTTAAATTTTATTCACGGTGCTGTTGATAGACAGGATGATTATTTCTAAAGCTTTTGAATTCAGACAATGCTTTTTACACAACAGCTTTGTACCTAGGATTACTGGTTTGTATTCATGCTCATTTTGAACTTTCTAGGAAAAGCCAGATTACCCTCCAGTTTCCATCACTGTTGGCAGTACAGGAGGGTTCTGGTTTCTCCATCTCTTGACCCACATTCTACACTGTCAGACCTAATCTAAATGGGCAACGGATAGCATTTCATTGCTTTCCCCTGACTACTAGAGATACTGCACACCTTGTGTTGATTGGCCATTTGGATTTCCTCTGTTGTGAACGACCTAAGGCTCTGCCCAATTTTTTCTTGGTTTGACTATATTTTGTTGTTGCTATGTAAGACATATGTGATATTTAGGATACTAATTCACTGTCAGTTTCATGTATGATGAAAAACTTCTAGAATGTAATTTCTTTTAATTTTTTTACGTCGTTTTGTCAGGGTTGTTCAGATTAGTAAAACTGATATGAGATGCATACAGCTCTTATTAGAGGAATGTGTTTACCCAGTACGAGACATCCGCTGATCTGTCAGATGGATCATCTGCAACAGGCCGTACCAGGAATATGACCTGGGTCTGGGTTCAAAAGCTTGGGGACCAGGAGTGCCCATGTCAAGTGCCCCACAGCAGGTAAATGGATGTGTCTGCTCAGCAGAGAGAGCAAACTTGCCTTTCTTCTGCTCTGTTCTATTCAGGCTCTCTGTGGTTCTATTCAGGCTCTCTGTGGTTTCAGGCTCTCATGGTCCCATCTGTTGGTGAAGGCAATCTTTACTCAGTCTACTGCTGCGAATGGTAACCTCTTCCTGGGACAGCCAGGTGGACACAGCAGAAATGATGCTTTACGAGCAATCTGGGCATCTGGGTTGACGTCCTTTAGGGTTGACTGGTTTGATCTCTTTGCTGTCCAAAGGGACTCTCAGGAGTCTTCTCCAGCACCACAATTTGAAAGCATCAATTCTTTGGTGCTCAGCCTTGTTTATGGCCCAACTCTCACATCTGTACATGACTACTGGAAGAGTCATAACTTTGACTATATGGACCTTTGTTCACAAAGTAATATCTCTGCTATTTAGTACACTGTCTAGCCCCTACCCTGGTGCTTCCCTGGTAGCTCAGACAGTAAAGAATCTGCCTGCAATATGGAAGACCCAGGTTTGATTCCTGGGTAAGGAAGATCCCCTGAAGAAGGGAATGGCTACCCACTCCAGTATTCTTGCCTGGAGAATTCCACAGACAGAGGAGCCTGACAGGCTACAGTCTATGGGGTCACAAAGAGATGGACAAGACTGAGTGACTAACACTTTCACTTTTTTCTTCTAGATTTGTCAAAGCTTTTCTTCCAAGGAGCAAGTATCTTTTAATTTCATGGCTGCAGTCACCATCTGCAGTGATTTTGAAGCCCAAGAAAATTAAATCTGTCACTGCTTCCATTTTTCCCTCATCTATTTGCCATGAAGTGATGGGACAGGATGCCAAGATCTTAGTTTTTAGAATGTTGAGTTTCAAGTCAGCTTTTTCCCTTTCCCTTTTCATCCTTATCAAGGGGCCCTTTTATTCCTCTTTGCTTTCTTGCATTAGAGTAGTATTATCTACATATCTGAGGTTGTTGATACATCTCCCAGCAATCTGGATTCCAGCTTGTGATGAGTCATCAGGTAAGACTAACTATAAGGTACTCTTCAATTGCTGCTAGACAAATTGCTAATTTCTTTTTTGCTATTTCTTAGGATATTTGCTTGGTTTGACTTTTAACCAAGTTTCTTTGTTCCTGGCAAGATTGGTTTAAAAATCAAAAAGGGACAGAAAAAAGTGTTGACCAATCAGAGCCCTAATCACATAATTACTGTTGATTGCTGCTGATCAAATTATACTGTTTCCCAGGTATAAAGCTAGAGCCATCAGGACATGGGCCTGCATTTGGAGTCCAGTTGCCAGGAGAACAGTGTCTCTCTGGGTCCTTGTATAGCTGCAGTTGGAATCAGGATTTTGTTGATAGAAGGTAGGTCCCTTTACTTGTGTTATTTGTGCTTCTGAGGGAAGGAGTTATTTTCTTACCACAAGTTTTAAAAAGCAACTTTAGTTATGCACATACACGCACATAGATGGAAAGAGAAAATTATACACTGGGATATTGTTTCCTTGAGTTTTATTTTTAAACAATTTTCCAACTTGTGGAGTTAATTTTCTTCTTAATATTTTCCTAGTAAATTGCAAAGATTTTCAGGAAAAAAAAAACACACCTGATTTGTTGATCCAATGGGAATAAGAGGGTTTCTAGAACTGGGCAAGGGGTGAGTCAACTGGAAGAGACTTGAAAAGCATGTGGCTTCCCTGGTTCAGAGGGTAAAGAACCCGCCTGCACTGAAGGAGACCTGGGTTCGATCCCTGTGTCAGGAAGATCCCCTGGAGAAGGGAATGGCAACCCACTCCAGTATCCTTGCCTGGAGAATTCCTTGGACAGAGGAGCCTGGAAGGCTACTGTCTATGGTTTTGCAAAGAGTCAGACACGACTGAATTGACTAACACTTTCTGAAAAACATGTGTGATCAAATTAGAGATTGGCTATAAGGGTATTAGAATTAGGGTGGTGCTGATTGAATTGAAATTGGAGTGAGGCATATAGAATTCAGCATGTTTCATTTAAAGGTCGAATCCTTCAAGGAAAACATTTTCTTCATTGTAGTGTAACATCATTTGGAATTAAGATTTTAGACTAGACGAAAGCAAGAACTTTTTGACTATCTTTTTTTCCTTTGAAGAATAAAGATGGAAAAGATGACATTTTATATCAGAAAGCAACTTTTTCCCTGATAAAATTCGCATATATTTATGCATTTAAAGTACAAGTATTAAATGCATGTAATTTTTAGATTTCTTCATTGGAATTATGCATTTCTATTATTAAAGGGATTGAAATCTTTTTACTGTTTCACTTTATAATTGATTATTAACTGGAGTATATGATCTATAGATTCTGAATGCTAATCAGTATCTAGAAACTTGGTTGAACTTTTTATTTCTAGTAATTTGTCTAACAAAGCAAATTACTGATTAGATTTTAATTAGAATGTTTCAAATGTGTACCCATTAAGGATAATGCTAGTTAGGAATGTATAAATTTGTGTTCTGTACTGTTTTGCCTGCTTTTGTTGACATAGGCACTCTTTCTGTTCATGGTAGATTGTTGCTGCATCCCCTAGTTTACCATAATACGATTTGCGATTTGCTTGTACTTTTCTGTTTATTCTTCACCTTCATGGTTTTACACTTTTAATGGTCTATGAATTGCTTTTTGGTTTCAGTCATCTATTTCTATTGGGTGTATGTTTTCTTTTGCAAATGTTTCAGCTTATATCTTTGTTTTCTTTTCCCTCATTTCTTTCAGGTTAAACCATCCAATTTCTTGAATTGAGGGTTTAACTCATTTATTTTCAGACTTGCTTAATTTCCTTTTAGTTCAGTTAGATATTTCTCTTTTACTGTCTTATGATTTGCCCTAATTCATTATTTTTAATTTTCAGCTTTATTACTCTATAATTGACATATAAAATTGTAAAATATCAAGATTTGATTGTGGTGATTTGATATACATTGAGTAAGGATTACCCCCGGCATCTAGTTAACACAATTACCTCATATATTTCCTTTTTGTTTTTTGGCTGAGCCACACAGCCTGTGGGATCTCAGTACTCTGACCCAGGTGTGGGTCTCATCAGTGTCCTCGGGAAGAGGGACCCAGGGAAGCGACTGTCTGGGCCCGGGTTAGGAGGAGCCTCTCATCAGACACGGCGCACGCATCTCTGGAGCTCGAAGCTCAGTTCCCGTTTGCTGACGGCCCTTCGATGGACAGCCCTGCCCTGCTGAGCCCTTGGCTCCAGCATCCTGCTAAAGCTTCCGGATGCTGCTGTGCTCCTGATCTTCAACCCTTGGGTCCCCCTTTGGATCCTGGAAATCCAATGCACCCCGGCCCGTGCCTGCAATCGCTGGAGGGTATTGCGGCCGGTGACCTTTACGGCGCCCCCTTGATTCCTCCCAACGTCAGTGAGACTCTGACCGCGTTCCCCAGAGATGCTGCTAGGACCTGCAGGGCCCCCATAAACCTGGGTGAGGTGGTAAGGTTGGACCACTCTTATGCCTCTAGGAGTCTGGCACCAGCTGCAGAGACCAGAGTCTCCAGCACCCTTGACTGTGATCCCCTGGGGCTAAAGCTGGAGGCACTTGCATCTCTTGAGTCCTGGGACGAGTTCTCCACCAATGGATGGTCTTCAATCTGTGAGCCCATGACTACTGAAGAATTTGCCAAATGTGACTCTCGGGGATTTTTTTTTAACTCTGTGTCTGTCTGCTTAGTTTCTCAGTCCTGTCCATCTCTTTGTGACCTCATGGACTGTAGCCCACCAGGCTCCTCTGTCCATGGAATTCTCCAGGCAAGGATATTGGAGTGAGTTGCTGTTCCTTTCTCCAACGGATCTTCCTGACCCAGGAATTGAACCCAGGTCTCCTGCATTACAGACAGATTCTTTACTGTCTGAACCACCAGGGAAGCCCTTTGTAACTATATTGATATTTGTTAAAGCTGTTATCCCGATGTATATCCACAAAACAAAGGTACAATCCTTAAAATATATTTTTAAATTCAGCATTATCTCCTAAAGGAAAGTGACCTTTCAATAACTAGTCCCCTCTTTTGCCTAGTATAACTTCCCTATTTACACTCCCTTCTGCCCACATTTTTTATTTTGTACAGCTTCTTGGTGCTTTCTGCTAGACTGAATGCTGCCAAGTTTGAATTGTATTTTGCATAAGTAAACTCTTCAATTTTTTAATATGCCTCAGTTTATCTTTCAACAATCTAAAGCAGAGTAATCCAGAAAAGTTAAAAGTAAACGAATGAACAAAATTATACCAAGAAAAATACAAACAGAAAGCAGAAGTCATGAATCTTAGTGTCAGAGAAAATAGAATTGAATCTCAAAGGTATATGAAAGGGCTCTAAAGGCTACATCTCACCATAAATGTATAACAGTCATGAATGCCCAGGCAACTTTGATAAAGTTTAAATTATAGAAAATCAAACAAGTTGGAAGAAACATTAAAAATAGAATTTAAATTACTTAATGTGATATTTTGATTTATAATATGAAATATATGTTTGGTCCTCATCTCAGTTTCTGATTGATAGCTCCTAAAACCCTTGGAATTTCCGAAGTAAATAAAGTTACGTTTTATGATTTTGTTACCTTACTGTGGTAGCTATTAAACTGCCCCTAAGTCACTTAAGCATGTTTCCCCTAGCTGGTTGCTAGGGGGACCAACCCTACAATTAAGAGGATTGGAATTTTCAGCCCCACCCTAGACTTTCAAGGAGGAGGAGGGGCTGGAAATTGAGCCAATCACCAATGGCCAATCATTTAATCAATCATGCATATGTAATAAAACCTCCATAACCCCCCACCCCCACCAAAAAAGGACAAAGTTTGGGGAGCTTCTGGGTCAGTAAACCCAGCAATTCTCTAAAGAGAACTGGGGACAGTATTGCACCTAGAGAGGGCCTGGAACCCCATTTCACCTTATGTTGTGCAAGAGAGGAAAAAAATGGACAGACTTAGGTGGCTTAGAGGGTAAAGCATCTGCCTGTGATGCAGGTTCCATCCCTGGGTCGGGAAGATCCCCTGGAGAAGGAAGTGACAACCCACTCCAATATTCTTGCCTGGAAAATCCCATAGACAGAGCAGCCTGGCGGGCTACAGTCCATGGGGTGGCAAAGAGTCGGACACAACTGAACGACTTCACTTCAAGGATGTAGAAAACTTCAACAGCATTAACCATAAGGTAGAATTTATGTATCTGGTAATAGAGGACTCCCTTTTGTCAATGCAAAAGGATCAATCACAAAAATTGACAATAAATACATTTAGGTGAATAGAAAACATTAAATTCTTAAGTAAGAAAGAAGGTCAAACTCTAATTATCATGCAATAAAACTAGAAATTAACTGTAAAAATCAGGAAATACAGAAGTCTTTCCTGGAAAGTAAAAAATTCTCAACTAAAAGACCTGTAGGTTAGAGGGATATAAACCACAATAGTTAAATTCCCTGGATACAAGGACATAGAATAAATATTTGTTAACTGTATAAACGGGCTTCCCTGGTAGCTCAGCTGGTAAAGATTGGGGCTTCCCTGGTAGCCCAGCCAGTAAAGAATCTGCCTGCAACGTGGGAGACATGGGTTCAGTCTCTAGGTTGGGAAGATTCCCTGGAGGAGGGCATGGCAACCCACTCCAGTATTCTTGCCTGAAGAATCCCCATGGACAGAGGAGCCTGGCGGGCTACAGTCCATGGGGTTGCAGAGTCACATGGCTGGGCAACTAAGCACAGCTCATAGCAACTATATAAACTCTGGAACCAGACTGCCTGATTTTGAATCCCAGCTTCCCTCTTACCAGTTTGTTTGACTGACCTTCCTAAATTATTTAACTTCATGCTGAATCAGTTTCCTTACTTGTGAAATGAGATAGTAATAGTACCTGATACAATTCTATGAATCAGTATTTGTAAGTTCTACGAAGGATGCCTGGGACATAATAAGCATGACTGGAATGTTTTTAGATATAAAAATGAATGAAATACATAAGAATATATGAGATTCAATTGAAATAGTAATGGGGAAAATTTACAGGATTAATTTTTTTAATCAATAAAATTAAAAGAATGCAATTCAATTGACTTTGCTCCTGTCTCAAAGTTAGGGAAAAACAAACAGAAAGTAAGTAGCAGGAAGGAATAAATAAATATATATGCAGAAATAAATGAATTAGAAAAATTGTAATATAATATAACTAAATCAACAAAAAGCTCAACTGGATACTTTTTAAGGAAAAGTTAATTAACTAAAACAGATTTCAGAAGAGATAGAAAACCTAAGATATAAATTTCCAAGTAAGACATGCAGAAAGATGTCAAAAGGTATGTCTCTTCAAAAATCACTAGTATTAGGTAGTTTCATGGGGAAAGTGTGTGAAACCTTTAACCCACGGATCTTTTCAAATTGATTTAGGCATTCAAAAAGAAGAAAAAATTCAAAGTTTTAGAGTAAGCATAATATTGATAGAAAAACCTGACAAATTATGTAATAGTCAAAAGTTATTTGTGAATATTGATGTTAAAGTTTTAAATTAAAACTAGCTGTACTGTGCTTAATTGCTGCAGTCATTTCCAACTCTTTGTGGCCCCATGGACCATAGCCCGCCAGGCTCCTCTGTCCATGGGGATTCTCCAGGCAAGAATAATGGAGTGGGTCTCCATGCCGTCCTCCAGGGGATCTTCCTGACCCAGGGATCGAACCAGCCTCTCCTGTCTTGCAGGCAGATTCTTTACCACTGAGCCACCACCAAAGCTCTAAAATTAGATGAAAGTGAAAGTCACGAAGTAGTGTCTGACTCTTTGTGACCCCATAGATTGTAGCCCACCAGGCTCCTCTGTCCAGGGAATTCTCCAGGCCAGAATACTGGGGTGGGTAGCCTTTCCCTTCTCCAAGGGATCTTCCCAACCCAGCGATTGAACTCAGGTCTCCTGCATTGCAGGTGGATTCTTTACCATCTGAGCTACCAGGTTTTAAATTAAAATTAGCTCAGTTGTGTCCAGCTCTTCGCAACCCAATGGACATTAGCCCACCAAGTTCCTTTGTCCATGGGATTTTTCAGGTAGGAACACTGGAGTGGGTTGCCATTTCCTCCTCCAGGGGATCTTCCTGACCCCACGTTGAACCCACGTCTCCTGTGAGGCCTGCATTGGCAGGCTCATTCTTTACCACTTCAACACCCAAGAAGCCCCTATTTAGAGAATAACAATGATTAAATGTTTATTGCAGGGAAACAATGATGGTTTAAAATAAGGAAACCTGATAATATGACTAATAGATCCAAGAAGGAAAGTTATATGATCGCTTTCATAAATTCAAATGGACATACGACAGAATTCAACAGTTATGTTTAAGACATGGCCCCAGTGAATATTTCCTTAAACCGAAAACATTTCCTCTATTTATCTAGTTAAATATTTTATCCCCAAAGCCAGCATTTTGGTTAAGCGGGAAATAATTGAGACATTTCTGCCAGTAATTAGAATTAGAGGTATTAACCAATGCAAAATACTAGAGTTATAAGTGATGGAAAGGAAGAAACAATATTTCCTTTTATTAAAATTGGTATGAAAACCTTGGTTCCTGGAAAACTCAAGAAAGCAGCTATTTACACCTATCTTTTTTTCTCCTTCTCTTGACCCTGCTACTGCTGCTGCTAAGTCACTTCAGTCGTGTCCGACTCTGTGAGACCCCAAAGACGGCAGCCTGCCAGGCTCCCCCATCCCTGGGATTCTCCAGGCAAGAACACTGGAGTGGGTTGCCATTTCCTTTCCCAATGTAGGAAAGGGAAAAGTGAACGTGAAGTTGCTCAGTCGTGCCTGACTCACAGCAACCCCATGGACCGCAGCCCACCAGGCTCCTCCGCCCATGGGATTTTCCAGGCAAGAGTACTGGAGTGGGGTGCCATTGCCTTCTCCACTCTTGACCCTAGCAGGGCTCATTGCTGCCTAGATTTTACTTCTTGGGACTTTTTACCAATGGTGAAGGGCACTTCTTCATGGAAGAGGCAGACATTAATCTTAAATCAGTAGGGTGGGATTGAATCAGAACTTTTTTGTCCATCTAAAATGAGTAAAAATAAAAGGAAAGAAGGGCCAGACATTCAGAAAGTCTCATCTGGGTAAATTGTTGGGCACTGCTGTGTGCAGAAGGGTAGTCAGAGTTGGTTCATGAGGAGGGTTCCTAAAATCAAGATTTCAGAAAAGGTCAGAGGACAAGGGTGACTTAGTTGGGGTGAGGAGGATAATCATTTAAGGAAGGAGAGGAGGTAAAGAAACAGAGGTCACCTTGCTGAACAATGTAAGAACTGTCTAGAGAGACCTTTCACATTTTTCTTGCTTATGTCAACCGTCACCCATACATAGTCACTACTTCTACCTTTCCTGGAACTTCTGTTTTATCACTTCTTTCTCTTTTGGCAGGTGATAATGACTCCTACTGACCGGGCAAGATTCCCTCATTGTCCCACCCTCTCTGATCTTGTGTGGCGCACTATGGATATTATATTACTCCACTGAGCACAGACAATATGCCGGGCACCACACCAAGCCTCAAGATCAGCACAATACACAAACTCAGTCTATGAAGCAGAAACTACTAATATTCTCTTTAAAGAGATGAAGATATAGAATATAGAAAAATTGAATAAAATACTTAAGGTCTCCATGTAGTAAATGTTGGGCTGAATATTCAAATCCAGATTATTGATTAAGGCTAATTCTGCATTTGAATTATCATCCCTATGGAGATAAACCTCTTTTCAGGAAGGTCTAAGTCTTGATTGATTTTTATATTCCCCATTGAGCCTGTTGTGTTACCTTAAGCATAGTGGTCACTCGATTCATATTTATTTGAACAAATGATTAAGTTAAATCATCTAGCTAACATTTCTTATCTTTTTCTCTCCTTACTAAACATTTTTCTGAGTCCTCACCTTTCAATCTTTCTGTGGCTTTCAATTTTAGGATTAATTCTATTTTGAATTTTAGTGAGAAGTCATGGAAATGGATTAGGATATGTCCGATTGAATTAAAATATTTTGGCCTATCAGATCATTCTCTTTTATTTTGAGAATAGCTCCAATGTGGCTCAGTGGTAAAGAACCTGCCTGCCAAGCAGGAGACTCAGGTCCAATCCCTGGGTCGGGAAGATCCCCTGGAGAAGGAAATGGCATCCCACTCTAGTATTCTTGCCTGGGGAATTCCTTGGACTGGTAGGCTACAGTCCACAGGGTCACCAAGAGTTGGACACGACTTAGTTACTGAGCATGAACGAAACACTACCGAGAAAGCATTTTACGGGACTGGGAGAAAACATTTTATGGAGCTGGGAGTGTCTCATTTGAAATTAGGATTTGAGCTTCGTGGAAGATTTGCTGCCTAATTATATTCTTATTTTCTTGCTAAATGTGTGAAATTGATAGGGAGAAGCTTTTCTGTTAAAAGTTTAAAGCATTTGTTTTTCAGTTGTGGGAATATCTTTTATGATTTCTACATCAGAAGCTGTGATAAATGGAGTTCTTATTTCTCCTAGATTGAAAAAAAGTATATATGTATAAATATACATGAAAACCCCAAATACATATTATTTACACATGAATATACACAAATATGTATGTAATATACAGTGGTCTCATGAGTGATAGATAGTTTTGCTATGTTGTCAAGTTAAATGTTTTAAAAACAGATTTGTATCAGGCAAAAATATTTTCTTCTTACGGGAAACTGAAGGAGTGGGCCAGAGCTAGAGTTGAATGATTTTGGAAGATGCTGAGGAATTGGAAAGGAACGGTGCTGAGAGAATCCAATTTTTGGTGGGACACAGATGCAGACCATCAGTCCATGCTTCTTCATTTTGAGGTGGAGTCCAAAGCGGAAAGCATACTTCTGGCTCTTGAAAAATGTTCGTGTGAAGTTAGGATTTCACATTTATTGAACAATTGCCTGTTTAGTCCTCCACTCTTGTTTCTTATTTAAATAAAAAGTATGTAAAAGAAATTAAGGCAAGAACTATTTACTTTTGAGATGGAGTTGTTGTTGTTGGGCTTCCCTGGTGTTTCAGACTGTAAAGAATCTACCTGCAAAGCAGGAGACCCAGCAGACATGGGCTCAATCCCTGGGTCGGGAAGATCCCCTGGAGAAGGAAATGGCAACCAACTCCAGTATTCTTGCCTGGAGAATTCCAGGGACAGAGAAGCCTGGTGGGCTACAGTCCACGGGGTCACAAAGAGTTGGACACGACTAACACTTTCACTGTTGTTGTTACTCAGTCACTAAGTCAAGTCCGACTCTTTGCAACCCTCTGGAGTTTGCTTAAACTCATGTCTATTGAGTCCATGGTGCCATTAAATTTTTTTTAAATCTTTCCTTTTTATTTTGGTGATTAAATTTTTTAAAGTTTTATCAAGCGATCTTTTCATGTTCCAGTTTCAAAGAAATATTTTCAATCAAAATATTTTCTTTTAGTGAAATGATAACAAACTGAGGTTTGCTAGCAGTGGAAAGTGTTGCATTCAATATGTCAGCAAATTTGGAAAACTCAGCAGTGGCCACAGGACTGGAAAAGGTCAGTTTTCATTTCAATCCCAAAGAAAGGCAATGCCAGAGAAAGCTCAAACTACCACAAAATTGCACTCATCTCACACACTAGTAAAGTAATGCTCAAAATTCTCCAAGCCAGACTTCAATGGTATGTGAATCGTGAACTTCCAGATGTTCAAGCTGGCAGAGGAACCAGAGATCAAACTGTCAATATCCGTTGGATCATAGAAAAAGCACAAGAATTACAAAATTCTGCTTGATCAACTATGCCAAAGCCTTTCACTGTGTGGACCACAACAAACTCTGGAAAATTCTTCGAGAGATGGGCATACCAGACCACCTTAGCTGCCTCTTGAGAAATCTGTATGCAGGTCAAGAAGCAACAGTTAGAACTGGACATGGGACAACAGACTGGTTCCAAATTGGGAAAGGAGTACGTCAAGGCTGTATATATTGTCACCCTGCTTATTTAGCTTCTATGCAGAGTACATCATGAGAAATGCTGGGCTGGATGAAGCACAAGCTGGAATCAAAATTTCTGGGAGAAATATCAACAACCTCAGATATGCAGATGACACCATCCTCATGGCAGAAAGTGAAGAAGAACTAAAGAGCCTCTTGATGAGAGTGAAAGAGGAGAGTGAAAAAGTTGGCTTAAAACTCAACATTCAGAAACCTAAGATCATGGCATCTGGTCCCATCACTTCATGGCAAATAGATGGGGAAACAGTGGAAACAGTAACAGACTTTATTTTTTTTGGCTTCCAAATCACTGCAGATGGTGACTGAAGCCATGAAATTAAAAGATGTTTGCTCTTTGAAAGAAAAGTTATGACCAACCTGGACAGCATATTAAAAAGCAGAGACATAACTTTGCCAACAAAGGTCCCTCTAGTCAAGGCTGTGGTTTTTCCTGTGGTCATGTATGGATGTGAGAGTTGGACTATTAAGAATGCTGAGCGCCAAAGAACTGATGCTTTTGAAGTGTGCTGTTGGAGAAGACTCTTGGGAGTCCCTTGGACTGTAAGGAGATCCAACCAGTCCATCCTAAAGGAAATCAATTCTGAAGGACTGATGCTGAAGCTGAAACTCCAATATTTGGTTGCTGCTGCTGCTGCTGCTAAGTCGCTTCAGTCGTGTCTGACTCTGTGCGACCCCATGGACTACAGCCTACCAGGCTTCTCCATCCATGGGATTCTCCAGGCAAGAACACTGGAGCGGGTTGCCATTTCCTTCTCCAATATTTGGCTACCTGATGCAAAGAGCTGACTCATTTGAAAAGACCCTGACGCTGGGAAAGATGGAAGGCAGGAGGAGAAGGGGATGACAGAGGATGAGATGGGGGGATGGCATCAATGCCATCAAACTCAATGGACATGAGTTTGAGTAAACTCCAGGCATTGGTGATGGACAGGGAGGCCTGGTGTGCTGCAGTCCATGGGGTCTCAAAGAATTGGACAGAAGTGAGCGACTGAACTGACTAAACTGAAAAGAACAGTTTTGAGTCTGTGATTGCTCTGCTGGCAATGGAATTATATCAGAGCTGACTAAATGAAATTTTTCCCTCAGTCATATCCATAATATAAAATCTTCACTAATTTTTTTTTTAATTGAAATCCTGTTTCCTTTGTGAGAGAAACTGCTGACTCTAGGATTCAGTTCCTGAATGAACTGGAAAGTTGGGAGATATTTTTATAATTTTAGTTCCTTGGAGTTCAGGTGAGAACTATTGGTGAGTGACATATTGGGAGGTTTTGCTGTTATTGTAGGGTTTCCCTGGTGGCTCAGAGATAAAGAATCTGCCTGCCAATACAGAAGACAAGAGTTCCATCTCTGGGTTGGGAAGATGCGCTAGAGAAGGAAACGGCAATCCACTCCAGTAATCTCGCCTGGGAAATCCCATGGAAGCAGGAGCCTGCTGGGTTATAGTCCTTGGAGCCCCCAAAGAGATAGACACGGCTTAGCAACTAAGCAAAACAACAACTGTTGTAGTACTTAATGCTTATGTTTTCTATGATGATTCACAAGGATCTCTAGCAACTTCAGCTATATGCAGAATCAGTTCAGTTCAGCTGCTCAGTTGTGTCCGACTCTTTGTAACCCCATGGACTGCAGCACACCAGGCCTCCCTGTCCATCACCAACTCCCAGAGTTTACTCAAACTCACATACATCAAGTCGGTGATGCCATCCAACCATCTCATCCTCTGTTGTCCCCTTCTCCTCCCACCTTCAATCTTTGCCAGCATCAGGGTCTTTTCAAATGAGTCAGAATATATGCAGAATAGAATTTAGGATTTTGGAGTTTATGAGGCTTATTAATTTAAATTCATAGCATGTGAGGAACATGACATCTAGAATCTAAATTTTCAAATAACGACATATCGTCCAGTCTTGGGGGGCGGTGGGGGAAAGTATTTCACAAATATATTGCTTACAAGGAATCCTAAGACAGGCACAGGACAGGCCCGGGGAAGAAAGGGAAAAATCAGTGTCCGATACGAATTGTAATTGCCGGTCAGTCCAGCAGAGGGTGAGAGGGAGGCAGGTGTGTCTACTAAAAGGGAGAAAAGCAGAGCCCTGGCAGTGAGCGAGCATCGCCAGGTTTAGGGAAGAGCTGAAAGCATCCGACTCGGGCAGACGTGGATTTTGAAAATTTGGATGGAAAACATTCGAAGAAACACACGCATATGCCTCTGTTATCGTGTTAAAACCGATGAGTCCGTCTATGAGAACAAGCGCTGTGGACCTGCTGGAGCAGGAGTGCGGGGTGGTCATCGAGGGCGTCAACACCCCCTACCTGTACTTCGGCATGTGGAAGATCGCTTTCGCCGGGCACACGGAGGACATGGACCTTTACAGCATCAACTTCCTGCACTTCGGGGAGCCCAAGACCTGACCTGGTACGCGGTGCCGCCCGAGCACGGCCGGCGCCTGGAACGCCTGGCCAGCGCGCTCTTCCCGGAGAGCTCGCGGAGCTGCGAGGCCTTCCTGCGCCACAAGGCGGCGCTCATCTCGCCCACGGTGCTCCGGGACAACGGCATCCCCTTCGGTCGGGTCACGCAGGAGGCGGGCGAGTTCATGATGACCTTCCCCTACGGCTACCACTCGGGCTTCAACCACGGCTTCAACTGCGCCGAGGCCATCAATTTCGCCACCCCGCGCTGGATCGATTATGGCAAAGCGGCCTGGGAATGGGACTCTGCATGACTTTGGGGGGAAATCTGGGTCAGAATAAGGGCGATTTCAGGCCAGCACCTTTAAGAGATTAAAAATCGAGGGGAAAGTCAGATGGAGACCTGCAATTACCAGCTGGGAAGGGAATCCGACGTTATGCTAGTGACGTTAACAGCGGAACTTTGTAAGGTACTGAAAGCCCCTGATGGGGAAACAGTGGAAACAGTGGCAGCCTTTATTTTGGGGGGCTCCAAAATCACTGCAGATGGTGACTGCGTCCATGAAATTAAAAGACGCTTAAAAGGAAAGTTATGACCAACCTAGACAGCATATTAAAAAGCAGAGACATAACTTTGCCAACAAAGGTCTGTCTAGTCAAGGCTATGGTTTTTCCAGTGGTCATGTATGGATGTGAGAGTTGGACTATAAAGAAAGTTGAGCGCTGAAGAATTGCTGCCTTTGAACTGTGATGTTGGAGAAGACTCTTGAGAGTCCCTTGGACTGCAAGGAGATCCAACCAGTCCATCCTAAAGGGGATCAATCCTAAGTGTTCCTTGGAAGGACTGATGTTGAAGCTGAAACTCCAATACTTTGGCCACCTGATGTGAAGAGCTGACTCATTTGAAAAGACCCTGATACTGGGAAATATTGAAGATGGGAGGAGAAGGGGACAACAGAGGATGAGATGGGGGGCTAGCATCACCAACTTGATGGACATGAGTTTGAGTAAACTCCGGGAATTGGTGATGGACAGGGAGGCCTGGTGTGCTGCAGTCCATAGGGTCACAAAGAGTCAGACACAACTGAGAGACTGAACTGAACTGAAAACGCCTGGCCAGGATGGAGGGGGGTTAGGGGGTGTGGTGGGGGGAAGAGTGCCTTCTGTTTTCCAGCAGCAATAAGGGATAAAGACTTTATTTTCTTGGAGCAGCAAAGAAGTAGGGAGATGGGAGAGTTTGTCTTCCTTTCCAGCCAGACCTGGCGGTACAAGCATAAGATGAGCATGTCCATGAAGAGGTGAGAGAGGTGGATAGGGCGTCAGGGACGCAGTGTAGAGAGCAAGGAGACTTGGGGAGGCCTGCCTTGTCACCAGGCTGCGTGGCCACCTCCCCTAGCTCTGTACCAGAGCTGCTGAAGGTTTTCTTCCTTCCTCACCAAGGCAGAGAGGGTGACTCCCGAGAGAGCCTGACTCTGTACTTTAGGAATTTTTGTCCTTGGTGTGGGAAATTCCAGAAAAGCTGTTACTCTGGAGAGTAATAATGGTTCTCTATTCATTATTCCTTCCCTATCTCCTCCCCCACAGCCTCTTCTTTCCTTTTAATGGTGAAGTCAATAAACGCGATGCTGTTGGTATTGTGTGTTCCCTGTATCTTCAGACTCAGTCCATCGATGACTTGCTCTGTATGCATATGTGCAAAGTTGATTCTGAAACATAACATGTTTAGTAAAGAAAACCTTTCTGTAGTCACTGCTTTGACCTTTCCAGCAGTTTCTTAGAGGGGAGAGCTGGACTAGAGCCAGCAGAAGGGCATTCAGACTGGCACTTTGCTGCTTTGTAGTTGTGGGATCTTCAGCAAGAAATCATTGATTTTCTCTGAGGCCAAATTACAGTGCAAGAGTTTGTGAAGATAATGGGTCATGTGAATGTGACGGGCGTGGAGGCTTGTGTATCCTCATGCACTCTCCCGACCTCAAGCAAGCCCGAGGCCAAGGACATATGCTCATATTCTTTCTCTGATGCTCAGTTCTACTGTTGTTTTCCTCACCATCCACACAGGCTAACCTATTGCTTTTCTTTTCATTAATAGACTTCTTTTTTCAGAGTCATTCACAGCAAAATTAGTGGAAACTACAGAGAATTTCCATGTGCTCCTCCCCAGACTCCTCTACCTGCATCCACAATTGTTACAACCGAGAAAGCCGTGCTGACACCTCATTATCACCCAGAGTCATAGGTTAATTTATGGTTCAACTCTTGGTGGTGTGCATTCTGTGGATCTGACAATTGTACCATGACATTTATAGTATCTAGACTTAGAGTACCGTACAGAATAGTTTCATTACCTGAAAATCCTCTGTGTTCTATGTGTTCATCTCGCCCTCCTCTCAAGCCCCTGACCATCTCTGATCTTTTTTTACATCACCATAGTCTGTTTTTTTCCAGAATGTCATTAGCTGGACTCCTGCAGTCTGTGGCCTTTTCTGAATGACTTCTTTCAGTTAGTCATCCGCCTTTAAGTTTCCTCCATGTCTTTGTGGTTTTCTTTTTATTGCTGAATAATATTCCACTGCATGATGTACCACAGTTTGCTCTCCTAGTTGCTTCCAAGCTTTTTTTTTTTTTTCCAGTTATGAATAAAACTGCTACAAACATTTGTGTACAGGTTTTGGTGTGAATATAAGTTTCAACTCATCTGAGTAAATACCACAGAGGACAATTGCTGGATTGTATGGTAAGACTATCAGAGAAGGCAATGGCATCCCACTCCAGTACTCTTGCCTGGAAAATCCCATGGATGGAGGAGCCAGGAAGGCTGGAGTCCTTGGGGTCGCTGAGGGTCGGACACGACTGAGCGACTTCACTTTAACTTTTCACTTTCATGCATTGGAGAAGGAAATGGCAACCCACTCCAGTATTCTTGCCTGGAGAATCCCAGGGACAGGGGAGCCTGGTGGGCTGCCGTCTATGGGGTCGCACAGAGTCAGATACGACTGACGCGACTTAGCAGCAGCAGCAGCATGGTAAGACTATATTTAGTTTTGTGAAAGTGAAAGTCACCCAGCTGTGTCTGACTCTTTGCAACCCCATGGACTATACAGTCCATGGAATTCACCAGTCCAGAATACTGGAGTGGGTAGCCTTTCCCTTCTTCACAGGATCTTCCAAACCCAGGGATCAAACCCAGGTCTCCCGCATTGCAAGTGGATTCTTAACCAGCTGAGCCACAATTGCAATGATTGTTACCAGTAGAAAACTGTTTTTTTTTTTTCTTTCATGATCTACCACATATTTGGACAAAAGGTCACACATTCGTATTTGCAATTTCCACTCCTTGTCATGTTTGTCTTTGTTGTGGTCCCAAGGCAAGGTCAAGGTTTCACAGTCAGTCAACAGCCAGAGGAGCCAGGCTTTTTTCAGACTCCTACACTGATTTGTTGGGTAGTCTTTCAACAAATCAGGTCTTTTTGCTGGCTCTCCACTTCTCAGTTTAGGCAAAAAGAGCCCTTAACCACACTGCACCTGTGCTAAAGTTTGCATGTAACAGGTTCAGACCAGGGGAAACATAATTTGTGGTAAATAAATATTAGCTAGTATCATTGTTACTTAGAAGCTGAAACTTGTAAGACAGACATTAGAACCTGTACTTAAATGTAACTTACAGAGGCTGGTGTCAGTTCTTGGGACTCTAAGATTTATAAAAAGCTTTAGTCATGGATTTGTCTGACTATCTGGCTATGCTGAATTGTTCATAGAGATTGACTGTTATACCAATTCAGTTTCTGTGGGTGTAAGGAATCCTTTCCAGATATTTAGAAATAACTTCACCTTGATATTTGTGTCATGCGACTGTGGCCATATGTGGGTTTTGAAGTTGCCATTCCCCCCAGGGTGCTACCTTTTGCCACTTTAAATAGGAAACTGCAAAGCGTTGCTAGGAATTGGCTTCAGAGATAAGTGGAAAGGATACTAATCTGAACTGAACAAACTCTGGTGAGGACAGCCCTTTCCCATCGCTCTCTTTTCACCAGCCTCTCAAAGTGAAGTGTCTCACAAGCTCCTTGTCACCGACATGCAGGGACTACAGGGTGATAGACCCTTCTCACTGATCCTCAGTGAGTGGTGGGTGTTATGGGGAGGACAGAGGATGGCAGAGCTGAGCTCTGCTAGGCATGGGGAGCATGTTGGAGGTGCCACCCTACTAAAAAGGAGTATTTGTGTGGCTTGGTTTCTGGATTTGGTCCCTGGCATTCAGCATCCTTGAGCCCCCTCTGCCTATTAGAGGGCTTCCCTGATAACTCAGTTGGTAAAGAATCCACCTGCAATGCAGGAGACCCCAGTTTGATGCCTGGGTCGGGAAGATCTTCTGGAGAAGGGATAGGCTACCCACTCCAGTATTCTTGGGCTTCCCTGTTGGTTCAGCTGGTAAAGAATCTGCCTGCAATTCGGGAGACCTGGGTTCGATTCCTGGCTTGGGAAGATCCCCTGGAGAAGGGAAAGGCTACCCACTCCGGTATTCTGGCCTGGAGAATTCTGTGGACTGTATAGTCCATGGGGTTGCAAAGAGTTGGACACGACTGAGCAACTTTCACTGTCTGCCTATTCAGTTCAGTAGCTCAGTCGTGTCCGACTCTTTGCGACCCCATGAATCGCAGCATGCCAGGCCTCCCTGTCCATCACCAACTCCCGGAGTTCACTCAGACTCACGTCCATCAAGTCAGTGATGCCATCCAGCCATCTCATCCTGTGTCGTCCCCTTCTCCTCCTGCCCCCAATCCCTCCCAGCATCAGAGTCTTTTCCAATGAGTCAACTCTTCACATGAGGTGGCCAAAGTACTGGAGTTTCAGCTTTAGCATCATTCCTTCCAAAGAAATCCCAGGGCTGATCTCCTTCAGAATGGACTGGTTGGATCTCCTTGCAGTCCAAGGGACTCTCAAGAGTCTTCTCCAACACCACAGTTCAAAAGCAGCAATTCTTCGGCGCTCAGCTTTCTTCACAGTCCAACTCTCACATCCATATATGACCACCAGAAAAACCATAGCCTTGACTAGATGGACCTTTGTAGGCAAAGTAATATCTCTGCTTTTCAATATGCTATCTAGGTTGGTCATAACTTTCTTTCCAAGGAGTAAGCATCTTTTAATTTCATGGCTGCAGTCACCATCTGCAGTGATTTTGGAGCCCAGAAAAATAAAGTCTGACACTGCTTCCACTGTTTACCCATCTATTTCCCATGAAGTGATGGGACCAGATGCCATGATCTTCGTTTTCTGAACGTTGAGCTTTAAGCCAACTTTTTCACTCTTCACTTTCACTTTCATCAAGAGGCTTTTTAGTTCTTCTTCACTTTCTGCCATAAGGGTGGTGTCATCTGCGTATCTGAGGTTATTGATATTTCTCCCAGCAGTCTTGATTCCAGCTTGTGTTTCTTCCAGTCCAGTGTTTCTCATGATGTACTCTGCATATAAGTTAAATAAACAGGGTGACAATATACAGCCTTGACGTACTCCTTTTCCTATTTGGAACCAGTCTGCTATTCCATGTCCTGTTCTAATTGTTGCTTCCTGACCTGCATACAAATTTCTCAAGAGGCAGGTCAGGTGGTCTGGTATTCCCATCTCTTTCAGAATTTTCCACAGTTTATTGTGATCCACACAGTCAAAGGCTTTGGCATAGTCAATAAAGAAGAAATAGATGTTTTTCTGGAACTCTCTTGCTTTTTCCACGATCCAGCGGATGTTGTCAATTTGGTCTCTGGTTCCTCTGCCTTGTCTAAAACCAGCTTGAACATCAGGAAGTTCACGGTTCACATATTGCTGAAGCCTGGATTGGAGAATTTTGAGCATTACTTTACTAGCATGTGAGATGAGTGCAATTGTGCGGTAGTTTGAGCATTCTTTGGCACTGCTTTTCTTTGGGATTGGAATGAAAACTGACCTCTGTGGCCACTGCTGAGTTTTCCAAATTTGCTGACATATTGAGTGCAGCACTTTCACAGCATCATCTTTCAGGATTTGGAATAGCTCAACTGGAATTCCATCACCTCCACTAGCTTTGTTCATAGTGATGCTTTCTAAGGCCCACTTGACTTCACATTCCAGGATGTCTGGCTCTAGGTCAGTGATCACACCATTGTGTTTATCTTGGTCGTGAAGGTCTTTTTTGTACAGTTCTTCTGTGTATTCTTGCCATCTCTTCTTAATATCTTCTGTTTCTGTTAGGTCCATACCATTTCTGTCCTTTATCAAGCCCATTTTGCATGAAATGTGCCCTTGGTATCTCTAATTTTCTTGAAGAGATCTCTAGTCTTTCCCATTCTGTTGTTTTCTTCTATTTCTTTGCATTGATTGCTGAGGAAGACTTTCTTATCTCTTCTTGCTATTCTTTGGAACTCTGCATTCAGATGTTTATATCTTTCCTTTTCTCCTTTGCTTTTCGCTTCTCTTCTTTTCACAGCTATTTGTAAGGCCTCCCCAGACAGCCATTTGGTATTTTTGCATTTCTTTTCCATGGGGATGGTCTTGATCCCTGTCTCCTGTACAGTGTCACGAACCTCAGTCCATAGTTCATCAGGCACTCTATCAGATCTAGGCCCTTAAATCTATTTCTCACTTCCACTGTATAATCATAAGGGATTTGATTTAGGTCATACCTGAATGGTCTAGTGGTTTTCCCTACTTTCTTCAGTTTAAGTCTGAATTTGGCAATAAGGAGTTCATTTTCTGAGCCACAGTCAGCTCCTCGTCTTGTTTTTGTTGACTGTATAGAGCTTCTCCATCTTTGGCTGAAAAGAATATAATCAGTCTGATTTTGATGTTGACCATCTGGTGATGTCCATGTGTAGAGTCTTCTCCTGTGTTGTTGGAAGAGGGTGTTTTGCTATGACCAGTGCATTTTCTTGGCAAAACTCTATTAGTCTTTGCCCTGCTTCATTCCATATTCCAAGGCCAAATTTGCCTGTTACTCCAGGTGTTTCTTGACTTCCTACTTTTGCATTTCAGTCTCCTATAATGAAAAGGACACCTTTTTTGGGTATCAGTTCTAAAAGGTCTTGTAGGTCTTCATAGAACCGTTCAACTTCAGCTTCTTCAGCGTTACTGATTTAGGGAGAGCTAAAAAGAGCTACATCCAGGCTTGTAGACCTCAGGGAGCATCTTTTCTGTAGCCAATCTCTCAGTGCCTCTTCTCAAGGATTCATGTGGAGTCTTTGTATCTCAGGGCCCGTTCATTCATTCATTCATTCAGCATGTGCTTTACCGAGCACTAACCGTGTACCAGGCACTGTTCTTGGAGTTGGAGACACACTGTGAAAAGGGCAACATTCCAATTCTCCCAGAGCTTCTATTCTCATTATACAGAGAGACATAGCAAGTCAAGTAGTCATAAGAACTATGAGAAAAAAGTAAAACAGAGTTCAAGAGTGACAGGGCGGCTGTCCTGGGGACAGTGGGCTCTTGAAGGTGTGGTTTTCAAGTTTGGCCTGTGGACATGGGAGTGGGGGCATCATTCCAGTCCAAGGGGTGACACATGCAAACACCCTCGGCGGGGGCACCCTCAGATGCCCCCAGGTTAGCAGAGAGGCTGTGGGAGAGGCAGTGGGAGCTGAGACAGGGGTCTGATTGGTGGGGAAACCAAACATCTTAACTCAGTTCATGAAAACTCCTGCCACTGAGTGACTGGGGCCGTTGGTGTTTTAGGTGAGCTGGGGCAGGAGGAGCTTGGGGCCCAGAGCCTTTGAAAGCACTTACCATTTACACCCATCTCTGAACACTGCTCTGTTTTTTCTCCCAGATGTGAATCCCGGAAGCAGGAGGTCTGGATACCCTGGTTTCCTGCTCTATCAGATGGCCTGGCACATGTCTGACTCACATAGAATGGGATGGGAACTCAAACAGACCCAGCAGGTCTCTGACATTCACTAAGTTGACAGCAGCCATTTGGGTTGTTTATGAAAGACCCCAAAGCAATGGCATGTGGTCAATATTTTAGAACTGTGCTGAGGCCCAAACATGGATTATATGAAGATTAGGGCTATGAAAGAAGCTCCTCAGGAGACCTCAGAAGAAATTCTCTGGAAAAACAGCTGTCAGGTGAGAGATCAGGGGTGAGTTGAACAGCAAGTGGTAGATTTAGAGTTTGTGGATATGCATGGGAAATCCTGGTTTCAGGAAAGGATCATTTTTAGGAAAGCGCTAGGATTGAGAATGGAGAAGGCAATGGCACCCCACTCCAGTACTCTTGCCTGGAAAATCCCATGCACGGAGGAGCCTGGTAGGCTGCAGTCCAAGGGGTCGTGAAGAGTCAGACACGACTGAGCGAGTTCACTTTCACTTTTCACTTTCATGCATTGGAGAAGGAAATGGCAACCCATTCCAGTGTTCTTGCCTGGAGAATCCCAGGGATGGTGGAGCCCAGTGGTCTGCCGTCTATGGGGTTGCACAGAGTTGGACACGACTGAAGGGACTTAGCAGCAAGATTGAAAATGTGCAAGGAAAGAGCTCAGAGTCCACTCCCTGTGGATGTCAAGGGTTTACTGCTTAAGTGTCTTTTTCCTGAGAAACTCCTTAGTAACCAGGTGTCCTAATTTCACCTCTCTTGTGGTTTATCACCTTGACTACACTTATCACCATGACCTTCTGGGACCCTGAGTACTTTGTTGACTTGTGGTTAGCTCATGGATTGAACCAGGTTAGTACACTTGGTAATTATCTCTCTTGGCTTTCTCTGTATAGTGAGAATGCAATGAATATTGTCGATTGAGTGAATGACCTGGAACCAATAATAGAAACAAATAAAAGAATTTTCATCGTAAGAAACAGCTAAAATAAATGAATAGTTCCTGTTATAGCATTATTGCCTATATGTTAATTATCTTTTAAAATAAGACATCCAGTTCTAAGCTGTGGGTTGACATAACTTACAGACCCAAAGAATAACCTCTATTTCTCATATTCCATACAAGACTTTCATTCATTGACTCAACAAATGTTGTTAAGCTCCCTCACTGTGCCAGACTAGTACAACATACTAAAGAAACATAATACAAAGTTTATGATCCGCTTGGAGACAGACTAGCAATTAGGCAGCTTCACCATGCCACAATTTCTTCCCAGCAACCATAATCATAGCCAGGTTCTTCCCCAAACTGCAGGTTTTAGAAGCCCTGAAGAAATGTATCTTTTATTGGAAACAGTCAGCCTCAAATTCAGGGCCAAAGCCCAAAGAGGCTCTCAGAGCTGTTTCAGTCTGTTCTCGGGCTCATGGCAGGTCTTTAGATCACTTTTCTCAATCACATCTGACAAATGGACACAGGTCACCTTTTTGGGAGTATGATGGCTGCTCAGGCATTCCTTTCCTGCCAAGTCTGCAGGAGGTTGGGGCTGGCTTTGAATGTCCTCACTGCCTGCTTCACCCTAGGAAATGCGTGTGGCTTTTGTCAAATTCCTCCCTTCCTCCACCCATGACATTGACATTCGTTGGCTCGTTTAGGGAGTTGGGTCATTTAAATTCCATTTCCCGCGTTCTATTCTATCTTCCCACTCTCTCTCCCCATTGCTGTGCTGTGCTATGCTTAGTCACTCAGTTGTGACCCTGTGGACTGTAGCCTGCCAGGCTCCTATGTCCATGGGATTCTCCAGGCAAGAATACTGGAGTGGGTTGCCATTTTCTTATCCGACGGACTGAATATGTCTTCCTAAAATTTATATGTTGACACCATAATCTACAATTATGGAATTGCAGGTGGGGCCTTTGGGAAGTAATTAGATCACGAGGGTGGAGCCTTCATGAATGAGATTAATGCCCTTCACCTCTTCACCACACGAGAATGCGGCAAGAAGGTGGCTGTTTATAAACCAGGAAAAGAGCCGTAACCAAGGACTTGATAGTGCTGATACCCTAGTCTTGAACTTCCTGCCTCCACAGCTATGAAAAAAAGTACTGTTTAAGCCCCCCAGTTTTTAGTATTTTGTGATAGCAGCCCAAATGCACAAAGACACTGCCCTAACAGCTTGTCTATAGTTCACATTGGTTATTCTAGGAGTAAGGAGGAAACAAGGAGGCTAGAGACAGGAAACATGATTACCATGTCATGAGAGTCTACAACGTGCCAACAATCCTGACTTCGGTTTACATACATTTTCATTCCAACGGCTCAGTCTGCGGAGTCAGCCAGATGGAGATTGGAAGCCCAGCAATGCCTTTTGCTAGGGTGACTGGCAAATGACTCAGCACACAGAGGCCCCAGCTCCAGGGACAGCCAGCAGGGGCCAGCACACACCCTGAGTCACACACTAGCGTTGCGCTCATAAACCACGTGACCTCGTGAGCTTCTGGGCTTGATAACAACAGTACTCACAACAGCAGGGTGGTTGTGGAAGCTCAGCTCAATATAAATAAGAAACTCGGAGTAGTAACCAGTGTGAAGTGAAAATAAGCTCTTATTTCACATCTGGTTGAATATTTTTTAAAAAGGGTGATTTTAGCACAGTGGTGAGAAGCACATAACGAAATCTAGCTATTATTGGTACTATTATTATTACTTACTTTGCATTACTTTAATTACATTATTCATTACAGTTACTACTTTTGGACTTAGAGGTAATAGACCTGGGGTTGTCCCTGCTGAAGTACTTGAAAGGAGAATGACGAATGAAAAGCCTATACTGCCACTTCTTCTTCTTTTAAAATATTGGTTTATTTATTTGGCTGCACTGGATCCTAGTTGCGGCATGCAGAATCTTTGATCTTAGTTGCAACGTGTGAGATCTAGTTTCTTAACCAGGGATTGAACCCGGATCCTCTGCACTGGGAGTGCAGTCTTAGCCGTTGGACCACCAGGGAGGTCCCTTTAAAATTTTTTTTTAATTTATATTAGACTACAGGTGCTTTACAGCATTGTGTTAGTTTCATGTGTACAGCAAAGCGATTCAGTTATATATATATATATATATATATAAACACATACTCAGGTATACGATGGTGTGATCACTGACCTAGAGCCAGACATCCTGGAATGTGAAGTCAAGTGGGCCTTAGAAAGCATCACTATGAACAAAGCTAGTGGAGGTGATGGAATTCCAGTTGAGTTATTCCAAATCCTGAAAGATGATGCTGTGAAAATGCTGCACTCAATATGCCAGCAAATTTGGAAAACTCAGCAGTGGCCACAGGACTGGAAAAGGTCAGTTTTCATTCCGATCCCAAAGAAAGGCAATGCCAAAGAATGCTCAAACTACCACACAATTGCACTCATCTCACACACTAGTAAAGTAATGCTCAAAATTCTCCAATCCAGGCTTCAGCAATATGTGAACTGTGAACTTCCAGATGTTCAAGCTGGTTTTAGACAAGGCAGAGGAACCAGAGATCAAATTGCCAACATCTGCTGGATCATCGAAAAAGCAAGAGAGTTCCAGAAAAACATCTATTTCTGCTTTATTGACTATGCTAAAGCCTTTGACTGTGTGGATCACAATAAACTGTGGAAAATTCTTCAAGAGATGGGCATACCAGACCACCTGATCTGCTTCTTGAGAAATTTGTATGCAGGTCAGGAAGCAACAGTTAGAACTGGACATGGAACAACAGACTGGTTCCAAATAGGAAAAGGAGTCCATCAAGGCTGTATATTGTCACCCTGCTTATTTAACTTATATGCTGAGAACGCTGGACTGGAAGAAACACAAGCTGGAATCAAGATTGCCGGGAGAAATATCAATAAGCTCAGATATGCAGATGACACCACTCTTATGGCAGAAAGTGAAGAGGAACTCAAAAGCCTCTTGATGAAAGTGAAAGTGGAGAGTGAAAAAGTTGGCTTTCCGTCTAGTCAAGGCTATGGTTTTTCCTGTGGTCATGTATGGATGTGAGAGTTGGCCTGTGAAGAAGGCTGAGCACCAAAAAATGGATGCTTTTGAACTGCGGTGTTGGAGAAGACTCTTGAGAGTCCCTTGGACTGCAAGGAGATCCAGCCAGTCCATTCTGAAGGAGATCAGCCCTGGGATTTCTTTGGAAGGAATGATGCTAAAGCTGAAACTCCAGTACTTTGGCCATCTCATGTGAAGAGTTGACTCATTGGAAAAGACTCTGATGCTGGGAGGGATTGGGGGCAGGAGGAGAAGGGGCCGACAGAGGATGAGATGGCTGGGTGGCATCACTGACTTGACGGACGTGAGTCTGGGTGAACTCTGGGAGTTGGTGATGGACAGAGAGGCCTGGCGTGCTGTGATTCATGGGGTCACAAAGAGTCGGACACGACTGAGTGACTGAACTGACCTGATCTATTCTTTTTCAAATTCTTTTCCTATTTAGGTTGTTACATAATATTGAGCAGAGTTCTCTGTGATATAAAGTAGGTCTTTGATGGCTATGTATTTTTGATTTTTCTTTAAAAAAATTTTAAATACAGCAGTATGTATGTGTCAGTCCCAAACCCTCTCCCCCTCCTTCTCCCTTGGTAACCATAGGTTCATTCTCTAAATCTGTGAGTCTATTTCTGTTTTGTAAATAAGTTCATTTATATCATGTCTTTTTTGATTCCACATATAAGGCTGTAATAAGATGTTTCTTTTTCTCTTTCTGACTTACTTTACTCAGTATGATAATCTCTAGGTTCATCCATGTTGCTGCTAATGGCATGATTTCATTCTTTTTGACTGCTGAGTAATATTCCATTGTGTATATGTACCACATCTTTATCCATTCCTCTGCTGATGGATATTTAGGTTGCTTCCATGTCTTGGCTGTTGTAAATGGCACTGCAATGAACATTGGAGTGAGTGTGTCCTTTCAGACCATGTTTTTTTTCTGGATATATGCCCAGGAGGGGGACTGCAGGATCATATGGTAGCCCTATTTTTAGTTTTTTCAGGAACCTCCATACTGTTCTCCACAGTGGTGGTACCAATTTACATTCCTACCAACAGTGTAGGAGGGTTGCCTTTTCCCTACACCCTCTCCAGCATTTACTGTTTGTGGACTTTTTGATGATAGCTATTCTGACTGGTGTAAGGTGATATCTTGTTATAGTTTTGACTTGCCTTTCTCTAGTAATTAATGATGTTGAACATCTTTTCAAGTGCCTCTTGGGAAAGGCTGTAGCTTCTTGGGATTCAAAGAGTGACCAGGATGCTCAGCACAGACATCTCTTTGGACATTGGTGAAGTGCAAGAGCTCAGACTTCAGCACAGAACTGCAACTCAGAATCTTCATTTTTAACTAGATCCAGGTGAGACGGGGGCACACACAGTGTGGAGGGGCACGGCTCCCTGGTCCTCCACCCCCGGCAACACATCTGGAACGTATGGATGCCTAGATCCTTCTCCCCTCTCCCACCACCCCCAAATTCCAGTTCTCTTGGCTGAAGCACAAATGTTAAAGCTGATGAGCAGTCATGATTGACACCCACCCATCTAGCTTTGGTCCATGCGGAGTTAGGCTGCAAGGGTGGATGGGACTGTAGTTTCTTAGCAAGTGCCTGTGAGAGTTCAGCTTTCCTTTCTTTCTTGTCAAGCCCAGTGGAAGGACCGAGGGACATGGGGGACACATTCTTCTCCCCCGCCTCCGCCATTCCCAGTCTTCATTCCAGCTAAGGCCACGTGACGAAGCTCTGAGCAGGCTTCTTGGCCCGTGTTTCTGTTCCTCTGGTTGTGGGTCACAGCCTGTCCGGCAGGGCTGGTTGGCAGTCTCTCCCTCTCTCAGCCCTGTGTGCCTGGGGCTTGCCTTTTTGGTGGTGGGAATTTGCATTTCCTTGAAACAGGGTTCATCTCCTTCCTTTGGCCACTCCTGCCTAGCGCCCAGAGGATGATGACCTTTCCTCTGAACCCCTTGATGCCTGGTGGAAAAGTCGCTTTCCCACCAGGCTCAGGCTGGTTACCTAGGTGACTCTTGCTGTCAGGAGGGTGGCTCATGCCCCACAGTAAGGCCAAGAACTCCTGGGGGCCAGTCTACTATTGTTTTGTGGAAATGAGGGGCACGGGGTTGTCATTTTCGGAATTTTCCAGAGGAGCTAAAAACTTGCAATTTTACGAAAAAAATTTACATGTTGACTTGAAAGTCCTGATGGTCACATAAAACATTTCCAGAGCTCAGAGTTGCCTCCTGTTCCAAGCAGTTCATTTGGGTCATGAAGATTCCACAAGCCCTGGTGACTAATCCAAATGACCTTGCTGTGCCTTTGAAGCTGGTAGAAAAGGGGAGGTGCTTGGGAGTGGCCTAGGCCATGTGGCCAAAGGTTTTTAATTTGATGACTTATTAGTTTGGTGGCCCCTCTGCTGAAGCCTGGCTTCCCAAGTGGCTTTGTGGGTAAAGAATCCACCTGCATTGCAGGAGATGTGGGTTGGATCCCTGGGTGGGAAAGCTCTTCTGGAGGAGGGCATGGCAACCCACTCCAGTACTCTTGCCCGGAGAATCGCACGGACAGAGGCACCTTGGCGGGCTACAGTCCACGGAGTAGCAAAGTGTCAGAAGCGACTGAGCGACTGGGCACGCACGCTGCTGAAGTCACACCTTCCATAGGCCCGAGCGTGGCAGTCTGACACTCACCCTCTGAGACCTCCGTGTGTCCTCGAGGGGCACAAGGGATCTCTCTGCCTGACCTGGGGCCAGATAGGGGAGGAGTTGCGCATGGTCGTTGTATTCCCCTCGGGCAGCCGAACAGAAGGAAAGAAGCTTTACGCCCTTCGATCTTTTCTCTCGCTGCCCCGCCCTCCCTGAGTGAGAGCCAGCCCCAGCGGGTGACAGGGCCCCTTGTTTGATGCTGCCGTTCCTCTGCCAGTAACCGTTTCTCCCTCAATATTCTCTTTATACAAGATGATGTGACTTGTGTTGGCTGCTAATATTAGATCTGCAACAGACGCCCTCATTGTTGGCCCTGGGTCCGTGTGGAGCACATTAATAAGGCAAAGACAAAGCCTCGAATGCTCAGTGACTTTAAGAGCAGGATTTACTACCAGGATGAGGGGCTCGTACTATGTGAGGGGACAGGTCTGTGAGAGTCCCAGGAATTAGGACCACAGTCCAGATACCACAAGAACTGCAGGCAGAGCTCTGGGGGGAAATGGGTAGGGAGCATAAAGCACCCAGAGGTGGCATCTTCATGTGGAGACAGAGAGTAAGGTGGTTGAAATGACATGTCATCTAGTCACCATTGATGGACAGAATGAAGAGCCAGGGGACGCAAACATTAATAGCAACTCCAGGGAGACAGTAGATAATTCATTTGAACATGGCGGATGTTTTTCTTCTTGCTTCTTTCCATTGTTCTCAATAACACCTTTCAGGACAGATCAGAGGAGGATGGTTACCTACCATGCACCTCTTGGGCTTTCTTTTCTCCTCCCTCATCTTTTTATTGAAAGATAATTTGTGTTGTGGGTTTTTCTTTTTAATTTATTTTATTGAAGTATAGTTGGCTTACAATGTTGTGCTAATTTCTGTTGTTCAGCAAAGGGATCCAGTTATATACACATTCCTTTTCGTGTTCTTTTCTATCATGGTCTGTTTATCCCAGGATAAACCATGGACGAATAAACCATGGATAAACCCAGGATGTTGAATATAGTTCCCTGTGCTATACAGTAGGACCTTGCTGTTGATCCATTCTATATATAAAGTTGCTGCTGCTGCTGCTGCTAAGTCGCTTCAGTCGTGTCCGACTCTGTGTGACCCCATAGACAGCAGCCCACCAGGCTCCCCTGTCCCTGGGATTCTCCAGGCAAGAATACTGGAGTGGGTTGCCATTGCCTTCTCCAATATATAAAGTTAGCATCTGCTAATCCCAAACTCCCAATCCATCTCTCCTTTATCTTGTGTTGTATTTTTTTAATATTTACTGAACGTGCTTTTTGCCCCCCGAAGATTTTTAGTTAGTTGCCTAAACGCTTAGGGAATCACTGTTGCACAGTGAGGTGGAGATTGCGTGTGACTCTCTTGCCTGCCACATGGACTCACACACTCGCAGGCATTGTCCTAATGAGCCTTTTCTGCCCACACTGATCCCAGTGCTAGTGCTGGGGAAGGTGAAACATGGTCAAAGCCAGTTGATCGAGCATTTTTTGATCTCAGAGGAGTTGTGCTAGAGAGCTCTGTGCTCTAAGGGTGCTATCTTGATTTGGAAAATTGGATTATCAAGTTGAATCCTGCAGTTAAACTGTTTATAATCTGAGTTTAATCTTTCTGAAAAGAAAACCAGCGCCCTAAAAATAACTTGTCTTGTAAATTTCAGATTTTTGTAATTGCATTTTTTTCCCCCTAAACAAAGGACTGGCTACCTACCTATAGTGAAACAATATGGAAGAAACGAACTAGTGTTTGTTGCGTTTTGCTCTAGGTTAAGTGCTTCCCATTTTTTAGTTCCTTTCAATCTCAAGTCAAAAATATGAGGTAGGTATCATTATTCCCATTTTACAGATGAGGGATTTAAGGCTCAAAGAGCTCAAGCAGCTTATAAATGGCAGAGCTTAGATTTAAATCAGTCTCCTCATACCCAAACCTCTGCTTTCTCCATTTATCTGCACTTCTGGAGTTCTTTTGCAATTGCTAGATGCTGTTACATTCAGACTAAGACAGACACATATAGACAGAGATAGGACTGAATATTTTTCGTAGTATTTTCTGCAGTGAAAAAAATAAACAGCAATTATTTTAGATATATAAGTAGTTACAATGGAATAGATATTTAGACACATAGATTTCTGAAATAAATACTTAAAGTTCCATGTTAAAAATCGAGACGCCCTGGTAGAAAGCTGAGATTGTGAGCTCCAGGACAGCTGAGACGATGTTTTATACACTCTGTGCCCAGTCGTTCAGTTGTGTCTGACTCTTTGTGACCTCATGGACTGTGGCCCATCAGGCTCCTCTCCATGGACTTTTCCAGGCAAGAATACTGGAGTGGGTTGTTATTTCCTACTCCAGGGGATCGTCCCAAGCCAGGGATCGAGCCCTCATCTCCTGCACTGGCAGGCAAATTCTTTACCACTAATGTCACCTGGGAAGCCCCTTATACATCGTGTCCCCAGCAATGAGCACTGAGCCTTGCCTAGAGTGGGGAGAAACGCACTCGGTGTTTGCTGAATGAATAAGTAAGTGTTTGCTCTATCACATCAGTATTTGGAAAAAAAGAGACCATCTACTTAATTTAAATGGACCTCCTTCACACACTGAGCAGACTGTTGCCTTCAGCCATACTGCCATAGACTGAATGTCTGTGTCTCTCCAAAGTTCATTCATTGAAACTTAAGTGATGGTATCTGGACAAGGTGGAACCTTTGGGAGGTGATTAGGTCATGAGAGTTGAGTCCTCATGAAACGGATTAGTGCCCTTATCAAAAGACCACATGAGCTTTCTTGTTCCTCCTGCCGTGTGGGTACACAGCAAAAATACAACCATGTGAACCAGGAAGTTGGTTCTCACCAGACTCTGCTGAACCCTTGATCTCAGACTTCCTAGCCTCTAGAATAGTGAAAAACAAATGTTTGTTTCTAAACCACAATTATATTTTGTATATCATCCTGAAAAGACTATGACAAATACTAAATGACATTACAGGGTAGGCAAGAAAGCCAAGCCAAGCAGTTTATCCATATCTGAAAAAGGTGGATTTTGGTCATCTTATTTCATCAGAACCTCCTTTTCCTGTTTGTATTTTGAGGAAGTTCATGGTTCACGTACTGCTGAAGCCTGGCTTGGACAATTTTGAGCATTACTTTGCTAGCATGTGAGGTTAAGTACAATTGTGTGGTAATTTGAGCATTCTTTGGCATTGCCTTTCTTTGGGAAGAAAACTGACCTTTTCCAGTCCTGTGGCCACTGCTGAGTTTTCCAAATTTGCTGACATATTGAGTGCAGGACTTTCACAGCATCACCTTTTAGGATTTGAAATAGCTCAATTGGAAAAGATTGAAGGTGAGAGGAGAAGGGGACGGCAGAGGATGAGATGGCTGGATGGCATCACTGACTCAATGGACATGAGTCCACCAACTCCAGGAGTTGGTGATAGACAGGGAAGCCTGGTGTGCTGCAGTCCACGGGGTCACAAAGAGTTGAACACAACTGAGCTACTGAACGGACTGATTGTGAGGAAGAATGACTCTGTGCCTTGGTGATCTATGAACAACTAATGAAAATGAAATACTCTTGCGAGCTTTTCTAAAATGTACACAGAATAAATCTATAGTGGTTTCCAAATTTCAACTGAATTTAACACCATTTGCTTTAAAGAAGAATTTCAGTTTTTCTCTTGTAAGATAGTTTCTCTGTTTAAAATTTTAAATACACAAAAATAAAATAATTTTATTTACCTCTAACACAAAGGCAATTATTGAGCTTTTCTCAGTCTTTTATGAGCCTTTGCATATGTTCACACAATATGATCATACCATGCATAATATTTTCATTCTACTTTTCTAATTATTCTTTATATTATAAATATATTAGTAGAACTTAATCTTTCATTTTTCCTGGAAATTAAAAAAGCCTTTCATAATATAAAGGCAATATACATATTTGTTCTAGTTAAATAAAACAGTACACGTGAAAAATTCTCCATTTTTCCTGGAAATTAAAAAAGCTTTTCATAATACAAAGGCAATATACATATTTGTTCTAGTTAAATAAAACAGTACAGGTAAAAATACACAGATTATTCAAAATGACAAAAATTTAAAATGTGGAAGTTTAAACCAGAATGTTCTGCTTTCTCCCATTTACAGTTGAATACATTTTAAAAAGGAATATGTACTCAGCAAGAAACGAAAATCCAGGGAAGCTCCTTTTGATCCCCTGTTTAAATATATAAAATTCACTCATGTCTGTGTGTCTGTCATCTGAATAAACTCCTTTTGTAGCCCATACATTGAACTGAATTAAGGTTCTGTAATCAATTTAGGGGACTTCCCTGGTGGCTCAGTGATGAAGGATCTGCCTGCCAATGGAAGAGACGTGGGTTCAATTCCTGGGTTGGGAAATCCCCTGGCAACCCATTACAGTGGCCATTCTTACCTGGGGAATTTCAGGGACAGAGAAACCTGTCAGGTTATAGTCCATGGGGTCACCAAAGAGTCGGACACGGCTTAGTGACTAAACAACAAAAGCAACTTAGGAGACTGGTTGCTTATAGAACCAGTCTCCAGGGTTCATTAGAGCATCACTGGAAATTTGATGATATTTTAAAAAAAATGTGTAGTGAATCTTCTCTTTGATATAGTGTAGTCTGTGATTGGAAAGCAAGACTCCTGGGGAACTGTAGCCCAATAGTCACTGTCCTCCTAAGAAGGGTGGCTGGTTAACCTAGGGTGTTAGATTTGTTCCCTGGTGTATGCAGGCTCGGGATGAGAACTGGATTTCTGAGCTTCATCATCAGAGATCCTATTTCTCTGCTATGTCCAGGGCAGCACTCTCTCTAATAAAGGAGTAGGAGAAGAATATCCATCTAAAGAGGCATCAAATTTTTAGCCTGCCCAAGGTACCCACATCTCAGTGGGTCTCAGTAATATCACCTTTCTGATCTTGGGTAAGATAAAGGGAAGGGTACCAGATGCCTCTTCCAACTCCAAGTCTGGTATTAAGAGTAGCTTCTGTCTTTTCTTGGAAATGGGTCAGTCATGTTACTATTTGCCATTGCTATTTGAACATTTTTTAAAAATGAGCTTAATGTTGGCATTGATGAGGTCAGAAGAGCTATATATGTATTTTATCTCTATATCATCTAGTAAATATTAATTTAGTACTGTCTATGTGTATGTATTCGGAGAAGGCAATGGCACCCCACTCCAGTACTTTTGCCTGGAAAATCCCATGGACGGAGAAGCCTGGTAGGCTGCAGTCCATGGGGTCGCTAGAGTTGGACACGACTGAGCGATTTCACTTTAACTTTTCATTTTCATGCATTAGAGAAGGAAATGGCAATCCACTCCAGTGTTCTTGCCTGGAGAATCCCAGGGACGGGGAGCCTGATGGGCTGCCATCTATGGGGTTGCACAGAATCGGACACGACTGAAGCGACTTAGCAGCAGCAGCAGCACGTGTATGTATATTCCTAGGTTGTTTGTATCCTTCATGTTCATCACATTTAACATGTCACTGACTATAAGATGCACCATTATTTTTCACACCACTGAAGTAATGATACTATGCCACGCTATCAACAGTAAATTGCACCTCAATTTCAGAGATGTTAAAATGTGAAAAATGCATGTCTTAGGATCAATGAAACATAGTATATAAACACATTTCATACTTAAACAACTCTAGGAGGTAGGTTCTATCATTATCCTCATTTTGTAGATGAGGAAACTGAAGCATAGAGAGTTTCCACAATTTGTTCAAGATCACTCTGCCTTGGCCGGCAGACAGTCCAACTCCAGGGTCGAAGTTCATAACCATTACACTTTTCTCCCTGCAGATATAAAAAGTCAAAAAAGAAGAGGAGGTTTCATAAATGTTATTTAAATATTTCTCTTCATGAGGTGCTCAAAGTTATTTCTGTCTGGAGTTGTCCCCTAACAGTCTATTAGTTCAATTCAGTCTCTCAGTTGTGTCTGACTCTTTGTGACCCCATGGACTGCAGCACCCCAGGCCTCCTTGTCCATCACCAACTCCTGGAGCTTACTCAAACTCACCTCCATAGAGTTGGTGATGCCATCCAACCATCTCATGCTCTTTTGTCCCCTTCTCTTCCCACCTTCAATCTTTCCCAGCATCAGGGTCTTTTCAGTTGAGTCAGTTCTTCACATCAGGTGGCCAAACTGTTGGACTTTCAGCTTCAGTATCGGTCCTTCCAATGAATATTCAGGACTGATTTCCTTTAGGATGGACTGGTTGGATCTCCTTGCAGTCCAAGGGACTCTCAAGAGTCTTCTCCAACACCACAGTTCAAAAGCATCAATACTTCAGCGCTCAGCTTTCTTTACAGTCCAACTCTTATATCCATACATGACTACTGGAAAATCATAGCTTTGACTAGATGGACCTTTTTTGGTAAAGTAATGTCTCTGCTTTTTAATATGCTGTCTAGGTTGGTCATAACTTTTCTTCCAAGGAGCATGTGTCTTTTAATTTCATGGTTGCAATCACCATCTGCAGGGATTTGGGAGCCCCAAAAAATAAAGTCTCTCACTGTTTCCATTGTTTCCCCATCTATTTGCCATGAAGTGATGGGACCAGATGCCATGACCATAGTTTTTTGAATGTTGAGTTTTAAGCCAACTTTTTCACTCTCCTCTTTCACTTTCATCAAGAAGCTCTTTAGTTCTTTCAGTTCAGTTCAGTTCAGTTCAGTCGCTCAGTCATGTCCGACTTTTTGCGACCCCATGAATGGCAGCACACCAGGCCTCCCTGTCCATCACCAACTCCCGGAGTTTACTCAAACTCATGTCCATCGAGTCAGTGAAGCCATCTCATCCTCTGTCAGCCCCTTCTCCTCCTGCCCCCAATCCCTCCCAGCATCAGAGTTTTTCCAATGAGTGAACTCTTCACATGAGTTGGCCAAAGTACTGGAGTTTCAGCTTCAGCATCAGTCCTTCCAATGAACACCCAGGACTGATCTCCTTTAGAATGGACTGGTTGGATCTCCTTGCTTCCAAGGGACTCTCAAGAGTCTTCTCCAACACCACAGTTCAAAAGCAGCAATTCTTTAGCACTGAGCTTTCTTCACAGTCCAACTCTCACATCCATACATGACCACAGGAAAAACCATAGCCTTGACTAGACGGACCTGTGTTGGCAAAGTAATGTCTCTGCTTTTGAATATGCTGTCTAGGTTGGTCATAACTTTCCTTCCAAGGAGTAAGCGTCTTTTAATTTCATGGCTGCAGTCACCATCTGCAGTGATTTTGGAGCTCCAAAAAATAAAGTCTGACACTGTTTCCACTGTTTACCCATCTGTTTGCCATGAAATGATGGGACCAGATGCCATGATCTTCGTTTTCTGAACGTTGAGCTTTAAGCCAACTTTTTCACTCTCCTCTTTCACTTTCATCAAGAGGCTTTTGAGTTCCTCTTCACTTTCTGCCATAAGGGTGGTGTCATCTGCATATCTGAGCTTATTGATATTTCTCCTGGCAATCTTGATTCCAGCTTGTGCTTCTTCCAGCCCAGCATTTTGCATGATGTACTCTGCATACAAGTTAAATAAGCAGGGTGACAGTATATAGCTTTGATGTACTCCTTTCCCAATTTAGAAACAATCTGTTGTTCCATGTCCAGTTCTAACTGTTGCTTCTTGACCTGCATATAGGTTTCTCAAGAGGCAGGTCAGGTGGTCTGGTATTTCCGTCTCTTTAAGAATTTTCCACAGTTTATTGTGATCCACACAGTCCAAGGCTTTGGCATAGTCAATAAAGCAAAAGTAGGTATTTTTCTGAAACTCTCTTGCTTTTTCCATGATCCATCAGATGTTGGCAATTTGATCTCTGGTTCCTCTGCCTTTTCTAAATCCAGCTTGAACATCTGGAAGTTCATGGTTCACATACTGTTGAAACCTCGCTTGGAGAATTTTGAGCGTTACTTTGCTGGCATGTGAGATGCGTTCAATTGTGTGGTAGTTTGAGCATTCTTTGGCATTGCCTTTCTTTGGGATTGGAATGAAAACTGACCTTTTTCAGTCTTGTGGCCACTGCTGAGTTTTCCAAATTTGCTGGCATATTGAGTGCAGCACTTTCACAGCACCATCTTTTAGGATTTGAAGTAGCTCAACTGGAATTCCATCCCCTCCACGAGCTTTGTTTGTAGTGAAGCTTCCTAAGGCCCACTTGACTTCGCACTCCAAGATATCTGGCTCTAGGTGAGTGATCACACTATCATGATTATCTGGGTCCTGAAGATCTTTTTTGTATAGTTCTTCTATGTATTTTTTCCACCTCTTCTTAATATCTTCCATACCATCTCTGCTATAGGTCCATAAATGGTCCATACCATTTCTGTCCTTTATTGTGCTCATCTTTGCATGAAGTGTTCCCTTGGTATCTCTAATTTTCTATTCCAGTATCCAAAAGACGGCTAAGCAATCTGGAAGTGCTCAGAGTTCTATGGACCTTGTGTCTTTTTTTTACTGCAGGCTCATGGGGTGAGAGCATGCATGTGGACACATGGCTTCTTCCTTAAGGTTGTCTAGTGTTATTTCAAACCTCATCCAAGGTTTAACTTTGCTAGAAAGAAGACTGTCAGCCCACAGTTTCAGGAGAGCATGACTCAGCCTCTGACTGGCTTGGGTGTTAACCGCTTTTGACTCTGAGTCCTTTTAACTCTCAACTTGAGGGTTGAGCGGGGAATGCTTTCTTACATTTAGTGATGATTAGGAAAATAACTCATGCATTCTCACCCAAATAGGAGCTACACCTCAGCCTCCTCACTTCTCTTTGCAATCCAAATGGGATTAAATTTCTTATTACTTGTCAATTTCATACATGTGTTGGACAATCAGCAGAGACGAGAGTTGAAGAAGTAGCTTCAGGGAACCAGAAATTTAGTTATTATTCTAATTTATGAGCCATGGCTTCAACACATCTCCTCAAGTAAGATTTTATACCGTTGCTACTGTCTTTACGGAGGTGCTTCTCCCAGATTAGCTTCAGTGACCCTTCTCTGCCCTCATAGCACACAGCTCTCTTAAAGAGCACCTCTCACACTGTATTGTAATTGCTTGTCTGTCCTTCTGTCTTCCCTACCTACTTTGAGTTCTGTGGTGCAAAGATCTGTGTCAGTCTTGCCCTGGACTTGAGCTGACCCAGCGTGGAGTCTACATTACAGAACTCATTAGTGGCATGAAAGGTCCCCAGCACTGCCTTCCCTGTCTAAAGCAGAGCATCACTTACCTTCTGCCTTCTGCTCTGGTTACCCATGGAGCCCTGTGTGGTGCTGGTGTGAGAGGAGGGACCAAGGTTAAGTTTGTTCCTCCATGAATTCTCGTCATCTAGCCAGTTCTCATAGCAGATTTTTAATAATTAATTATTTTACTTGGAGGATAATTACTTTACAGTATTGTGATGGCTTTTGCCATACATCAATATGAACTGGATGTAGGTAGACATGTGTCCCCTCCTCCTGACCCCTCCTCCCAGCTCCCTCCCCGCCTTACCCCTCCAGGCTGTCACAGAGCACCAGCTTTGCGTGCCCCGCCTCATAGATCACGCTCACACTGCTCATCTATTTTACATATGGCAGTATATACGTTTCAGTGCTATTCTCTCAAATCATCCCACCCTCTCCTTCTCCCACTGAGTCCAGAAGCCTGTGTCTTCTTTACATCTGTGTTTCCTTTGCTGCCTTGCACTTAGGATAGTCAGCACCATCTTCCTAGATTCCATTTGTATGTGTTAATATACGGTGTTTGTCTTCTCTTTCTGACTTACTTCATTCTGTATAATAGTCTCTAATAGGTTCATCCACCTCATTAGAACTGACTCAAATGTGTTCCTTTTTACAGCTGAGTAATATTCCATTGTGTGTATGTACCACAACTTCCTTATCCATTCATCTTAATGACAGATATTTTAAAAACCGTTTGAAAATGAATGAATGAATTAGAGCCACGAGACTTCAAATGGAATTTCATGGAGGGATTTTTCCTCTTTCATTTACTCACTTATTGTATTGAATACCTACTGTATAGCAGGCACTGTATTTATGGCTGAGTGGGGAGGTAGCAGTTAGAGACAGGGGGAAAAACTAGATTTAAGAGGCACAATCAGGGAATTTCCTGGTGGTCCAGTCGTTAGGATTCTGAGCTTCCACTGCAGGGTTCAGTCCCTGGTTGGGAACTAAGATTCTGCAAGCTGTGTGGTGTGGCCAAAAAAGAAAAGGCACGATCAGAAAAGGCCTGTAACTGGGCATAGTGCAGGAGGAGGGCAAGGGGTGAGGACACGCATGTTAGAAAGACGGATGACTTGAGGAACTAATGTTTAGCTGGGCTGTGTTAAAAAAAAAAAAAAAAAAAAGCTGAATGAAAGAGATGAAGGGATGGGAATATAAGGTGAGAATTCCAGACCAAGGGAAGTATTTTATGATGCAAAGTCTCAGGGAGAAGAGAGAGGAACTCTGCTGTAGGAACTGCAAGAAGCTGAATTGTACTGCTCCCAGCACAGAGGGCCAGGTGGCTACTGTCAGAGGTGAGACCTAAGGGGGGCAGATCTCAGTGGTCTAAGTTGTCAGGTAGGGAGTCAGGCTTTACCCCAAGGCAGATGGAGAGTGATTGATGGGCTGTGAGAGTGGGATAACATCATCAGGTTTATTTTTAGGAAGCCACTCCAGCTGCAGAATGAATTGGGGGAGGTGAAGAGATTAAAGACTGGGTATGAGAGGTAAGGTGGTAGGGGCTGCAAAGTTGGAGAAGGGTCTAGTGTGGCTTATGGTTTCAGACAATCTGGAACAGAATCAACCGAGCCACTGAAGTCCAAGTAGCATGTCGTTTTATTTCACATCAATCATTATTCTTCCTCTTTGGGCATTTCTGGAGGATATTGACAGGGCTTCCCTCGTGACTCACGTGGTAAAGAACCTGCCTGCAATGCAGGAGACCCAGGTTCAATCCCTGGATTGGGAAGATCCCCTGGAGAAGGGCATGGCAACCCACTCCAGTACTCTTGCCTGGAGAATTCCATGGACAAAAGAGCCTGATGGGCTACAGTCCATGGAGTTGTAAAAAGTCGGACATGACTGAGCAACTAACACGCATTGACAGATGCTGGATTGGCACGGGTGTGAGTGCTGAGGTCTAAGACGGTCTGCTGTGAAAGCTCATGCCAGTGAGAAGAGTCAGTGGCAAAGAAAAGGGACCTCCAGTGGAGAGAATGAATTATCACTCATAAAGATGCTGTGAAAGACAGTCTTCCCTTGGAATGTGCTGTCAGCAAAACCTTTGATTAGACCAAGGTACTCCCACGATGTAGTATGTTCCAGAATCTTGGCATGTGGACATTTGTAATTTGCAAAAGTAAATTTAATATCATAGTATACTTTATCTTTGGAAAGCAGGCAAACAAAAAGAAGCTCTCTTGTTTATACTATAAAAGTAAAAGATACTAAAGTAGACAGAATTACCCCAGCTGTGGGATATGCAAATATTCTGTGTATATGTGTGTTGGTTCCTGACCGGGGCCTGGAGGAAAACTAGACTCTGCTGTAGGGTGTGGAGTAGTGGCAGAGACAGTTATGCTTGGGGCGGGTAGGGGGAAGGATCAAGAAAGTTTGAGAAACAGTGAATTAAGGTCATATATATGCCTTAGTCATAAAACTGAGAATTTATTTTTATATTCTGCATTTATTCAAATACAACAAAATCACATATAACATTATTCCAGACTCTCTGGTAGCCAGTGAGACCCAAAGACTAAGAAGGGACAAGCCTGTCCCCAGGAGTACCTGACTAGTAGAGAAGACAGACTCGGGAATGATTAATACCCTAACGTCTGGGGTCCCCAACCTCTGGGATCTAATCCCTGATGATCAGAGGTGGAGCTGATGTAATGATAATAGAACCCGTCTGCCAATGCAGGAGATGTAAGAGATGCGGGTTTGATCCCTGGGTCAGGAAGATCCCATGGAGAGGGCATGGCAACCCACTCCAGTATTCTCGCCTGGAGAATCCCATGAACAGAGGGGCCTAATGGACTACGGTCCACAGGGTCACGAAGAGTCGCACGTGGCTGAAGTGACTTCAGAGGCATGCATGCATGCACAATAAAAGTAACGCACTTGAATCATCCTGAAACTAATGCCCCAACCCCATGGAAAAATTGTCTTCCGCAAAACCGGTCCCTGGTGCCAAAAGTTGGGGACAGCTGGTCTAATGTGATAAGTAGCATAGTGAGCAGGTACAGAGGACACAGAGAGGAGAGGGACTGATTTCTAGTTGTTTAATTGTGTTTAGAGTTGACAACACGAATCGCCATTGGGGAACATGTATAATCCTATATACTAATATAAATATTAAAAAATCCCACGAAGCCTATTATCCTCACAGCCTCCCGTGGAGGGCATGGTAGAGGTGTACAAGGACAAGACGACCTGGCTGAGGGACAAGCCCCATTTGACCAGAGTCATCAACTCCGTATCAAAGGGGATTTTGAGTCTAGCCATTTCTGTGACATCACATTATAGGCGTTTGTCTTTTTTTTTTTTTTAAGTAAGAAACAAGTTTAGGTTTCATTTCAGGGACCACCCCTAGTTAACATTTTGAGATATTGAAGTCCATAAGGAATTTGTTAAGAACAACAGCTTAAGAAGCTTCAAAATGTGTTCTCCTGACAATCTGTCTCCTATTTTACAGGCTCACTTTACCAATGTGCTGAGGAAAGGCCAGGCTTAGGAAGCAAACAGGCCTGGATCAAACCTGTCTCCACACTCACTGAGTCATAGGCAAGCATTAGAACACTCTGGTCCAGTTCCCCATGTGTCACACTTAGGAACTAAGATTAAACAGTAAGATGTGACTGAAGGCGCCCTAGTAGGCATTCTGACTCTGTCTCTAGAAGCACCCCAGTCCCAGCTACCGTCTCTCATCTGTGTGCTTAGTCACTCAGTCATGTCCGACTCTTTGCTACCCCATGGACTGCAGCACGCCAGCCTCTGCTGTCCATGGGGATTCTCCAGCCAAGGATACTGGAGCAGGTTACCATGCCTTCCTCCAGGAGATCTTCTTGACCCAGAGATCGAACCCAGGTCTCCTGCACTGGAAGCACATTCTTTACCATCTGAGCCACCAGGGAAGTCCCAGCTTTTTTTTTCTCAATATGAGTCCTGTCGGAAAACAGTTGACAGCCTCCAGCCTATGACACTCTGAATGCTATGTCCCCTGCCTCCTTTAACCCTATTTCTCATAATCTAGTTCACTGTTCTCTACGCACACCTGCCGTCCTTAAATCCCTCCAACATATCCCTTCTGCTGGGAGACTCCCTTAGCACATGATACTTTCATCTTTGCCTAGTTCCTAACATCCTCTTTGCCAACAAAGGTCCGGCTAGTCAAGGCTATGGTTTTTCCAGTGGTCATGTATGGATGTGAGAGTTGGACTGTGAAGAAGGCTGAGCGCTGAAGAATTGATGCTTTTGAACTGTGGAGAAGACTCTTGAGAGTCCCTTGGACTGCAAGGAGATCCAACCAGTCCATTCTGAAGGAGATCAGCCCTGGGATTTCTTTGGAAGGAATGATGCTAAAGCTGAAACTCCAGTAATTTGGCCACCTCATGTGAAGAGTTGACTCATTGGAAAAGACTCTGATGCTGGGAGGGATTGGGGGCAGGAGGAGAAGGGGACGACAGAGGATGAGATGGCTAGATGGCATCACTGACTCGATGGACGTGAGTCTCAGTGAACTCCGGGAGATGGTGATGGACAGGGAGGCCTGGCGTGCTGCGATTCATGGGGTCGCAAAGAGTCGGACACGACTGAGCGACTGAACTGAACTGAACTGAACATCCTCTTGATCTCACTTCAGACAACACTCTTCAGGCAAACACACCCTCACTCCCAGAGGGGCAGTTTCTCACAGCTCCACGCTCTGTGTTTCATTATTCCTTTAATAGACTGCTTCTTTGATTAACGACAAGCTTTCCCACTAGGTTTCGTCATCCGGACCGCAGGGATCCTATTCTTGTTTACCATTGTACGCTGTCACCGAACCCAGCTTGGCACATAGACACTCAAAAGAGAATAATGAACCAACCGACCTACCAACCGGTGAAATCAGCCGGTCTTGTTCCTTTCTTGGTTTTGGTTTTGATTCCAAGTAAACCACAGAGCTGAACTGTCTACCTAGGTTAGGAATTTCCTACAACAGGATTCCTTAACTTGGGTATCCCCGCTTCTGACCTGCTAAAACTTCATCTCTGAGTTATGTCCATGTGCGGGCGGATGGGAAGACTTCCACTGGGAAGGCGGGAGACTGATTTGCATCGGATTTCACCGGGGGGCTCTCTGCCCATTCGCCCCAAAGAGCCACAGTTGCTGAGGGCATCTCACGCCGCCTCTTGGCATCCTTGAGGATCCCTGGGGCGCGCTGTCTCTGGAGGCTTCTAGGCTCGCGCCCCGGGGACGGTCCCCGCTTCCCCGGATGAAGCCGACCTGGTTCAGCCCTTTCCGCCGGGGCAGCGCGCGTCCCGGAGCCTGTGAACTCGGACGGCAGAGTCCAGGCGGTGCCAGGTGCGGGGCGGCCCCGGGGGGACAGGGCTGGCATCCCCGCACCCGCGCGCCCAGCCCGAGGCGAGCGGGAGCCGGCGTCTTCGGAGAGGCGGGCACGAGGGGGGCGCGGCCTCGGGAAGCGGGCCCGCCCCCGCCGCCGGGGCCGCCCACCCCGGTCGGCCGAGCTCGCCCCACCCGCGCCGCGCCCGGCTTCCGACTTCCCGGCTGCGAAGCTGTGCGGCCTCGCGCTCCGCCCGCCCGGCCCGCAGACGCGCCATGGGCCCCGAGCGCTGCCTGGCGCTGGGCGGCCTCCTCGCCCTGGCCGGGCTGCTGGAGGGCCGGCTGGTGCGCCAGGAGGAGGCCGGCTTCGGCGAGTGCGACCGCTTCTTCTACGCAGGGACCCCGCCTGCGGGGCCGGCGGCCGCTGCCCACGTGAGGATCTGTCAGCGTTCCGAGGGCGCCGAGCGCTTCGCCACCCTGTACAGCACCCAGCACCGCATCCCGGTGTACTCGGCGTTCCGCGCCGCGCGCCCGGCGCCCCTGGGCGCGGAGCCGCGCGGGCTGGTGGAGCCGCAGGTAAGCCAGGCGCTTCCCGAGCCGGGTCGCCGGACTGGCCTCGCAGGGTGCTTGGCAGCTCTCGCGAGCGGTCGGGGGCGTGGGGGGAACGGCGGCCCCGGGCTTCGATACCGGGATCTGGAGACCCGGGTTTCCGACCTTCCCCGCCGCGCCCCCGGAATTACAGCCTGCTTAGTCCCCTGTCAACACCGCGGGCCGGAGCTCGGCCATCTGCGAGCCTGAGATGAAGCTACAAGGGTCTGAGGTTCCCAGTAGGCAGTGGTTCTACAGCGTAGACATCTGCAGTGTCTCATTCATTTCCTGAACTGTGAGGAGCATGAGACGGTGACCCAGGAGATCAGTCGGATCTGCAGGACGCGGGGGCTGGGAGCTCACAAGTTGTTGCCACGATTCTGCGGGATGGGTGGGTAGATGAAGGCTCAGAGAGGCCGCCAAACTGGCGGAAAGATGGGGTCCGTCTTCCTTCTAGGGAAAAGCTTTTCTTCTGCAGAAGCCACCTGAGCCGGAAAAGCCTTCCGTTCTGCACAAGACATTGAGTAAATCCCATCTGAAGTTGTGTTGGCTTGTGCCATGCGCTCAGTCCTGTCCGACCTGCCAGGCTCCTCTGTCCATGAAATTTTCCCAGGCAAGAATACTGGAGTGGGTTGTCATTTCCTTCGCCAGGGGATCTTCCCGACCCAGGGATGGAACCCGCGTCACCTGTGCCGCCTGCAATGCAGGCGGATTCTTCACCCTCTGAGCTTAGGACAGTGAAATAAAGATACAGATGTTTTAGAAATGGGATGTGATAGTTACAAGTAGTAGGCAACCATTGACTGCCTCCAGCTAATGGGAGGGACAAACCAGTTTTTCCTGACTCTTTTTATTTATATCTACTGATATATTATCAGACTGCTTGGAAAATCAGGTGGTCTCTCAGGGGGTTTGGGTTCTGTCTGATGAGAGTGACCCAACATTCTGAGAGGTCCCCAGAGGTCCTGCTGAACCTGCCTTAACACATTCTGCCCTAGTCAGCTCAGCCAGCCTCTGTCTAGAAGTCCGGGTCAGGCTCCCCTGCCCAGCAACCAAGGGCACTTCATCCATGGAGGGAGGGGGTAGCTGAACACGCGGCCCACCCTTTTTTTTTTTTTCTTTTAAAGAAATGGCTGACCTTGATCTTTTTCTTTTTTCCAATGTTTTCATTGAAGTACAGTTGATTTACATCAGCCTACCCCTTCTTGATGGCCACAGCTGCCCAGGACCACACCATGAGCAGGGGACTGGCTTTCTGTTGTTTTATTCAGAGCCCTGGGTTGTAATTTCTATCATCTCACTCAGCTATTTCTAGCTCTAAGACCTTGACCAGATCTCAGGCCATCTGCACCTCTGTCCTCTTTACATTCTCCACATCCAGCTGATGAACTCAGGCTTGTGAAAAAGCCTTGGTAAATTAGATACTCTAAGGCATACACTGGGGCTTCCCTGATGGCTCAGATGGTAAAGAATCTGCCTGCAAGGCAGGAGACCTGGGTTCAATCCCTGGGTCGGGAAGATCCCCTGGAGAAGGGAATAGCTACCCATTGCAATATTCTTGCCTGGAGAATTCCATGCACAGAGGAGCCTGGCAGGCTCCAGTCCATGGGTCACAAAGAGTCAGACACGATTGAGTGACTAACACTATCACTCTTCAAGGCATACCTTAATCCAAAGTTAGTTTGCCCCCATCTTCACCCCTAGAGCTCTCTGAAGATCCCCCAACTCCCCATTATGCTTCTGATGGCAGGCCTGTGAAGAAAATAGATGACCTGGTCCTGTCTCCCTAAGGATCTTATGGATGGCTTGGGGAGCCAGAACATACATGCGAGGAAGGTACCAGGATGCATGCTGAACAAATTTCAGTTAAACCCAGAACTCTCACATTTAGTAGTCACCCACTGTGTGCCAGGGGAACAGAGTGAGACTCCAAGATTCAAAGGCTTCCTGGGTGGGAGAGGTGGCTTTGCTTCTCATTAGAGCCTCAGTTTAAGCCTCAGTTCTCCCACTGGCTCACTGTAAACTTGGGCAGGTTGACTTAGAGGTAATAACAGGGTGATTCTGAGAATTAAATGAGTTACTCTGTACAAGGTTCTCTGAGGAGTGCCTGATACATCAGCCCTAGCTGTTATTATAAGATAAGCCAAACACCCTCTGTTTAAAAAAGTACGCAAAGTCCTATTAGATTTAATCTGTCTTGGAGGTGAGAGGAGAGAGCCTTTGGGTCAGGGTGACATTTGCGCTGTGCCCAAAAGGATGTTCGGAAGGGAGACAGTGATGAGGACATTCCCAGCAGAGGGAATATGCTTAGTGGGAAGTTTGTGGCTGATTCAGGGATTCGTGTGGAGGGAGTGGTCGGAGCAGCTGAACCAGTACCAGGGGGCAGATGACGGTCAACTTGTGCTCAGACTGAAGGGGAGTGGTGGAAGGGAGGGGTTGGGAATGGAGTGATCAAGGAAGTTTGAGGGGTGGGGGGCATTTAGGCACTAATTGAAGGAGCCCAAAGGAGCATGACTCATTCAGGAGAGAAGAGATGGACAGGATTTTCAGGGAGGCAGTGGAGACTCTGGGCCCTGGGTAGTGAGGAATAGGTCTGGGGGATAAAATAGGATGGGGAAAGAGGAAGGAGCTGGTGGGGTGGGAGGTTTTTGTTGTTTAGTCATGAAGTCGTGTCCAACTCTTAGCAGCTCCGTGAACTGGAGCCCATTAGGCTCCTCTGTCCTTGGGATTTCGCAGGCAAGAATATTGGAGTGGGTTGCCATTCCCTTCTCCAGGGGAATCTGCCTGACTCAGGGATGGAACTCACATCTCTTGCATTGGCAGGCAGATTCTTTACCTGCAGAGCCATCGGGGAAGCCCAGGGTTGGGGAGGGGGCAGCTTGAGAGGTAGGAGGTGCAGCAGTTCAGAAAAGCCCAGGAGGCCAGTGTCCCCTCCTGGGGAGGTGGAAGTGGTCTGGTGGCTGATCCAGCCAAAAGGATGCTTTCATCTACAAGGCGGGCTTGTGCTGCCCGTCCCTTCCCAACGGTGTCTGGCCAAGTCAGCCAGCAGCCAGCGGGTATTAAGTAGAAGGCAAGGAAGGCGAGAGGGGGGAGAAGCTGCCAGATCACAAGGCTGGCGGGCCCTGAAGCTCACTGCAGCAAACCTGCCTCCCCGCCAGCGTGCCTGCTGCAGAAAGATGCTCAGGGTTCAACGTGGACTTCGGCCGCTTCCAAGCCCTCTGTAACGCTGAGTCACCTAGTGCCCATGTCACTTTTTTGTGAGGTCAGCATTACCAACAGGCCCAGGAGACAGAAGAGGAAGAGGCAGGGACCAAAGGAACTGGGTGTTTGCCTTCGGTGGTGAGTCAAGAGGGCTGTTCTGACCCTGGGGCTCCCGGAGTTCAAGGCAGCAGTTCTCAAAGCTGTCCTGCAGTCTCCCTTTGGGAAAAGAAAAGAAAACCTCCTAAATCCAAGGTGATGGAAATTCAGTCACCTGTGTACTTAGAACCTTTAGGGTGTTGGCTGCCCATTGCCTCCAGGACAAAGTTCATGCTGCAGAATGCAGGTTACAAGGCCCGCATTCCCCAGGTTCCTGTCTGCAGCTCCAGCCTGTCTCCCACCCCTCCCCACTCCTGTGGACTGTTCTAGCATTATCCAGCTGCCTGGAGGACCTCCCCTACACCATTCTGTTGGTCACGGTTGTTCCTTTGCTCACGCTCAGTCCTTTTGCCCTGAACACCCGTCCTATACTGCCCCCATCTCGCCCTCCACTGCTTCCCCTACTCCATCCTTTAACACTATCGAGTGTCATCTCCTCCAGAAAGAACAGCCCACCTGAGTGAGGGCCACCTCCTGAGTTAGACCACCCTGCAGCATTCCCTATAATTTCTCTATTTTTGTACTTACCACATTGTTTTATAAAGGGCTTCCTAGGTGGCTCGGGCTTCCTTTGTGGCTCAACTGGTAAAGAATCACCTGCAATGCAGGAGACCTGGGCTTGATCTCTGGGTTGGGAAGATCCCCTGGAGAAGGGAAAGGCTATCCACTCCAGTATTCTGGCCTGGAGAATTCCAGGGACTTTATAGTCCATGGGGTCTCAAAGAGTAGGACATGACTGAGGGACTTTCACTTTCCCTGGTGGCTCGGTGGGAAAGAATTCACCTGCTAATGTAGGAGACACAGGTTCGATCCCTGGGTTGAGAAGATCCCCTGGAGAAGGAAATGACAACCCACTCAGTATTCTTGCCTAGAGAATCCCATGGACAGAGGAGCCTGAGGGGCTACAGTCCTTAGGGTTGCAAAGAGTTGGACATGGCTGAGCGTGCGTGTGTGCACACACACGCACATACACATGCTTTATAACTACCTGCTCATGAGTTTGTCTCTCCAGTGTGAGCTTTTGAGAGCTGAGGGCCGCATTTTACTCATACTTGCATTTCTAATGCCTAGGACATTAGAAAGCACTCAGTAAGTTCTGGATGAAATCATGTGATGTTCGGGGGTTCAGTCAAGCAGCAGGAGGTGAGATATCCTGCTGAGCTTTTTTGGTGGAGAGCTGCCTGCTTTAGAAGCTTGCCTCCCAGCTGGCCAGCCGCCACTGTTCCAAGCATATTCCATACGCAGAGCTGGAACCTTCCTCTAAATCCACCCCACCAGTTCTAGCTCTGGTGTTTGGAACTACCTCAAATGATTTAGCTCTCTTTAGCATCATGTAACTGGCGAAGGAAATGACAACCCACTCCAGTATTCTTGCCTGGGATAAGAGGAGCCTGGCGGACTACAGTTGACGGGGTCCCAGTGACTGGGACAAGATTTAGCGACTAAATCACCACGACCACTGGTGTCATATAACAGGGCCCCACATTTGAGGGGCCTTCTGAGGGACATAATGAGAACTTCAAAAGGAAGCAGAGACGACATAGGGGTGTTGCGGGTATTATGTGAAATATGGTCACCTTTAAATTGAGAATGGGGAGAAGGCAAGAAAGAGATGGGATAGCGTGTGTGCCTATTAGCAGGATGGAAATGATCTGAAGGGTTTGCAGTCAGAACTGAGGACTGGGTTCCGGTTTAGTACAGGGAGCCTCGACCTTTTAGCCGCTCTACTTATTTCCATTTAATGGAAGAATTTTTGTATAACGTACTAGTGATGTCTTTGCAAAGGATCTTGTCAATTTACACTAGAAGCCAACGTATAAGATCCTGTCATTTTCTTTTTAAAACATTATTTTTTGGACATGCGACATGTGGGATCTTAGTTCCCTGACCAGGGATCGAACCCATGAACCACTGGACCATCAGGGAAGTCCCCAAGCCCTTGTCATTTTACAAATGTGACTGTTGGAAGGAATTGGCTTTATAGTCTGCCTAAACTTATTTAGTCTTACAAAAATACTGTGAGGTAGATATTATTCTCTTCATTGTAGATATGAAGCACTGGCTCAGAGGGGTTAATTAATTGTTGTGCCCAAGGTCACATAGCTTGGATTTGAACTCATGACTAGTTGCTCCTAGTCCGGAGCTCTTTTGTTTTACTATGGAGATTTTTGACCTCCCGTGGTTTCCACTGCTTTAGTGGTCATAGGACTTTAATTCTCATCTTTCATGAAAAGTGGAAGTGTGGTTGCTCAGTTGTGTCTGACTCTTGCGACTCCGTGGACTGTAACCCGCCAGGCCCCTCTGTCCGTGGGATTGTCCAGGCAAGAATACTGGAGTGGGTAGCCATCCCTTCTCCAGGGGATCTTCCTGGTGCAGGGATTGAACCTGGGTCTCCTGCATTGCAGGCAGATTCTTTATTGTCTTGAGCTGCCAGTACCTCTTTCACATGGGAATCTTAATTTCTACCCCATTTCTCTTTCCCCACTGTCACAGAACAAGTGGGAGCACATATCTGGCCATGTGAATGTTGTTTAGGTGTCAGTGACTCCAGAGTAAAGCAGATATTTTGGTCAGTGGCAAAAGTATTTTCCTAAAGGGCCCAGTGAAGTCATGTTTCAGATCTTGGTAAATGTACGTGAACAGTCGTCACAGCTAGAACCTCAGTTAAGTCTTTAATCTTTCACTTCCATCAGTACCTTTTTGCTGGTATCTTCTGAAGCTGTTAGATGCACTGTTTCATTCATTCTAACACCAGCCCTCTTTTTATTGTGTCAGAGAACAGATACAAAGAAGAAGATACAAAGATATCATGCACTGACATCTCTGGGTAAGGGGCTCAGCAAACGGGACATTGCTGATTCTTTCTTCCTCCTTACGAAACCTGACTTTGGATCCTTGCTCTGCCATTTACAAGCTGTGTAATCAAATTCTTCCAGTCCTATTTTTCTGATCTGTCCATTAAAGATAATAACAATGTTGACTTCATAAAGTAGTTGTGACAAACAAGATAACACATATAAGCATGTAGCATGGAACCTATAATATGGTGAGGTCTTAATAGTAATGTGTACACTATTAACGTCTTCCTCTAATAGGTGTTAGACTGACACGCACATGCACACGCACACGAATGGAATGCTGGAGTAACTCCTGCAACCCTGCATGTCTTTCCTAAAACATCTATCTGTGTATCTTCTCAAATGCTTGGTGTGTGTCCCACAGTCACATAATAGGCACTCAGAAGGTATCTGGTGAGAGACAGTGAATGGAAGATAGATGGATGGATGGATGGATATAGGTGATTGGAAAAACCAAAACAAAACAGAGGCCAGAGATACCTCCACCCTCCCTGTCCTGAGCAACCAGAAGATGTATTGTCATAAAGCAAACAGTGAGCAATTGCATTCCAGGCTCCTGTGCCGAGCCCGAGGAGTGCCGGGCAGCGCCTGACTCACAGGGCTGGTTCCACAGTCAGTTGCTCACAATTTCTTCTTAGCAGGTAGTAAAAACAGGAGTCACACATTCTCCCCTTTGCTGCCTTTTTCTCCTTTTCTGGCTTTTTCTTCATCTTTGAATCTAGTGTCTTCATCGGATTCGTGGTCACTCTCAGGAGCAAGTTAGGGTACTTGCCCTAAACTGGCAGAACACTTGAGTGACTGTTTGTCCTGGAATTGTCCAGTGTGATGGATATGTACACCATTCTTTCAGTCCAGACTTAAATTTGGGCAGTTTAGGGAAAGGAACTATCATTTATTAATCCCTTACTGTGTGCAAGGATCTTCACAAATTAGCTCATTCATAGAACAACTCTAGGTCTTATGATCCATGGTTTGTGGTTTAGGAAACTGACGTTCAGAAGCATTAAATAGCTTATCCAAGGTTAAATTTGCCAGCTGCTTATGCTGCCTCACTCCAAAGCTCTTAGCTCTCTTTTTGCTATGTCATGCTGCTTTCCAATGACAATGTCAGTATTTTCTCTCCAGATTCTCAACGGACAGATGTGTTATTTTCATTTTACTGAATTAATCCACTTCTTTGGGTGTTGTCTGGCTGGGCTTCTAACACACTGTTCTGGAAATCTCAGTTACAATTCATGGTCATTGAATGGAGCTTGCCTTGAGGAATAAAGATTTTGTTTGTTGGGTTTCAAATTCCTCTTCCTTTCAAACTGACAACTCTACAAGTGGAAATATGAGAAGATAAATACTCCCACTTGCCAGTAGTATTCATTGCCAGGGATCTGGTCTTGCTCCCAGAATTCCTGTTTGGTCAACAGTGTCTTTTCCTTCAAGTTGCATATCATATCTTCTGAGTGGTCCCGTAGCCTGTTGGTTCCATAGAACCTGACACATATGAAGCAGTAATTCATTGCCTACTGACATAGCTATTTGGCCATTGAAAAGAAGGAGACATAAGAAAGAAACCAACTCTTCGAGTGAACCCAAAATAGAAGCACCATTTAGTATTCCAGTCATGCTTTTATTGACCCAGTGCCTGACAGACGTGTGGCTCATTCAAAGGAGGTCAAATGAGGGCATTTTATATTTTTAATCAAAATTGAAAAATGAGTACTTCTCCTCTTTCAGAGTAAATAGATGACTGAACTAGGGCTTGAAGACATAAATTGCATGTTCCAGTTGACTTGCACCTTCATTTTAGGGGTGATTGAATTGACCGGGAGGCATGATGGAATAGGGACCATGTGAGGAAATGGCCACTATTTATGCATCTGAAAGACTCGGCATCCACCACAGTCTCAGAACACTCAGGAAGCACAGAGAAAGGAAAACTCGTCTTATGAACCATAGAAAGATCTTTTCTCATTATTGAGTATTTCTGTTGTATCTGAAACCATGGAGCCGTGATGACCTCGGATGCCTCCTTCACGGCCAGGTGGGACCATTTGGGATGGTTGATGGTCTTGCTTCTGCGCCTCACTAGACAGACTTCACCCTTCTAAGTCCTACCATCTGTACCCCGAGGTTCAAGCTGCCACATCTTCATCCAGGTCTCTGTAAAACAGCTTCCCAACTGGCTGACCCATCCCGCCTGGGTCTCCTTTAGCCTTCCTCCATCTGGAAGTCAAAGTCTTTCAAAACATTCATCCTATCTCCATTGACCTCACTGGAAACCTTTCAAGGTTTCCCCATTTCTCTTCAGATACAGTCCTTATCGGGGTCTCCAGAGTCCTGTGTGGTCGGCCTCCCAGTCCCCTCCCAGCCCCCTCCCAGCCTTATCTGCTGTCACACGTTGCCAGGCCTTAACCTCTGTCTGCTTTGGCTTCTTCCTGTTTTGTTTTTGTTGTTTTTAATTTCTGTCTTCTCTTGCATCATAGGGTCTTTGTACCTACTGGACATTTTTGTCTTCCATGACGTTCCCAACTATGTCAGCCGCCAATGAGATGCTAGTCACTCAGTCGTGTCCAATTCTTTGTGACCACGTGGACTGTAGCCCGCCAGGCTCCTCTGTCCATGGGATTCTCCAGGCAAGAATACTGGAGTGGGTTGCCATTTCCTTCTCCAGGGGAATCTTCCCAACCCAGGGATCGAACCCAGATCTGCATTGCAGGCAGATTCTTTACCATCTGAGCCACCAGCGAAGCTGTCAGCTGTCAATAATACTCTCTAAAGGCACCAAACACAGCTTTCTTTGCTAGCGTGGCAAAAATGTACATTTATTTGTATGACTGGGTGCCCCTGACTAGACTCTGAGTTCCATGCGTGCAGGATATGGGCCTGTTGCACTCACCATCCTAACACAGAGGCTGGTAATCTTTAATGTAAAGGGCCACAGAGTAAATAGTTTAGACTTTGGGGCCATTTGGTCTCTATTGCAACTATTCAACTCGGCTTTTCTAGCACAAAGCAGCCACAGACAATGCATAAATGAGTAAGCGTGGCTATGTTCCAAGAAAATTTTATTTATGAAACAGGTGGTGGACTGGATTTGGTGCACAGGCTGTGGCTGGCCAACTCCTGGTCTAGCACGATGCCAGCCCCAAGTATGTGCTTATTAGTCAATGTTGGTGAATATTGAGCACTCAGCAGGTATGGATTGAGCGTTGGCAGTGAAATCTGAAAACTGTGCAGTCTTCTTCCTCTTAGGGCATGGCAGCCCCAGATTGAGACCTACAGTCAATTTCCAGGAACTTTTTTAATGTGTTGGTGGTGGTTCTTTATATTTAGGCCTTTTTAGGCCTGAGTGACTTCACTTTCACTTTTCACTTTCATGCATTGGAGAAGGAAATGGCAACCCACTCCAGTGTTCTTGCCTGGAGAATCCCAGGGACGGGGGAGCCTGGTGGGCTGCCGTCTATGGGGTCGCACAGAGTTGGACACGACTGAAGCGACTTAGCAGCAGCAGCAGCAGCAGGATGATAAAAATAATCATGTGCTTATGGTTAAAAAAAAAAAAATTTCTGAGCATTTTGGAAGTATATAAAGAAAAAGACCCTGCTTCTAACAGATAGCCAGTCTTCACAGTTTGTGTGTATGGGTGTGTGTATGAGTGTGTGTGTAACATTCCAGAAATTTCCATCACATACAGAGAGACTGTGCAGTCTCACATCCTTTCTTCTGGTCAAGCATTAGCATCCATCCACAGAATCCATGTGGATTCTGTGAAGCCACGTCTAACCAGTCTCTCAAACAATCAGCACCCTCATGGAGTGGGAGAGGAAAGGGATTTTTGATGAGCAGATGTGCACAGAAGCATAAACAGTTTGTCTCATGAAGCATTTGCACATAATAAATATTTAGAAGGCCTGGGGACTCGAAATGCAAAGTCTATTTCATCGCCTTCTTCTTTCACAACTTTAAAGTCATGTATAACTGACAGGTGGCCTGAAATACCTTCTTTGCCCTTCTGAGTAGAGGAAGTGTTATCCTCTACATTAAGAAGAGAGTGGGCCTGGGGCGACCCTGGGCTGCCTGAAGTCACAAGCTCTAAGTGACAGAGCTAAAGGGATCTCGTTTCCAACCTGGTGTTCTGTCACTGCTGCCGAACAGTCTCACCTTTAGAGGAGCTTGAAGAAAAGCACATTCACAAAAGCTTGGAAAGAAAAGAAAGTGAAGTCGCTCAGTCGTGTCGGACTCTTTGCAACCCCATGGACTGTAGCCCACCAGGCTCTTCCATCCATGGAATTTTCTAGGCAAGAGTACTGGAGTGGGTTGCCATTTCCTTCTCCAGGGCATCTTCCCAACCCAGGGATTGAACCCAGGTCTCGCACATTGTGGGCAGACGCTTTACTGTCTGAGCCACCAGTTCAGTTCAGTTCAGTTCAGTTGCTCAGTCATGTCCGACTCTTTGAGACCCCATGAATTGCAGCACGCCAGGCCTCCCTGTCCATCACCAACTCCCGGAGTTCACCCAGACTCACGTCCATCAAGTCAGTGATGCCATCCAGCCATCTCATCCTCTGTCGGCCCCTTCTCCTTCTGCCCCCAATCCCTCCAAGCATCAGAGTCTTTTCCAATGAGTCAACTCTTTGCATGAGATGGCCAAAGTACTGGAGTTTCAGCTTTAGCATCATTCCTTCCAAAGAAATCCCAGGGCTGATCTCCTTCAGAGTGGACTGGTTGGATCTCCTTGCAGTCCAAGGGACTCTCAAGAGTCTTCTCCAACATCACAGTTCAAAATCATCAATTCTTTGGCGCTCAGCCTTCTTCACAGTCCAACTCTCACATCCATACATGACCACAGGAAAAACCATAGCCTTGACTAGCCGGACCTTTGTTGGCAAAGTAATGTCTCTGCTTTTGAATATGCTATCTAGGTTGGACATAACTTTCCTTCCAAGGAGTAAGCGTCTTTTAATTTCATGGCTGCAATCACCATCTGCAGTGATTTTGGAGCCCCCAAAAATAAAGTCTGACACTGTTTCCACTGTTTCCCCATCTATTGCCCATGAAGTGATGGGACCGGATGCCCACAAAAGCCTGGAGGAGAGGTCAAAGAAAGGGAAATGATTTTGCCCGGGGGCAGACTTACTAGCCTCAGAGGCTGTTGGTGACACAACATGGAGAAGCAGATGCTGTCTTTTGTGCTAAAGACAAGAGGCCTTAAGCTTCAACAGGTTGAGGAGGATTGAGTAAGTGTTAGTGTTAGTTGCCCAGTGGTGCCCGATTCTTTGCGACCCCGTGGACTGCAGCCCACCAGGCTCTTCTGTCCATGAGATTTTCCAGGCAATGGTACTGGAGTGGGTTGACATTTCCTTCTCCATGAGGAGGATTGAGGTCAGATGCAAATAAATCATTTCTTGATATAGGACCTAGAGCCGGACATCCTGGAATGCAAAGCGAAGTGGGCCTTAGGAAGCATCTGTATGAACAAAGCTAGTGGAGGTGATGGAATTCCAGTTGAGCTATTTCAAATCCTAAAAGATGATACTGTGAAGGTGCTGTACTTAATATGCCAATAAATTTGGAAAACACAGCAGTGGCCACAGGACTGGAAAAGGTCATTTTTCATTCCAATCCCAAAGAAAGGCAATGCCAAAGAATGCTAAAACTACTGCACAATTGCACTCATCTCACATGCTAGTAAAGTAATGCTCAAAATTGTCCAAGCCAGGCTTCAGCAGTACATGAACTTCCAGATGTTCAAGCTGGTTTTAGAAAAGCCAGAGGAACCAGAGATCAAATTGCCAACATCTGTTGGATCATCAAAAAAGCAGAAGTTCCAGAAAAACATCTATTTCTGCTTTATTGACTATGCCAAAGCCTTTGACTGTGTGGATCAGAACAAACTGTGGAAAATTCTTAAAGAGATGGGAATACCAGACCACCTAACTTGCCTCCTGAGAAATCTGTATGCAGGTCAAGAAGCAACAGTTAGAACTGGACATGGAACAACACACTGGTTCCAAATCAGGAAAGGAGTATGTCAAGGCTGTGTATTGTCACCCTGCTTATTTAACTTATATGCAGAGTACATCATGAGAAATGCTGGACGGGAGGAAACACAAGCTGGAATCAAGATTTCTGGGAGAAATAGCAATAACCTCAAATATGCAGATGACACCACCTTCATGGCAGAAAGTGAAGAAGAACTAAAGAGCCTCTTGATGAAAGTGAAAGAGGAGAGTGAAAATGTTGGCTTAAAACTCAACATTCAGAAAACGAAGATCATGGCATCTGGTCCCATCACTTCATGGCAAATAGATGGGAAATAGTGGAAACAGTGAGAGGCTTTATTTTTGGGGGCTCCCAAATCACTGCAGATGGTGACTGCAGCCATGAAATTAAAAGATGCTTGCTCCTTGGAAAAAAAGCTATGACCAACCTAGACAGCACATTAAAAAGCAGAGACCTTACCTTGCCAACAAAGGTCTGTCTAGTCAAGGCTATGGTTTTTCCAGTGGTCATGTATGAAGGTGAAAGTTGGACCATAAAGAAAGCTGAGCACTGAAGAATTGATGCTTTTGAACTGTGGTGTTGGAGAAGACTCCTGAGAGTCCCTTGGACTACAAGGAGATCCAACCAGTCCATCCTAAAGGAAATCAGTCCTGAATATTCATTGGAAGGACTGATGCTGAAGCTGAAAGTCCAATACTTTGGCCACCTGATGTGAAGAACGGACTCATTTGAAAAGACCCTGATCCTGGAAAGACTGAGGGCAGGAGGATAAGGGGCAACAGAGGATGAGATGGTTGGATGGCATCACCAACTCAATGGATGTGAGTTTGAGTGAACTCTGGGAGTTGGTGATAGACAGGGAGGCCTGGCATCCTGCAGTCCATGGGATGGCAAAGAGTCGGACACAACTGAGTGACTGAACTGAACTGATGTGAGAGCAAAGGGCCCAAGAGCTATCAGGTCCCCCTCCCTCATGAACTTGAAGATAAAGATAGCACTTCGCCTGTTAGCTTTGGAGCAGGGCCATCTCATAGTTACAGTCTTGTGTGGAGACTGGCTGTGAGCCTTCCCCAGTTTTCAGATGAAGGTGACACGTTATTGAGTTGACAGTGGGACCTTGCAGGCTGCAATTCTGCACCCGGGGAGCTCATTGACCCGGCTTATCACTGCTCTTGCTTTTTTGCTCTCAATATTGGGTGGCCTTCTGCCCCTCCATTCCTGTCGCAGGCCAATCAGAGCCTGGGAGTTTCCTGTCACTCATTTACATAATAAATATGGTCACAGCCAATCACGGATGAAAGATTATCTTCAGTTTGTTTTCTGTGAATGATTTGGGGTGTATATGGACAATGGGGGAGACCTGGGTCAGAAAGATCCCCTGGAGAAGGAAATGACAACCCACTGCAGTACTCTTGCCTAGAAAATCCCATGGACGGAGGAACCTCGTAGGCTACAGTCCATGAGGTCACAAAGAATCAGACTCGACTGAGTGACTTCACTTTCACTTTCTTTCAGTGGCAGAAACAAGCTCACCCTGTTTATCTGTACCTTCATCTCTTCATTCCTGGGCAGCAGGGGGAGAATGTTAGCATCCTGAAGGAAGAGTCCCCAGACATCAGGCTGCTGATTGATTCCTCTAGTAGTGTCTTTATTATTGTTGGTCACAACCATTTATTGAGTTTTGGGGTCTAAGCCCAGAAATAGGAGTCCATGACACAGGCCTGGGACGAGACTTAGTCCCTGCCCTCAGATGTCTTTTCACCTAGTGAAGAAGGTGGATCAGAGACAAGAAATGCCCCACTGGAAGGGGCAAGGACTGGGCATATGGAGTCATTCAGAAGATGGGTTTTGTAGTGAGATGATTTGGGCTGAGTCCCAGCTCTGTCCCAGTGTCACCAACTCAATGGACATGAACTTTGGCAAAGTCCAGGAGATGGGGGAGGGGGACAGAGAGGACTGGCATGCTGCTGTCCAGGGGGTGGCAAAGAGTCGGACACAACTGAGCAACACAGCTTAACAACAACTGACTCTGTTAGTTACTGACCGGGTGACTGAATCTCACAGAGCCCAGGTCCCCATCTGTGGCCCAGAGCTCATAAATCACCCCTAACCTATGGATGAGGGCCTCCCTGGTAGCTCAGTCAGTCAAGATCTGCCTGCAGTGCAGGAGACCCGGGTTCAATCCCTGGATGGGGAAGATCCCCTGGAGAAGGAAATGGCAGCCCACTCCAGTGTTCTTGCCTGGAGAATCCCATGGACAACGGAGCCTGGCCGGTTATGAGGTCACAGAGTTGGACACGACTGAGCGACTAAGACTCCCACCCTGTGGATGAGTTAGGGAGGTTCAGGATGACTCTGCGTTGTGTCTGCATACTCAATACACATATGTTAAGCATGTGGGATGAATAAGAAACCTTTGCTTCCCAGACCATGCCTTCCTTGGAGATAACCAGGATGGGGGTTCCCATGTCCTTAGGTCTGACCCTGAGGTCAGACATTTCAGTAATACGTCTCCATGCTCCTGCTGAAATGCCCTTTCTCCCTCTGCCCTGCTTCATTGCCGCCTTGCCCAAGACTGGTCTCAGCTTTTCCTCTGGGTTCAGCTTCTCCTGCTCTGTCCTCTGTGTTCCTCTGCCCATTGATGCTCTCCTCTGTTGAAGAATTTAGTAGGAGTGCCTTCTCTCAGTCCCACAGGTGCCCCTCTTATCCATTCCCAGACTTCTGCAACCAAGGCATGTCTCTTCCTTTGTGCCCAAGACTTAATCCAGGTATCTAGAAAGTTCCTGGTCTGCAAGGTCCCTGCCTTGATTCTCTTGGGTTCTCATAAGAGTAGGATTCCCGAGGTTTCAGGCTTGTTGGTGCATGAGTCATAAACTTACCCAAGCTTATTCAAGGGAAGGCCAGAACTGTCGTTAGAAATCACTGGTAAATTCACAGGCATAGGAACAGAGGTGCACACAGGCCTCAAAGGATCCAGAACCGGAAAACTTCTGGAAAGTCAGTGGTCCCACAGAGCCTTCAGGATCTCTCTCCCACCCTCCTCTGGCTTTTCTCTCTTGACCAGCTCTTCCATTTTCCTGTGGGTCAGCCTGGCCTTCCTGAAGGCCATCTAGCAACCTCCCCACCCTGACAATGTCGGGCTCTGAGCTACTTGGATCGAGAATCCAAGAAAGCCATCTGGTAGGCTGCTGGTCAGATTGGCTGTCGTTTCGTTATGCCTGGTAAGGAGGTGGGTAGGAGAGGTCATGTGAGGAGAAATAAGTGCTAGGTTAAGTTAGACGTAAGAGTTGGGTGTGGTGCATTGGCTGACATGGTTGGCAGAGCTAGTGGTTGAGTGTAGGGTGGGCAGCCAGACTAGACTACTCGAGGGACCCTCATTGCTCAACACAGCCTGGCCTGTGTACCAACCATGTGTGTGATTAATGCTCCAGAAGACCTTGAGGTGGGTGTGATCCCCCAGGACTACATGAGTTGGGGTCTTGGGAAAGATATTACTGAGGCTGTATCAGCCAGGATCTGGGAAGGAAACAGACAGAACTTTCAAAGTAGTTTAAGAATTGAATGAAGAAACTGCAGAGAATTAAGGGAGTCAATAGGGTGGCTGGTGGTCCCTGGTGGCTCAGATGGTAAAGAATCTGCCTGCAATTCAGGAGACCTGGGTTCAATCCCTGAGTCAGGAAGATCCCCTGGAGAAGGCAATGGCTACACACTCCAGTATTTTTGCCTGGGAAATTCCCTGGACAGATGAGCCTGGAAGGCTACAGTCTGTGGATCACAGAGTAAGACACGACTGAGCAACTAAGCATGTACACATGCACACAAGGAAGTCATTAAGATATGATCAAGTACCCAGGGCCTGGTTATTGCAGGAAGCTTTCACCATCCCAGGCCTATGGGGCCTGCAGGGAGCCTGGTAAGAGCTGTGACTGCAGAGAAACTCAGCTCGAGTCAGAACTGCACCAGCCAGGTGGGGAGGTTGTTGTTCAGTCGCTCAGTCGTGTCCAGCTCCTTGCATCCCCATGGACTGCAGCAAGCCAGGCTTCTCTGTCCTTCAGTGTCTCCTGGAGTTTGGAGGGAGCAAGGGAATAAATCGTGTCTTCTCTCCTCCCATTGGCTGCTCCAGTCAGAAGCCAGAGGGCAGGAGAGCTCAGATGATGTGGTCCCTAGAAATCAAGTCCCTGGGACACAGAGCAGGGGATGGAAGAGAGTGGAGAATGGATCTGGGAGGCCAAAGAAGAGCACCCCACACAGGAGCTGTGAGGTTAGAGGCAGGCCTGGGCCCCCAGGTGGGACACAGGTAGCAGAGAGGAGTGGTGAAGGCACCCCAGCCAGTGCTGACATGGGCCGCAGCACAGAGGTAAGCAGGGCAGCATTTCCATCCTAACCATGTAACTGACTCAGCTAGGGGACCAGAGTGTACTTTTCTGGTTGATGTATGAGAAGATTTGGCAGGAGGCATTGGAGGGGGCGGGTGGTCATGACTGTGCCAGTTTGTCATTTAACCTGCAAGTTCAGGATGCTCTTGAAGATGTTAGAAAGAGTACTTAGACATGATCCAAAGAGTACAAATAGCAAAAAGAGGCTTCTCACTTCACACGTGAGTAAGGCGGGAAATCCATGTGTATCCGGTTTTGTGATCAGAACGTTAGCTGTTCTGATGAGTGGAGGATCCTGTAGTACTTTATTCTCTTTCTCGGCTTTACCATCCCAGCTCCTGCAATTTGAGGATGACACCTCTCACAGAGTATTAATAGGGTGTGAAAAAATCAAGCCCAGCTGGGCTACCACCAGAGCTGACCTCATCAGCAGTTTGTGCCTCAGGAGTTGTCCATAGACCCCCATCCCGGCATCAGCCTTACTGGAGGTGGTGGTTAAAAATGCAATCTTGAAACCACCAGAGGCCTTCTGAAAGCATCTCCAGTGTGGAGCACAGGAATCTGCATTTTTAACAAGATTAAGTTGCTTCTAATACAGGCTGAATTTTTGAGAAGTATTTATTTCAGGGAACATCACTGATTTCCTATAGAAGCTGCGTAGGGGGGGGCTTATTTCCACTGAAGACGAAACATGAATCTAAGAGTGATCTAGCGCAGGGGTTCTCCATTTAGAATCACCTGCTGCTGCTGCTGCTGGAGAACTTAAAAAAAAAAAAAATCCTGAACCGATCTCCAAGCACCACACTCCACTCAAGCTTTTTGAAGCTTCCAGGTGGCGCTAGTGGTAAAGAATCTGCTTGCCAATACCGGAGATGCGGTTCGATCTTGGGGTCAGGAAGATCCTCTGGAGACAGAGGTGGAAATGGCAACCCACTCCAGTCTTCTTGCCTGGGAAGTCCCATGGGCAGAGGAGCCTGGTGGGCTACAGTCCTTGGGGTTGAAAGGACTCGAACACAACTGAGTATACACACAGGTGATTCTAAGAACCTCTGATCTTGTCTGCACGCAGAAGGTGGAAAAAATTAGAAATGGGGATGTCTCAATTTAACTGACTTTTCTGAATTCTGTAGCACATAGTCAAGTGCTAAAAATAATTGCTCTGGAAAAGAAAGCAACAGTGGAGTGGAAAACTGGCTTCAGCGAGTAAGGAGGAATAGGACCAGGGGTGTTGTAATCTGAGAAGGTACCACAGGTCTAGAGAGGCCTTAAAGGCGCCGGGGGCTGTCTCAGGCTCCCCGGGAAGCGGTGGGAGACGTCCCACAGGAGTTTTCCTCAAGGTCTCCCTTGCCTGCACCCAATGCCAATTTAGGATTGTTTTTTTTTTTTTCTTTTTTCTTTTTCTTCCACTTTCTCTTTTTTTCTTCTGCTTTGTCTTTCCTTTAAAAAATTTTTTTTTAAATTTTTAATTGATTGATGATTACAATATT